>NC_134589.1:33597839-33897839 GCF_037038515.1 Microtus pennsylvanicus | reverse complement strand
CTCTGATCCTGCTGAGCTTCATGACCTCAAGGAAGATTGCTTAACCTCAGTGAGCTTGTGCCCTCTGAGTAGGGATAGCACTAATAAATGGCCTGATCACTTGGAATGAGATCATGTGAGAACGACCTTTGAAGACTGCATGTGTAAAGTGTTATTAATAGCAGTTAGACTTGGGCTCCTTCTCATTCATCCAGTAACTGTCAGGAGAGTGAAAAGGTGTGGGGGTGATTTAGAGACAGTTAACCTGTTTGCTATTATCCCTAAAAAGCCGTCTAGGCTGTCTGTGTCTTCATGTGGCTGCGAAGATAAAACTTGAGCTTTAAATTTTTGCGGGTCAAAGGATTGATTAATGTTCCGGTCATGTAGCACAGGCAGTGGCTTGGAGAATGACTAACTGGGAGTTCTGGGGTGGGGACCGAAGTTCTGCGTCTGTCATGGTTGTGCGGTGGTGAATCACTCCTGCGCTCTGGACCTTTGTACGTGTGGCCATTCTCCATTGGCGAGCCATTAGCGTGTGTCCATGGCTAATAAGCCGATCGCTGATGCTGAGCGGATGTGCTCTGCCTTCCCACGTAGTCATCTGAGGGGTCCTGGAACTGCACTAAAGACGTTCTTCCGCCTTCCCCCTTTGGTGCTTTGGAGCAACTACTTAGTGCCGAAGCTTCTTCACTTTCCTATGCCGCTTGCAGCTGCCTCTGAAGAGCTGGAAGACACTCGGGATTGTGTCGGGGACTAACTTACCCAGTTCATTATGCTCTACTGGTCCCAACATGTCCTCTGAGGCTCAGCAGATAAAATTCTATATCCTGCTTGGAAAGTATCTCGATAGTCCCTGAGCCTCCTCTGAGAAGAATTAGGTCAAAATGAGAACAAAGCAGCGCCCTAACTAGAGCACCTAGCAAACCTTTGGGGCCCTGATACTGCCCTCAGGTAAAAACCACTCCTACAGCCATCCCTGAGATGGGTCTTCTGCGGGATGAAAAGTCAATGCTTTGTAGCTTTACCAAATTGAAGCCTACTCCCCAAATAGATAGATAATGTGATAAAGGTAATTACAGGTTTCCTGGTCTTTTCTTCTTACTCGTTCCCTGTCATGATTAAACACACAGCCTGTAACTCAATGACCATTATTAACCTCTCAGCACTTGCATGGTGTTATAACTCATTTCAGTCACCAGCACGAAACAGTGGGGGCTGGGAGAGGAGGTGGGTGGGGTAGGGTAGAGGGGGGCAAATGTTTCCTTGTTACTGGTTTTCAGTAGCCTCCTTCCTCCTGAAGACACTTCTGGGAGAAAACACTTTCTTCCCCAGGCCTGATAAGTAGTGCGTGAAGTCTGCAAAGCATTTGAAGCTCTTTGAAATAAAGGCTGGGACAAACACTCAGGTTCACTGTCACTCTCACGAAAAAGGAAAGCCAGCATGTGATGCTTTGGGGCGGCTCCAGCGGTCTTGTTTGATGTCCCATTGTGGCCTTTACCCCTTGATATCTTTATACTTTTATTGAGGCTGTTGGACAAAGTTGAGGTCCTGAGCCATAGGGTGGTAAGAATGAAAGAGTGAGTGACTGCTGGCCTCTACCTCTTAGTATTTTTGTTTGCTTTGATTTTAGGGGCAGGGTTCTGCTGCGCAGCCCATAGCAAAGAAGTGGGCTCAAATTCGCGAATGTAGCACACGCCAGCCTCAAACCTCTTGCCTTTGCCTCCTTAGGGCTGGAATCATGGGAATGCGCCACTGAGCCTGGCTAGCCTCCAGGTCGATGGGTGGAATTTTTTAAAACATTTTTTTCTGTCTTTAGATACCTTGTTGTTCCAGTTTGATAATCCTAGTGGCAAGGTCAATTTAATCTGTCCATTTGAGGCTTTTGTCCTGTTGTTAATAATCTGTGAGCGGATGTTTTATAGGAGATTTTTCAATAAGTAAAATAAATATGCATACAAAAGTAAAACAAATAGTATATTAACTAGAACGTTTCTATATTGTGCTTCTGTCCTGCAGATAGAGACCTAAGAATCTTTTGGATAGCCCTCTTCTTCATGCTAATAATGCCCATGATAATATTCTTGTGGTGTCATAAACTATATAGATTAAATTATGTATAATATAATTTATTTAGGTAGGAAAAGGCACCAATATGTTTTAGAAAGGGGTTCAAAACTACAAGTTGAACTTTAAACTACTTCCTGGTTCTTAGGTAAATAAATCGCAATATTATTATTAGCCAGGGACCTATGCTAATTAGAATATCCTATCCCCTAATTAACAAGTGTATTTAAGAATTAGAACCGTATTCTCTGAATGTGTCTCTCTGTGTCTCTCTTCCCCCCTTGTTTTTCTATTGCAGGATGGAACACAGGATGAGCCGTCTCCTGCTGAGGTCTCTGAGTCACACATGCCTCCCCCCTCTCCTCTTCCTCCTCTCTTCTTCACATTCTTTTCTTTTTAAATGATGTTCATCGCTTTTAAGTTTGTGGTGTATTTCATACCAAAGGGCGTGTTCTTAGTGGTCCTAATTGATGGATCGTTTGCTCTAAATGTTTAAATAGCCACTCTGCAGTAACGTTTGTGTACACACGCACACATATTTTAGCCTTGTAATTGTTCAGTTGAGTTTTTTTGTTTGTGTATTTGAGATCAGGTCTCACTATGTAGCCTTGGCTGAACTGGAACTCACTACGTAGACCAGACTGACCTCAAACTCATAGAAATTCTCCTGCCTCTGTCTCCCTAGTGCTGGGATTAAAGGCGTGTGCCACCACACCTGGCATGATTTGATTCTTTGAGGCGGGGTCTTGTGTCTCCCAGGCTGGCTTATTACGTTGCTGATCTTGAACCCCCAATTCTGCTGCACCTGCCTTCTGAGTGCGAGGGTCACAGGCAGCACAGGTGTGTGACGTGGCTTCTCGTTTTCCCTCTAAGCTTTCACCAGATAAGTGCCAGCTGGGTCTTTCCACTGGAACCAAAAGAATTAAGTTCTATAAGAACCTGAATTTAGGGGTGGGTGTGTTGTGGCAGTGACTTACAGGAAAGTTTTTGAAATTGTCATCATGCCTAACTTTATACTAAAGCAATTATTACTCTACCGTGGTGCTTGTGTTTAAAAACAATAAAAAAGATTTTAAAAAGAAGTGTTTAGGTTATCTTAAACATAAACACATATGTATCTATATATATTTGTGGAGAGAATAAATACTCACCCCTTTCAGTGTTTTGAGACAGGGTTTCACTCTTAGCCCAGGCTGGTCTGGAACTTATGTAGCCCAGGCTGACCTCCAACTTTTTGTGATCCTCCTGCCTTAGCTTTCCAAGTGGTGGGATTATGCTGAGATTACAAGAGGAACACACCACCATGCCCAGATATGTACATACAAATACACACATATATATTATATGTATGTTATGTATATCATACAGACATACTCAGAGACAGAGTTTTGTTTGAATAGGCACTTGTGTGTCTTGTGTATCCCAGGCTGGCTTTGAATTTGTTAAGATGGCCTTGAACTTCTGATCCCCCTTGCCTGCCCTCCCAAGTGCCAGGATTAAAGGCTTGTACCTTACCACCATACCTGGTTCTGTGCAGTGTTGGGGGAATCACACCTAAGACTTCAGGCATGCAAGACAAGCACAAGGTGCCAGCTGAGCCCACCCCTGCCAGAATATGGATTCTAAAAGCTTAATTTTCAACCCTTTTAAGGGGAAACTACTTCTCTTAAACTATGGATCAGTTCTTAAGACAGATGCTTTTAGAGATCCTGCAGTAAAACTAGTTGTCTGTCCTTTGAAAGTTTGCTTGCTGAGACAGATTATTGGTCACAAGCAAAATCGGTGACCCTTTGACCCTCTCTAGTTCCTTGTCTTCAAGTCCCTTCTCCTACTCATAATTTTAGGTAATTTCCCAAAATGAAGTCTAATCCTTTGGCAAATGCCTTTCCCTCAGTTGCACGTTCGTCTCTTCCCATTGTGTTGAATCTTAACCTACGTCACGATCCCTCTTGTTTCTTATCTGCCGATCTCATTCTTCAGGCTTTTGAAGAATCCGGACCCACTGGTAAATCAATTGTTCTTTCTCACTATTAAAAAGAAAGACATGTCACTTGTATGCTCCCCGTTCTCTCCATCGTTTAGGTGAGGGTTTTGATGAGCAGACCTGTCCCCTTCTGTGCTGCTCACTGCATCAGGATGATTGTCTTGAGCTTCCGTACATGTTTTTAAATGTCATCGTTGTTGGTCTACCACCACTGTTGGTCACGCAGATGTTCCTCTGCAGCCTACAGTAGTATGCACCTGCACTGCATGCCGGGCTGCATGCTGGCCAGCGTCTTCCCATTAGAGATCTTACCCCCGTCTATCAGATGAAAGGTTAGATCTCTGAGGAAATTAGGAAATACAGAAACTGACCGAGAAGAACAGATGGCAGCATCTGTGGTTTTCTATGTCTCCATGGTAAGGCTGCTTCCTAGGGGACTTCACAGTGACATGGTGACATAAACAGGCAGCCCGTTGCAGTTTGCTCAGATAGCTGTTCCTAAGTAGCTGTTCCTGCGATCATCTAGAAGAGATTTAGGCAAACCATGTTTCTCCTTCTTCAGTCGTAGAACCAGCACCTTTTTCTTTAAAGTTTAAGACTAAGTCTTTCAAGTGAGAGACATCACACTCTCTCTTCCAGAAGAACGCCTCGGACTCTTGTGTTTTATAGCTTTCTGATTTTATTGTCATCATAGATTTACTTAGCAGGGCGTTCTGATCTATAGGAGTGCAAGTGTATGCAATAATGAACTATCCTTCACAAAAGAAAGGGTTAACGGCAAGGCTGTTGTTATGCTGGTAGATTTAGATGTATCTCAGTAGGGAATTAGATCTGTTATCTGGCATAACTGAGGTGTGTGTGTGTGTGTGTGTGTGTGTGTGTGTAAAACTAGAAAACTTACCAGTACCCCAGACTGCCTTCATAGTCTTTGGATAGACAGGGACTGTCGTCACAGACTTTTTGACTTTGGCTCTGCCATCACCTTATATTGTTTTCCCCAGAGTAACTAAAGATCCTGTTAATAATTGCTGGTTCTGCTAGTTACTGCAGGCAGAGCGAGGTTGCAGCAGCAATCTCATGGAGAAGGAAATCAATATTCCTTATCTATTTTCATATATTGCCGATCTGTCCAGGCAAACCCATTCTATGGAGAACCGATAAGGAGCCCTGTTTTTCTCCTGATACTCTTGCCTGTCCAGTACCATGGCCTGCTTCGGAGAAGCTGTGATAGTGCCAGCTTGCTGGGTAAAATGGAGTATCTATAAACATAGGTGAACCACTGTGCCTCCACGGATTTTCCCAACTCCAGAGGAGATGGGAAGATGAAAGGGGCTATTTTTCCCTAGTCGTCCTAAAGTTCAAAGCACAGCTGGTGTTTCAGCGGTGCCAGCACATCTGGGGCAGCTCCGTCAGTGGAGCCGCCCTGTGCCCTTGCTAAAGGCCTCTGCCGGGCCCCAGTGGATCATTGGCTCAAGCCCTGTCTTTTTGTTAGGCCTCTTTGAACTCTTGTGGACTAATCTGTCTTACAAGTGGGGGCTCTAAGCAGTGGGTGGTAAGTACACACCGTGCGAGGAAGATTATTGAATATCTTGTTTCTGAATATTTCACAATTACAATGGTATCGCATTCTAGCTCATGTGACTTCCTGTTTCCCAAAGAACTTTCTAAATGATGCTTCGCCATTTGTACAGAATCTACAGCACAGCTCTTCTTCCTTCCTTCTGATATCATCTTAGACGTGAG
Source organism: Microtus pennsylvanicus (assembly GCF_037038515.1). Taxonomy (NCBI): domain Eukaryota; kingdom Metazoa; phylum Chordata; class Mammalia; order Rodentia; family Cricetidae; genus Microtus; species Microtus pennsylvanicus. The sequence continues at coordinate 33,892,069 of NC_134589.1, read as the reverse complement.
GTGTGTTCCCATCCTTCTTTGAGACTATCTTCTAGAATAATCCAGGGTTGATTTGTAAGGTATCCTCTGGGATTTCTTCTAAAACTCACCGTCTCCTCACAGGGTTTCGCTTTGTCATTTAATCTGTCAATCTTAGCATCAACTCAGACCATTTTCCCAAGTCCAGTGCAACCCAGACATCTTGTATTCTGAATATCAAACAGAGACCTGAGTCGGAGAAAGAAGAGTACCCCAGCAGATAGGCGTCCAGAGACTGTCGGTCGGGATGCTTTCCGAGCAGCGATGCCCGATTGTTTCCATTAGCGTGTTGCTCAGGGGCTGCAGTCCAAGTGAATTCACACTGAGCCCTGGGATGGTGACGGGAGAGAGCGTATGTTTAGCGTGCACGAAGCCCTGGATTCAATTCCCAGCACCAAAATGTAGCGTGGTGCCGCATGTAGAAAGCTTTGTGGCAAACCTCAAAAATCAAAGCGGTTAATGAAAATGATAATAGCAAGCAGGGTATGCTGCCTCCGGCCTGCAATTTCAACACTTGAGAGACAGAAGCAGGAGAATCAGGAAATGAAAGTCATCCTCAATTACATAAGGAGTTCAAAGACACAACCTGGTCTTTGTGAGACTCCCATCTGAAAAACAAAACCAAACAAAAAGAAACCAATAATCTAAATTCATCGCCTCTTCAGGAAGATAACCTGAAGAGTAGTCTTGCCGTGAGGGCCTGTCTCCTGCCACACAGGGTAGGTCACCAGCTGCTCCCAGATCAGGTCCATTCACCAACAAGTTAGTACAGGAGAATAAAACAGTCGTATCCCATTGAAGCTACAAAGGATGTTCAAGTAGCACGGTGGTGATGGGTGTATTCTCATATAGATAAAAGAGTGGGTGTGGCATTTCATTTCTTTCCTTTCCCTGGTGCTAAAAATGGAACCCGGGGCCTGATCTGTGCTGGGTATGCACTCTAGCACTGAGCTCCAACCTCAGCCCCCGAGTTTCTTCTAAGGCGGCTTGGTGATCTGTTACGTTTCGACATGAGTTCATGTCTGGAAATTTTTAAAAACCATGTAATTTCTCCTTAAATTCTGAAAGCAGATAGTCCCCTTGAGAGAACTGTGGTAGCTAACTGCCTTTCACATTGACCTAAGATAGCTGTATCTTCAATGCAGTGGCCATCGTTCATTCCCCTCTGAAATGTGTACCGGGACCACTAGGTACTTGATAGATCATAACTTCTCCATCTTCCTTTAGTTGGCCTATAACGAGCAGACTCTGCGTTCCCTGTGGTGACTGTTTACCTGGGAAGCTTTTCCACCCATGTTGGTGCAGGTCTGTATTTCTGTCATAGACTGGCTGGTTTCTGTGCTCTGCTTGATTAGATGGTCTGTACTCAATGTGTGCGTCCAAAAAGCAGTCTGATAATTCTCCCAGGGGTGTGCCATCCCAATAAAGAGGCATCTTAGTTCTCCCTCATTTTATTGACTTTTGTTTTGTTTTTGAGACAAGGTCTCACGTAGCCGACCTCTACCTCCCTGCACCGCCTACCTGCTGACATTGTGGATATATGTTCCACACACCAGGCTCCTTTCCTTGTTTGAGCTGGGATCTTACTGTGTAGCCCAGATGTGCTGTTTTCTGTGTAGTCTGGGCTGGCGATGAACTTGCAACAATCATACTGTTCAGACTCCAAAGTGCCCAGGTTATAGGGAAGCATCGCCCGTGCTAGGCTGTGCTATCATTTTTTTTCTTTTTATGAACTTCCCTATTCTGTTCTGGCATCAAGGTGATTTTCCTTTTTTACAATGTGTATATTGCCTGCCCTCTTCACTCTGTCCACTGTCCTGTTGCAGTCAATTCTTCTAGATCTCTTGTCTTAGGGACTCTTTGCCATATCACATGGTATAGGTTTTTGTCTCATGTCAAGGATCTTATTTCTCTACCCTCTCATCCTCTGCCTGCCAGTTGCAAAGACTCTTACCTATATGTCCTAAAGTGCTTTCAGGTAATCTGAGTCTCTTGGCTCCAGGACTGGCCTTCACCCTTTCCTCCGCCCAAACAGTCCTGAATATCCAATGTCCGCAGCATCTAAGCCATGTCCAGTTTCTCACTCTTTTGCTCTGATTCGGGAGAGAGGAAAGGAAGGAAAGGGGGGAGTAGAGGGGAAGAGGGAGGAAGGGAGAAAGGGCCAAAGTAGGAATGGGGGGGGGGGAGAGAGAGAGAGAGAGAGAGAGAGAGAGAGAGGATCCTGAGCACTCCTTTTGTGTCGGCATCTCTGTGAGGCGCTTTGGAAGGACTCCAGCCAGGCATGGAAGGGCTCTTTGATAATATCTGACGGGTGGGTAAGAATTTCGGGCACCTGGCCAAGATACACACTGCCTGTAATCGTTAACTCAGTCTGTAAACAGTTCAAACGGCACCGAGAGGCCGGCCTTTATTACATTAGAAGAAGCCTTTCATCTCTCTTGCTCAGGAGCCAGGCGTCCAGGATTGGCCTCCACGATGGCCTTGCAGCCGTGGTATTCGGTGCACAACACCAAGACCCAGGACATGCAGGAACATACAGTGGAGCCTTCCCCAAGTGACTGACTTTCAGGCTCTCTGCACCCGAGCCATAACGAAGTCATTCTTTTCCTTTTGTTTTGCACCTGGCTGATTTGGGAAAGGAAAGATGTGGGCGGTGGGACCAGGAACAACCGTGGAGAGGTCTGCAAACTTGGGAACCTCACCCCTCACCTCTTCATTCTGCCTGTTTGCTCCACATTGATTCCGAGTTTGGTCTTTGGAGTATTCCATGTGTCCTATCAGCTACACAATTGCTCAACATTCCCAGGGCTAACGCTGCACTAAAGAGCCCCCACCCCGCCAGGAGCCCGAGATAACAAACATTCCTGCCCTGAAGGTGCTTGCTGACTGAGACCTTAAGATAATGCTAGATATATCGGAGAGATAAGCTGTCCGAGTTTGTTGCGAATGCCAAGTGACCTGCACAAGGGGTTTCTACAGGCGCTCCAGGGAGGGCAGCAGTGTGCACAGGGGCAGTGGGGAAACCCCTTTGCGTTCTGGGAGAATTAAAATACTTTTCAGTGTGTTAAAAAAAAAAAGGTTTCTGTTTCACTTCCTTCCCTTTTCTAATGAAAATCGCTGAGCAATTGAGTGTTTTAGGCGCTTGGCTGGAAACAGTAAACTTGTGGGGAGTGTGTTTGCTTTTTGAGACCAAGTCTCCTCTAGGCTTGGCTGGGAATGACCTTGAGCTCCTGATCCTCCGCCCTCTGTCTACCCAGCCCTAGGATCACAGGCGTGACCCACCACACACACACACACACACACACACACACACACACACACACACACACACACACACACGGTGTGCAGTGCTGGGGAGTAGGTCTAGCTAAGCCCAGCCCTCTAGCAATTGAGCGGTGGCAAGCAGCCCTTAACCTTGTCTCAGCCTTCAGAGAATAGGCCAGAGTTTTGTAGAGGTGCAGTTCTGAGACCCTAAAAATTGTACAGGAAGACCAAGCACAACTTACCCAAGTGTTTTACCATCTCTTCATTTTTAGACACAGTCCACACTGTAGCCTAGGCTGACTTGGGACTTACTATGCTGCTCAGGCTAGCCTTAAACTCAAGGCAGTCCTCCTGCCTACACCCCAAAGGTTGGCATTGTTGATATGAGCCACCATGCCCAACGTAGAAAACCCTTTCCTGGTTAATGTTTTTGAAGATATTTAAAAATAAAAGCTAATGTTGGCAGAAACAGTTTATTTGATAAAGCCATGTACTAGAATTTAGATTAGACCATGGGTTTTGTTTGTTTTTTGAGAATCTCCCACCGTACGCCTCAGATTTTCTATGTAGCCACGGATGATCTTGAACTTCTGGTCTTCCTGCCTCAACATCCCAAGTTCTGGAACTATAGGATAAACCAACCATCTTGTCTGGTTTATTTGGTGCTAAGGAATCAGGCCCAAGCCCCTTGCATGCCACATAAGCACCCTGCCAACCCAGCTGCGTGCCTCCTGTAGCCATGGGTTTTAAGTAAATGTACTAAAATTCCCTTCAGGATTATTCAAGCTGCACATCACCTCCAGGTTTCGCCCCTTCTACAAAGTCTCAAGTGGAGGCAGCTAGGCTCTTCCTCTACGATCATAGTTTAGCATCTCCGCAGCTAGAGGAAGTGGAGGAGAGGCACGAGACCAGGATAAGGCACAGGCTGCCTTTAGGCCTGCAGCTACTGACCCGGCACCCATCCATTTCAGTTGTTTGCATTTTGCTCAGATTTCTGGGTCATCTTCCTATTTATTTTGGATTTGAGGTTTGTCTGTTTCTCTCCATCTGGATTTTCTGTGCTGATTCTGAAGATAGCTTTGAGGAACCGGGATAGAAAAGAAGGCAGAGCTGTGGACAATGTTGATGTTAGTGCCCAGCCCATAGCCTTTGGTGTGCTAAGGAAATCTGCATGTGTGTGTGTGTGTGTAACTAGTGTGTATGTGTGTGAGAGGCCAGTGTGTATGTGACCAGTGTGTGTGTGTGTGTGAGAGAGAGAGACAGACAGACAGACAGAGAGACCAATATGTGTGTGTATGTGTGTGTACGTGATCAGTGTGTATGTATGTGAGAGACCAGTGTGTGGTGTGTGTGTGTGTGAGACCAGTGTGTGTGTGATCAATGTGTATGTGTTTGAGAGACCAGTGTGTATGTGTGTGTATGTGTGTGTGACCAGTATGTATGTGTGTGTATGTGTATCCGTGTGAAAGAGAGAGAGAGAGAGAGACCAGTGTGTGTGTGACCAGTATGTGTGAGAGAGACCTGCACATGTGTGTGACCAGTGTGTGTGTGTGAGAGAGAGAGAGACAGACAGAGAGACCAATATGTGTGTGTATGTGTGTGTGTACGTGATCAGTGTGTGTGTGTGTGACCAGTATGTGTGTGTGAGAGAGAGACCTGCACATGTGTGTGATCAGTGTGTGTGTGTGTGTGTGTGTGAGACCAGTGTGTGTGTGATCAATGTGTATGTGTGTGAGAGACCAGTGTGTATGTGTGTGTGTGTGTGACCAGTGTGTATGTGTGAGAGACCAGTGTGTGTGTGTGTGTGTGCGTGTGAAAGAGAGACCAGTGTGTATGTGTGTATGTGTAAGAGACCAATGTGTGTGTGTGTGTGTGTGTGTGCGTGTGAAAGAGAGAGAGACCAGTGTGTATGTGTGTGAAAGACCAGTGTGTATGAGACCAGTGTGTGTGACGGGTGTGCGTGTCTGTGTGAGCACACACGTGCGTGAGAGAGACAGAGAGCAACCGAGCATGGACTGGGCCTCCAGCTCACTGACTTGCTGAGGACGAGCCAGAGAGTCCTTCCTTTCATCTCAGACAACCAGTATTTTCCCCACTTCATGGAAAAGTGGAAATACGATCTTTAAGAAATCCGTCCCTTTAGAAGAACACAGGCACTAAAGCAAACAGATCAAGTTTGCTCAGTGTCGTTATTTGTTCATGGCAGAGGGAGAGTGGTTATTTGAAAGCACGTGTTAGCTCCTATTTATGAAGCAGAATCATAGAAGTACAGACTGCACACGGTACCTGGATGAGGAAGCTCTGAGGCGTGCTCTCTGACTGGCTCAGGTCAATGCTCCGGTTAATTCTCAGGTCACGTACAACTGAAGGCAATGGGAGGTAATACAGGAAGCCTCTGGTATTCTTCGTGAATATAGAGTCTGCCTTTTGAGACATGATCTATCTTGAATTTTGACTTCCCGCCCCGGCTGCTTTTCTTCTGTGTATAGTGGAAGTGTATTCTGAAAGGGTTTGCACCCCCCCCCCAGTCATTGCTGCATAAGTCTACCATGTATAGAGCCAGTTTTAGAACGTTTACTAAGATGCAGATGGTGAGTCTTTCCTCAAGGCTCTGACTCCATGTGCCTGGTGTAGGGCCTGAACCGAAGATTTCCCAGGTGGTGTTAGTACACCCGGACTACATGTTAAGAAACACTGCTCTTGGCCACTTGCTATCTTATAGTCACTGTGACTTTAACATGGCCAGAACAGCCAAAGTTTAAGTAAAAAGATTGGCTTTAATATTTCATAAATGACCGCTTGCTTGCAGAGACAAAACACAGCCGAAAGACCATGTGCCCGAGGCTTGGTCAGTTGCCTACGTATACCAGCAGACAATGAGTGTTCTACTGACGCTGACATAGCAGGTAGCAGGTGGGAGCTTGCTCTAGGAGAAAAGGCTTAGCTAGACTCCAGAAGACTCCAGAAGAGTCAGACCGGGATTCTTGCTCAGTTCCTCTGTCACCTTCGGTTTGCCTTGTCTTTCAGAGTTCCCATTTTTCTTTGTTCCACCTTAGTTTGAATCCCTTAGTTTGTACAGTAGGTTATGTTAAAACCAACCGGACGGCTGCACATGGTGACGCACACCTGTAAGCACTAGGGAGTTGGAGGTCAGCTTGGTCCACATAGAGTCTGGAAGAGCCAGAGCTACTTGGGGAGACCCTGACTCAAAAAAAGAAAAAAACAAAACAAACAAACAAATTAGAAACTAGGTGGGGCCTGTGAGAAGGCTCAGTGGGTAAAGGCTTTTGATGTTCAACATTATCAGCCTGGCACCCCGGGTCCTGTCCCCAGAACTCACGTGAAGGGAGAGGGAGAAGACCGATTCTTCCAAGCTGTTCTCTGGCCTCTTCCTGAGCAGCATGATAAGTGAGCGCGCTCTCTCTCTCTCTCTCTGTCTCTCTCTGTCTCTCTCTCTCTGTCTCTCTGTCTCTCCCTCTCTCTGTCTCTCTGTCTCTCTCTCTCTCTCTCTCTCTCTCTCTCTCTCTCTCTCTCACACACATCATCATCATCATCATCATCAACGTAAATCATGTTAAAATATTTTAAAATAAGTGAGCGGGTTTGAGTCTCACTGTGGCCTAGCAAACAGCACAGTGTCATCCCTCCAGACCAAGAGCCAACCAGAAACAACTTCCCAGCATTTCTTCCTTCTGAGCATTTTCACGTATTAATCTTAGCATTTAAAATGTTCCATCCTGCTGCCAGGTCTAAAAATATAGACAGTGTTTATGCGAGCTTAGACCTTCACCTCTTTCACTCAGACTCTAATTCCTTGTTGTTGTTGAGGTAGTACATCCCTATGTAATCCAGGTTGCCCTGGAACTCACTGTGTAGCCCAGGTAAGCCCAGGATGACCTCCAACTCACAACCCTTGCGCCGGGCCATGCTAATCTCTGCACCGGTCCAGTTTTAGCATGCGAACGACAGACACTCCCCCTGTACCCCCAGTTCTCAGGTTTAGAACTTTCAGCTCCTCCCTCTCCTTCATCCCTGTCGTCCAGTCTGCCAGCAGATACTGTCAGCATTTTCTCCTTAATGTCTTTGTTTAACCCCTCCCAGCTGCCACTGCCGGAGGCCCAGTCCTCATGGGCCAGGCTGGATTCTAGGGAGAGCTGTTCTGGGTGGGTTTCCACCACCAGTTTTCCTTCTTCTTTCCACTACTGTTTTTTATCTTCAGGGTAAAATCAAGATGCTTACAATATTGAGGTGTTTGTTGTTTGGGACAGAATTTTGCTGTATGTACTCAGGCTTGCCTTGAACCCCTTACATTGCTTAGGCTGGCCTCCAACTCATGATCATTCTTCCTCCCTCGGCCTCATAGTGCTGGGCTTGCAGGCGTGAGTCTCAACACCCTACACAACACTGTTTTGATAATAAACATCCTTGTTCAGAAGCTGAGGGTGAGCTCTTTTCCTCATATGGGAGAACAAACTCATGACTCTTTCTTTCTTCCAACTCTTCCCTGATCCCCCCATATCCCCACCTCCCCAATTCCTTGCCTTCTCTCTTTCTTTAAAAAAATAAATAAAAACAAAAACCCAAGAAACACACAAAACCCACACAAATGGAAACCAAAATATACAAGCAAAAGACCAATAGGACAAAAAATGCTGAAATAATGCAAAATGAGACAAAAGTCTACAAGATACCATTTAGTTCATTTCATGTTGTGTTACTGGGTACTGGGCCTGCCGTGCAGTGTGGCTGATACACCCAGTGAGACTCCACTAGAGAAGCCATTGTTCACTGCAGATTGCTTCTTATTTCGGAATGGGAGCCCATGTCTACTTCCTCCTCTCAGAACTGGAACCCCATGTGGCTTGAACCCGTGCAGGTCCCGTGCGGGCTGCCACAGTCTGTGAGTTCATGTTTGCATCAGCCCTGTGGTCTGGAAGTGGCTGTGTCCTTGGAGCCATCCAGCCTCTCTAGTTCTTACAGTCTTTCTGCCTCCTCCACACAGATCCCTGAGCCCCGAGGGGAGGGCTTTGATGAAGGCAGCCCATTTAGAATGGGGTGCTCCAGAGTCTCCCACTCTTCCATTCAAAAAGCGTTCATAGTGTTGACTCCCCCTCTCAGCTCTCCAAACTCTAGAAATTACTTATTCATCTTTATTATTGCTACTGAGTGTGTGTGTGTGTGTGTATGAGTGTGCGTGTGCATGTTGTGAAAATGTGTGTGTGCATGAGTGTGCATGTGTGTGCACGCGCACGCAGTTTACATGTACCAGGGCAAGTATGTGGAGGTCAGAGGTCAGCTTTCGGGAGTCAGTTCTCTCCTTGCACTGGGGGGCTCTGGGGATCAGCTCAGGTAGTCGACCCTGCATGTCAAATGGCTTTCTTTTCCTACTCAACCATCTCAGCGGCCGAGCCAGATGCTCTCAGGTCTGGTTTTCAGTCAGACAAGTCTCCCTGTGCTTTGAAGACCTGAGAGAAACATAGTCTGCAGCCACATCCCTCACCCAGTTCTTGGTTTCATCTCAAGGCTGAAACTAAGATGTTAAAAAAAAAAAACTCGCTCGGAAGGTAACAACAGATCCTGCCTTTTCTTTTAATATGGCTGTTTTTTTCCTGTCTAAACCCCGCCCTCTTTAAGAGCTATTTGAAGACCCTCACAGCCCGCAGGGCTATTGGCTGCCCCAGAGTACAGAACTTGACTTGATAGCACCTTGCAGCACCAATGGCCTTGCGTGTGTCGTGTGTGTCCTCCTCAGGAGACTGTGGTTCCCGGGTACAGCCCAGCACAGTCTTAGGAAGGAAGCAGCTCCTTGTCCGACTCTTGCCAACTTTGTAAAAAGTCATCTATTAGTACCATTCTGATGCATCACAGGGAGCTGTGCTTGTCTGCCCATCTCCACCTGCTCAGGGGTCACATCAAGGGGATTCCCCGTACATGGATAAGGAACCCTGGGGGCCATAGATCCTCCCCGCTCCAGACAGCGTGGAGGAAAGTGCAGTGGCTATTATTTTGGGGAGAGAGGCAGTTCCAGGCCCAGGTCTTATAATGCCCGGGGTTAGTATGGGCTTACTGGCAGACAGTCGTTGGTTATTTGGCTAGGAAGGGGGATTTGGCCTTTGAAGTATGCCAGTTAGGTGTTGGTTTAGCAATTAGATCTGCTGCTGTTTTCTGAGGTCAGCCTACATGAGGACCGAGCCACGGTGGAGCGACTGGGTGTCAGTCTTACACCGTAAGAACTCATTTATAGGCATCCACAGAGGAGTACCCACCCTGGCAGAGAACAAACACCAAGGAAGAGCAAAGGAAAGTGCCCTTCCCATAGTCACTGTGTCAACAGCGTAGCAGATAAGGCGGCTTTTGTGAAGCGGGGATGGGGGGGGGGGGGTTCGGTGCACCTGGGCTTGATGATTCAGAAACTTGGTGCCACATTATATGACACTATGAGGCCACCTCATATGCCAGCCACTCCATGGTGGCTGATGTCATGTCATTACCCATTTGTTAACTGGGCCAAGAGGAAAGGACTGGAAGACAGCCAGAGGAAGGTATACTTACATCTTTGCCGAGCCGCCTTCAGAACCCATGAACGACACGGCTGTTGGAGTCCTCTTTCCTTATGGGTGGAGTCATTGTCAGCCCAGTAGAGGTTGACTCCTACTATGGGTGTCGTGTGATTTGCCTTGCTTTATTTCCATGACAAGTATTTTCTCGTTTAAATGTATTCGGGGGAGGGGGGGAGTTGCCGGAGAGATGGCTCGGTGGTTAAGAGCTGTTATTGCTCTTCTAGAGGACAGGGTTCTCTCACAGTTTTGCTCACAACCCTTCAGACTCCAGAAGAGGGATGCCCTCTTCTGACCTCCATGGGCACCAGACACACACAGCACACATGCATATCTGCAAGCCAAACACATACGCATAAGCAAATAGTAAAGCTGGTTTTTGAACAGCATCAGGTGGAGCCGGGGAGATAGCTCAGTAGGGAAAGTGACTTCCCCACTGATGTAAGAGTCTGATCTTGGATCCCAGCACCCAGGTGAAAAGCTGGATGCAGAAGCAAGCACCGAGAACCCCAGCACTGGAAGGTGAGGTGGGAGCTGAGAGGACCATCTAGTCTAGCTCCAGATTCAGGGAGAGATGTTTCAAAAAACAAGATGGGGAGTAGCCAAGGAAGATAGCCAACCTCGGCACACAAAGTGAAATAAAATAAAATAATAAAAGTATGCAGATGGGTTTCTGTGGCTCAGCCACCAGCCCACCAGCTGTACCTTAAGCAGGAACACGGGTGACTGAAGTGGCCAGGATTTGATTCCAGGCTCACCCAGCTTCTCTTGCAGTTGTCTCAGTGTGTAACTCAAACACACTTTCGGGAGACCAAATGCTCAAGCTTTCGATATCAGTAAAGCATACGTTTATGGATCATTATGTCAGGACTTTGTAATTTGTGAGATACGAAGACAAGCCTTCCCTGGTTATACTCCCATGGAATTCAGAGATCAAAAATTATTACATAATAAAAGGACAGAGCAAGATGCTGTGGACATTTCTATTTCATTTTTTCCCCCTCCAAGACAGGGTTCTTCTGTGTAGCCCTAGTATCCTGGAACTCGCTTTGTAGACGAGGCTGGCCTCAAACTCAGAGATCCGCCTGTCCCTGCCTCCCCAGTGCTGGGATTAAAGGCGTGCGCCACCACCTGCACCGCCACCGCCCAGCCTGGGCATTTATTTAAAGAAGAAATTCTCCGTGAAAGAAGTAGCGTCCTGAAGGCTAAGTAGGATGGGTTTGCTTACGCTGTAGGAAGGGAATGATACAGATTCCCAGAGACCTAGAACCATGATACAATTGTTTTGGACCAGTGGTGGTTTGGGAGCGGAACAGGACTGTCCCTGGGGCGATGGATAGAACACTTTGTGTTGACACTGTATGTAGGAATGGCTAGTAGTTTAAATATGTGATTTCATCTCCATGCTGACCATTTTAGGTATTGTTCTCTTTTTAAATATATTATTACCATTATTATTTATTATTATTTTACTTGAAACAGGCCAGGAGCTCACCAGGTAGACCAGGCTGGCCTTGAACTCACGAGCTTCACCTGCTTCTTCTTCCTCAGTGCTGGGATTAAAGACTTGCACCATCACATCTAACCAATTAACTTTATTTTAATTTATTTTTCGTTGTGCGTATGTGTTTGGGTCCACGTATGTAAGTGCGGATGCTCTCTGAGACCAGAGGCATTGGATTTCCCTTGAGCTGTGTGAGCCACTCAACAGCAGCGCTGGGAACTTAATTCAGATTGTCTACAAGAGCAATGCACACTTCTTAACTGTTAGACCATCTCTCTCGCCCTGGTTTCCCATTTTTTTTGGTCAAGATTCAGATGAGGTAGACCACTCACTTCTTGGAAGTGCCAGGGTTGAAATGCAAAAGCAAGTGTACTGCATCCAAAGGTTGGATAGCAGCGTCTCATTTGATAGGCAAGGAGTCTGAATTTAAGTCAGAAGGTTGTCGACATCCAAACAGAATGATGATTCAATTAGCATTTTGTTTCGGGATATTGTTCTTGCAGGCTCCACAGAGAGTTAGAATGCCGAGAGACCGGTTAGGAGTCGGCTATAAAGCCTCTGACTCTGGGGACAGGGAAGGCAGTTTCCCAAGACTAGTTAATAGACACGGCAAGATTCATAGTGACTCTGGGGTGTGGTGACCCTAACAAAGATAAGTCAGATAAAAAGGGCTATTGGCGCCAGGTGGCAGTGGCAGCGCACGCCTTTGATCCCAGGACTCGGGAGGCAGAGGCAGGTGAATCTCTAAGTTGGAGGCCAGCTTGGTCTACAGAGTGAGTTCCAGGGGGCCCAGGGCTATGCAGAGACACCCTCTCTCAAAAAACAAAACAAATGGTTATTAGTTTAGCTCTGCATGCTGGCAGAATGTGATATTTCAGTTCCATATATTTGAGTTCGTGGGTGCCATTAAGACAGCAATTAAATCACGTCTAATGGAACTATAGAAGCACAGGCCAATTTGAGTTTAGAGACCTGATTTAAGAATCATCTGAAAACACTAGTGTGTATAGGAACTCCAGGAGGGAGAGAATAGAGACGAAAGAATATAGTTTTAGGATGTGTGCGTGTATTAGATGCGAGGCAAAGGAAGAGGAGAAAGAGGAACTCACGACAAATGGAGGGCAGCCGGAAGAGAAGCGGTAGTTCAGTCGTGTGTCACAGACAGTAAGTGGGGAAAATAGAGATGGCGTTCAGGGGCAGAAGCACCGAGGAGCCTTCCTCTGCATTGTCAGTGTTGATCACGGTCAAACACTTTCTTTTTTGTCTGTTCTCGGCCCTGTTTATGGAGGCAGTCAGTCAATCCAGAGGACTGTTTTCCTATTAAAGACATGTTTCGTTGTCACGCTTTTAATTTGAGCTAGTGAAAGCTCTCTGTTTTATTACCAACAAATTAACATAACCGTGTGCTGGCTTTGATCAAGTCATTGGAGAGTAATTGGTCTTTGGGTCCCTCTCCCCATCCAAGAAAACTCTTGTAAAGATTTTGGCTCGTTTACTCCATGCCTCCTCCCGTGGTCTACCCGGTCTCCACGAGCTTGAGCCTGCGAGTCTCTGGGCAGGGTTCAGGCCACAGGCTGAGCACCCCTTGTGTTGGTTCTGGGGTTACCTGCTTTGTGAAGGGGGTGCTGCTAATGAGATGAGAATAAGGTCGCTAATGAAGGATTATAAAGCACTTTGCAAATCTAAAAGCAACATCAAAGCTAAATATAATCTTAATTTAGGGTAAAGAGCTCCATTACTGGAGCGAGAGAGAAAGAGGACAAAGGGTAGTGGTGCTTTGTACCTTGATAACTGTGCAGATCAAAAGTGCTGTATTGATCGCAGCTGCCCTGTGAACTCTCCAACCTAGGAATTTGGCTCCCGTCCCTGATTCTCTAAGTACTTCTCTGGCCCACTCAGTGCCCGTGGCATTTCTCTGAGTCTCTCGACCAGCAGCAGCAGGACCTTCTTTGCAGTGGCAGCCTGATAAGGGAGAGGGGTCTTCTTCCGTTTATCTTTTCCCTATCTCTTCACTATCTGGGCCTCACTGAAAAAATAAAGAGGTTTGAGCAACTAGGAAATAACAAAGCGCTCACGGTCCACAAAGTCAAGGGATGTTTGGAATATTTGAACATACCTGTGTCTTTGCTGTGTGGTGGCCTGCAGACACCCTCAGGTACCGAGCCGGCTGGAAGCTAAAACAAAGAACCATAGTGGGGAACATGGGCTTCACCTATATCAACTTTTCTGAGTATATAGGATAGAGGAAAGAAATTAATTCATCTCTCAAAAGTAAGCAGGAAGACCTACTCTGAAAAAAAAACAAACCCTACAGAATAGTACTGGGGCTGAATTGACTCTAAATGTTCCCAGAACTTTTTTATGCAGCCCATGGGCCTGGTCGTCATAAAATCTTGGTAGGGAGTGAAGTTCACTGGAAACGCTCAGTCAACTAAAGCTAAAGCCAGTCTGCCAGTCCCCATGGGGAGCAAATGCTTCTTTGGGGCAACATTAAACGGACGTTTTTCTCCTCCCACCCCCCACTTTTTTTTTGAGACATGGATTCTCTCTGTAGCCTTGGCTGTCCTGGAACTCACTCTGTAGACCAGGCTGGCCTCAAACTCACAGAGATCCACCTGCCTCTGCCTCCCAAGCGCTGGGATTAATGGCGTGCGCCACCACTGCTGACTGATCTTTTCTCAAATTGATTTAGTTGTCTCTAAATGATTTCTCCCCACAAAATAACTGTCCTTCAGATCTGAAGATTCATATCAGGGCCCCAGATGACAAGAGAGCATACTCCCAAAGCCATGTAGTGAGGACAAATTAGTATATGCACACATTCTACATTCCTCGGTGTGCAGCGCTGTATGCACACATTCTACATTCCTCGGTGTGCAGCGCTGTATGCACACATTCCTCATTCCTCAGTGTGCAGCGCTGTATGCACACATTACTCATTCCTCGGTGTGCAGCACTGTGTATGCACACATTCCTCATTCCTCGGTGTGCAGCGCTGTATGCACACATTCTACATTCCTCGGTGTGCAGCGCTGTATGCACACATTCCTCATTCCTCGGTGTGCAGCGCTGTATGCACACATTCTACATTCCTCGGTGTGCAGCGCTGTATGCACACATTCCTCATTCCTCGGTGTGCAGCGCTGTGTATGCACACATTCCTCATTCCTCGGTGTGCAGCGCTGTATGCACACACTCCTCATTCCTCGGTGTGCAGCGCTGTATGCACACATTCTACATTCCTCGGTGTGCAGCGCTGTATGCACACATTCCTCATTCCTCGGTGTGCAGCGCTGTATGCACACATTCCTCATTCCTCGGTGTGCAGCGCTGTATGCACACATTCTACATTCCTCAGTGTGCAGCGCTGTGTATGCACACATTCCTCATTCCTCGGTGTGCAGCGCTGTATGCACACATTCCTCATTCCTCGGTGTACAGTGCTGTATGCACACATTCTACATTCCTCGGTGTGCAGCGCTGTATGAACACATTCTACATTCCTCAGTGTGCAGCGCTGTGTATGCACACATTCTACATTCCTCGGTGTGCAGCGCTGTATGCACACATTCCTCATTCCTCGGTGTGCAGCGCTGTATGCACACATTCCTCATTCCTCGGTGTGCAGTGCTGTATGCACACATTCTACATTCCTCGGTGTGCAGCGCTGTATGCACACATTCTACATTCCTCGGTGTGCAGTGCTGTATGCACACATTCTACATTCCTCGGTGTGCAGCGCTGTATGCACACATTCTACATTCCTCGGTGTGCAGCGCTGTATGCACACATTCCTCATTTCTCGGTGTGCAGCGCTGTATGCACACATTCTACATTCCTTGGTGTGCAGCGCTGTGTATGCACACATTCCTCTTTCCTCGGTGTGCAGCGCTGTATGCACACATTCCTCATTCCTCGGTATGCAGCGCTGTGTATGCACATTCCTCATTCCTCAGTGTGCAGCGCTGTATGCACACATTCCTCATTCCTCGGTGTGCAGCGCTGTATGCACACATTCTACATTCCTCGGTGTGCAGCGCTGTATGCACACATTCCTCATTCCTCAGTGTGCAGCGCTGTATGCACACATTCCTCATTCCTCGGTGTGCAGCGCTGTATGCACATTCTACATTCCTCGGTGTGCAGTGCTTTGCATTTGCGTCTGCTGTGCTATTGACACATGACTTGAAAATCTTGTCTGTGTGCATGCACAGACTAGGCTGTAGAAAACTTATAACTGACTTATGTCTTGGGTGAGCAGAGCCTTTCCTTTGGCAGGTGGTGGTGGGAGGGCTTTTTGGAATGTTTCTTGGTTCCCCACACTGATTCTGAATGGCCGGTCATTAAGTAGGAAGGCTTCCCTGGAAAAGGTTAGTCTTGCTCAAATAAATAGATAAGGCTTAGGCATGATGGGTAAAAGGAAGAATGAGAACTCTCCCTTTTTATGAGGTCGAACATCTGTGACTTTGAGCTTAGGCGTGTGTATAGAGCTAGATGTCAGGTACATGCTTGTATCCCAGCACTGGGGTGGAGAGCACAGCCAGGTGCCAATGTGGAGTGTTGGGGAGACTTTCACTGGGTTTCTGAAGAGAGGGCAGGAATCTGAAGATAGTTCTTCCCTGATGAAGTGAAAATGCAATTGCCAAATTTGCCTCCTATTGGCTTGTTAAAATGTGACCTAGCATGCTTTCTTTTCTCCTGCTTGTGCTTGGTATTGTGCAAGCAGTGCAGAGCCCTCGCCTCTGACCCGGAGGAGCTCAGGATGTACTTTGCAGAAAGGAGGACGTGACTAATATTTTATTGAGCACCTACTCTAACCAGGCCCGCTCACAGAGGAAGTGACTAAAGGGAGGGGCCCCAGTGGAGTGCCAATTAATACTAACAGTCACTTAAGAATTTGGATAGGGGCTGGAGAGGTGGCCCAGTGGCTAAGAGAAGGTACTGTCCTTTTAGAGGACACGAGTTCAATTCCAGCATCCATCCAGGTGGCTTGTAATCACCTCACTTGTTACCCCAGCTCTGGGAGATCCCAGCCCTCTGTCCTCCAAGAATTTTAAACAGACAGCTGTGGGGAAAGGGCTTCACTCTAGGAACTAAGAGCAGGTCAGAGGGCTCGAGAAGGACCCAGTTCTGAGGAGTGGGGGGCAAAAAGCAGTGTAAGAGTAAAAATCTTGGAGTCTTTGACTCACAGGACATAGCAGAAGTGCCATTCGTCCCCTGATCTGTAAAGGAGATAGGGAAAAATCAGTGGGAAGACAGAGAAAAAGGAATGTGGCAGGCAGTGGTGGTGCACACCTTTAATCCCAGCACTCAGGAGGCAGAGGCAGGCAGATCTCTGTGAGTTCGAGGCCAGCCTGGTCTACAGAGTAAGTTCCAGGACAGCCAGGGCTACACAGAGAAACCCTGTCTTGAAAAACCAAAAGAAAAGAAAAAAGAGAAAAAGAGAGGAATTTCATATACAACAAAACTCTCCCATTGTACCTTAAACAAAAAACATAATCTAATTTTATGTATATGGGTAAGCATCTCTGGTTCACGTGGATGTGAGTTCCTGGAGAGGCCAGCGAAAGGCGTCAGCTCCTCTAGAACTGGCATTATAGGTGCTCATTTAGCCCCCGTGTGAGTGCTGGGAACCAAACCTGGGTCTTTTGCAAGAGCAACAAGTGCTCTTAGCTCCTGAGATATCTCTCCAGTCCCTACATACACTTCTGTACACACAAGAGTTTTTCTGGTTTTACTCTTAGTGCTTAGAATTCTACCATAAAAAAAACAAACAAACAAAGCCTGCAGGGCTGGATGCCTCAAAGGTTAAGAACACATCCTGCCCTTCCAGAAGCCCCGGGTTCAATTTCCAGCATCCACAGCAGGCAGCTCAAGGCACCCGTAGCTCTAATTCCAAAGGGGATTTAACACCTCTGGCCTCTGTGAACACTTGTACACACACACACACACACACACACACACAATTTTTAAAAACAATATCTATCTTAGGATATCTTAGGGATTGATAAATAAGTAAAAAGCTTCTTATGTATGTTTCTTTTGAGTTCCCAGGAACTGCAAAGATGCAGTTAGACATTATTAAAATATTCAGAAGACGGAAGCACTAGCTGGTATGAATGCTGTGATATATGCCAGGCACCATGGGCAGAGACCCAGTGAAATGCTGAGCCCCAAACGGTCCCCACACCCCAGGCTTTCCCAACCCCAGCGTACTTTCTCCTTTGTTCCCTGCCTAGAAGGCCCTTCTGTGAGTGGGAATAAAATATCTGCTCTCCTGGTGCATCCACTCAGCTGCCAGCAGTCTGTTTGCCTTGTTCTTGGCTGGCAAATCATTAAACAGTCCCCCCAAAGCAGGCCTCTTCCCCAGGGCCACCCCATAGACAAGGAACCAGAACTGTGGTCAAAGGCTGTCAGCAGTCATGCTGGAGCCTTGGGGCTGTCTCCAACGCGAGCCTTTCTCGGCTAGTGCCTCTTCTGAACAGAAACCTCTTTAACCTGCTATTAACGCCCCCTACCCCTCCACCCATAGCTTCTGAGGGTAGACTGAGCATCGAGTTGGCAGGTGACTTGCATAATTGTACCGATTTCCTCCTGATGTGACAGAAGTGCAGCCACCCTGTGTTCCATCACAGACCCATCCCTCGCAGCTTTTCCATTTTGAATCTAAGTGTAATCTGCGCTAACCGCCTAGGAGCCAGGGACTGAGATCCGCCAAGCAAACCCTCAGTAAGCTTCGCCCACCCTCACCGTGTGGCACTTAGAGCCTGGGCTAGGACGACTTAGTTGAACTTGGCCCTTTTGGAGACAGTATCTGCTCTTGTAGAGCTTTCCAGATGCAAAACAAGCCAGCTGTGGAAGACAGGAGCATGGGCCAGGGTTGGCAAGACAACTTGACGTTCCCTGGGGTCTGAGCTGGACAGGCTGAAAGGCCTGAATGGGTGTAAAGTCAACCGGTTGAAGCTAGACCCTTTCACATTCTTGCATTGATGTCATCAACCAGCTGTGCTGACTGACTCCTCTGGTAGTTCCCATGAGCCTCTGGCACATTTAAATAAACACTCTAGTTTCCTTAGGCGTCATTCCTTTGTTCTTTCTTCCTTCCTTCCTTCCTTCCTTCCTTCCTTCCTTCCTTCCTTTCTTTCTTTCTCCTTTGTGTGTATGGTTTTTGTTTTGTTGTTGTTGTTGTTTGTTTGAGACAAGATTTCTCTGTGTAACCCTCTCTGGAACTCCCAGAGATCTGCCTGCTGCCTCCGCTTCCCGAATGCTAGGATTACAGATGCTCACCGTACTCTCTGCTCTTTCAGTGTGTTTATAAGAACTGTCTGGTTTTAGTCTTGGGCCTTTTAAACTTCAACTTCTTTACCTTAATGATGACTTTGGAAGCGAACATTGCCTGCTTCTATCAGGCTTCTAAATTCTTACCATCTTGGACATGAGTTTGGCTGGAGTAGGAACGGAGAAAGCATAAGGCAGAACACGCCAAAGTGCTTTTTAAATAGTTTACTGGGTTATGTATAAGAAGACAATTAGTAAACTCACTGCGGAAGGAGGTAAGGCCCTGCCCCAGGAGCTCCTAGGGCAGAACTTCCAGAATGCTCATCTTGGAATTGAGGGGATGAGGTATTACCTGTCTAGCCCTTGGCTTCTCTGCAAAGGGCCTCTTGGGATAAGAGTTCAATAGAGCCGGCAGGGATAGTGTCAGGACTCAGGTGATCTTCAGGGCCTCCTGGGATTCTTGGAGGCTGAGCCTTGAGTACTTCACCTGGTGGAGAATAGGTGTCCAAATGACATGAATAGTGTGTCTTCTAAGAAGTGTGTGTGTGTGTGTGTGTGTGTGTGTGGTGTTGGAAAAGGTCTTACTGCGCAGCCTCAAACCTAATCATCCACTTGCCTCAGTCCCCAAGTACCGTCGCACAGTAGGCCTGTTTGCATCACACAGTAGGCCTGTTTCCATCGCACAGTAGGCCTGTTTCCATCGCACAGTAGGCCTGTTTGCATCGCACAGTAGGCCTGTTTCCATCGCACAGTAGGCCTGTTTGCATCGCACAGTAGGCCTGTTTCCATCGCACAGTAGGCCTGTTTGCATCGCACAGTAGGCCTGTTTCCATCGCACAGTAGGCCTGTTTCCATCGCACAGTAGGCCTGTTTCCATCGCACAGTAGGCCTGTTTCCATCTCACAGCAGGCCTGTTTGCATCGCACAGTAGGCCTGTTTCCATCGCACAGTAGACCTGTTTGCATCACACAGTTTGCATCACACAGTAGGCCTGTTTCTATCACACAGTAGACCTGTTTCCATCACACAGTAGACCTGTTTCCATCACACAGTAGGCCTGTTTCTATCACACAGTAGACCTGTTTCCATCACACAGTAGGCCTGTTTCCATCACACAGTAGGCCTGTTTGCATCGCACAGTAGGCCTGTTTCCATCACACAGTAGGCCTGTTTGCATCGCACAGTAGGCCTGTTTCCATCACACAGTAGGCCTGTTTCCATCTCACAGCAGGCCTGTTTCCATCGCACAGTAGGCCTGTTTCCATCACACAGTAGGCCTGTTTCCATCTCACAGCAGGCCTGTTTCCATCACACAGTAGGCCTGTTTCCATCGCACAGTAGGCCTGTTTGCATCACACAGTAGGCCTGTTTCCATCTCACAGTAGGCCTGTTTGCATCACACAGTAGGCCTGTTTCCATCACACAGTAGGCCTGTTTGCATCACACAGTAGGCCTGTTTGCATCGCACAGTAGGCCTGTTTGCATCGCACAGTAGGCCTGTTTCCATCGCACAGTAGGCCTGTTTGCATCGCACAGTAGGCCTGTTTCCATCTCACAGTAGGCCTGTTTGCATCACACAGTAGGCCTGTTTCCATCGCACAGTAGGCCTGTTTGCATCACACAGTAGGCCTGTTTCCATCGCACAGTAGGCCTGTTTGCATCACACAGCAGGCCTGTTTGTTTCCATTAGTTTTATAAGGAGCACCAGAAGGGGCTGTGCTCCAACTGTGTAACTTCTGCTGCGGTCTCACTGCATGCTTTGATGATGGATGCATCACTGTGTGGGTGTGCAACTGTGTGCTGGTATAAGAGGTCAGTAGCAGCGAGTGGTGGCTGAGTTTCTCCCTCTGAAGCAACCCCAGTAGTCAGCTTTTGTTTCTTATGCTTCTGAATCTTCTAAACAAAGAGGCTAAGCAGAGGATGGGGTGAGGAACCCCCACGGAGGCTGTTTTCCTGGTGGTGGGTCTAGGTACAGTGTGAAGCTTTGACACCCTCTGAGAAGAGGATAGGTACATTTTGAAATGGAAGAATGACTTCTTTTCTATGGGGTGAGGGACACGGGGGGCGGGGGATGGGACAGGAGCCTGTCAGAAGGACCATTGTTCTGATCTAAGCTGCGACCTCCAATTTCAGGACACACCTTTCTCACCCCAAACATGGATGAGCACCTGCAAAGGCATCTCCACCAAGACTCCTCTGCCTTCACTGTGGCTGTCGAGCAAACTGGGAGGTCAAGGGGCAAGCCTTTAATCCCAGCACTGGGGAGGGAGGGCGGGGGGGGGGGGGCAGGAGGATCTCTATGAGTTTCGAGGCCAGTCTGATTTACAGAGAGAGTTCCAGGACAGCCAGAGCTACACAGAGAAACCCTGTCTCTAAAAACCACAATAAGAAAGAAGAGATATTATTAAATCCTATCAGGAAGAAGGAAGCTGAGGCAGAGAGTGAAAGACCCAGCCAGAGGCAAAGGAGCAGACAGATCCAGCCTCTCTGGCTTGCTAAGCCCTAGAACCGGGATGGATTCTGAATCCTTTAGGCCCAGGTGCCTGTGCTGCAGCTCTGAACGGGGCTATGTGCTCTCATGGGAAGGAGGCAGGCTGACATGTGTTGTTCCAGGCCATGTGCCTCTCTGGCTTGTATTCCTGAAGACACGGTGATGCAGACAGGGTAAAGGCTGAATCTAGGAGAACGCAAACTTTTTAGCTAGAGTTCATTTTCCTCTTCTGTGAGAAAGCAAGTTTGCTTTCGAGGTAGGGTCTTGCCAGGCAGTCCTTCACTCCATCCTCCCAGGTGATGGGAACTGTAGCTGTATGCCACACCGGGCTGATGGGAACTGTAGCTGTGTGCCACACTGGGCTGATGGGAACTGTAGCTGTGTGCCACACCAGGCAGAAAGCAAGTTTTGAAGATCTCGGGTATGAGCCAGGCTAGGTGTTTAGCAATTCATGTTTCTTCTATGAACTGTATGGTGACTGGATTCAAGATCAGTTTATTCCTTCATTAAAATAATAATTATTATTATTCCTTCATTAAAATAATAATAATAATTATTATTATTATAATGATGGCGCAAGACTTTAATCCCAGCACTCGGGAGGCAGAGGCAGGTGGATCTTTGTGAGTTCGAGGCCAGCCTGGTCTACAGAGAAAGTTCCAGGACAGCTAGGACTGTTACACAGAAAAACCCTGTCTCGAAAAGACAAAAACAAAATAAAACAAAAAGTTATTTATGTGTATGGGTGTTTTGCCTGCATGTATGTTTAGGCATCCATGTGTACTGGTACCCACGGAGGCCATAGGAGAGTGTCAGACTCCCTGGAACTGTAGATATAGGCAGTTGTGAGCCCAGTGTGAGTGCTCTGGAAGAGCGCCAGTACTCTCAACCACTGAGCCATCTCTCCACCAAACACTAGGCCTGTGATATGCAAAACCCCAGAGTAGACTTTCTTTTTTTTAATATTTATTTATTATGTATACAATATTCTGTCTGTGTATATGCCTACAAGCCAGAAGAGGGCACCAGGCCTCATTACAAATGGTTGTGAACCAACATGTGGTTGCTCGGAATTGAACTCAGGACCTCTGGAATAGCAGACAATGCTCTTAACCGCGGAGCCATCTCTTCAGCCCCCCAAAGTAGACTTCCTGTGAGCTGGGCTTTACCCTCAGGCTTTCTGCTTCACCAGTCTGTTCTAGGTCATCTGCCCTTCTCTGCCTTCTGGCTCACGGGCACTGCTGCTCCACAGGGAGATTCTCTCTCCCCAATATGATCTTCTTCTGTAGCTTAAAATAATACACAATGGCCAGGCAGGAAATGGAGGCACGGGGATCATCCATGGCCAGTGCCAGCTACAAAATAGTTTGAAACCAGCCTAGGCTATGTGAGACCTCGTCTCAAAAAATAAAAATTAAAAAAAAAAAAAAGCCAGACGGTGGGGGTGCATGCCTTTAATCCCAGCACTCTGGAGGCAGAGGCAGGCCAATCTCTGAGGCCAGTCTGGTGTGAGGGCGAGTTCCATTATAGCCAGAGCTACACAGAGAAGCCCTGTCTCAAAAATGCAAGAGCTGGGAGGTGGACCAGCACTAGTCTGCTTTTCACCAAGCAGCAAGAGCTATATTTTATGATGCTGGTGTGTCCTGCCGCCCAAGATAAAAGTCAGGTGGTTCTAAGTTCAAGCAATGGAGGGTGCGCTGGTGAGGATGATTATCAAATCTGGGAAGAGGAAATAGGGAGAAGGGCGCCTTTGATGTCTGGCCAGTGCTCCTGATTACAAAGGCAAAATTGTAGCAGGCAGTAAAGTTACCTGTCCAAGGCCTGGGTGAAGGTCTGAGTGTAGGATCCGAGAACTGAAAGATTGTTGCCGCAGAGTGGGGGAGGGGGAGAGGGCTGGGAAATGGGATCTAGTGCAGAGTGGCTTGCAGAAGCCCACGCCCAAGAGGAGGTGGTAGATGCCCATAGAACTGAGACAGGAGTTAAGTGCAGAGCTCACTGGAGCCCTGGAATGCCCTTTGTGAGGCCGTAATGAGGTCACATGGGAAGGAGGCGGGCTGAAAACTGGAAGAGCTTGTTCGGTGGGGTTTGGAGGGAAGTGGCCCTGGATAAGGAACTGTCCCAGACTCTGCCTTGCAGAATGCTGGCATTCAGAAGCCCTGTTGACCGCCAAGGGAGGAAGGAGTCAGAAAGAGCCTTGTCTCTTCCAGGAATAAGAAGAGAATTGTTATTGTAAGTACAATAATAAAGCCAGCTTCCATTTAATGAGCACTTGCTAGGTGTCGGTCTGTGCTGGGCACTTACTAGTCATTGTCTCTGGTTTTTGGGATGAACAGGAATCATTTTTCTGTGGTATTGGTGGTCCCATCCTGAAATGAAGGCTATGATGCTCAGAAAGTAACTTGCCCAAGGTTCCACAGGTGCATAGTGAGGCCATTGAATTTGAACCTTACCTCTGTCTTGGAAAGGAATTAAACCAGAATGAATAAATTAAAGAAAGAACAATGGACTTAAAAATACGAAGTCCAGATAGGTGTAGCATCCATGCCTGTAATCCTAGCACTGAGTAGGTTGAAGCAAGAGAGACAAGAGTTTAAGTCAACCTAAGCTACACAGCAAGACCCCACCTATCTCTAAAACAAAACATGGACATCAGAGTTCACGGTGGAGCCCTAGCTATTCCAGGAGTTAAAGCAGAAGTATCCCCTGAGCCCAGAAGTTCAGGGCAATCCTAAGCAACATAGCAAGACCATGTCTCTTAGAACAAAAGGATTATAACATCACACACACACACACACACACACACACACCCCAGTCTTCATGTCTTTGCTGAAGGGTGTAAGTGTGTGCAAAGCCAATTCTAAACCTGAGCAATCTGGACCTCCCTGATGGTAACTCTAGGACAGGGGTATCCCAACTCATGGCTTCTCCTGGGAACACACACCACCCACCAATTCTTCAATTCCTCCAATTTCTGGGAGCCCTGCCCAGCCACACCCTCACTGAATCTAAAGCACTTGGACCTCTTCTGGTATCACTGAAAGAATGGGCAGGCCAACAACTTCCTATTTGTGATTAGGAGCCCTGGCATCCTAAGGAGATGAGTGCCCCTAGAGCTGCCCTCTCCCCAGGAGCCCTCCTTCGGCTGTAATGCCTGGAAGGATGGGGGAAGGCTGCCTCTGTTCACGGGGCAGCAAGCTTCCTAGCTAATGAACAGTCTTGGTGGGAATGACTGGTTTTCATGTTTAATCTGAGGATACTTGCAAGGCTCTCATTGTAACCAAGTCAAACCGTGCAAAAATGTGGTGAACGTGTTTCTTACACTAACTGGACTGTACAAGAAAGGTCATGTATTTTCTGTTAAATCTGTTTCCAAGGCCCCATCTCTCAGGGTGAGCACAAAGTAGCTTCCCTTCAAAAAGGAAGAGGCATGGGCTGGAGAGATGGCTCAGTGGTTAAGAGCACTGTCTGCTCTTCCAGAGGTCCTGAGTTCAATTCCCAGCAACCACATGGTGAATCACAACCATCTGTAATGAGATCTGGCGCCCTCCTCTGGCGTGTGGGCAGAATGTTGTATGCATAATAAATAAATAAATCTTAAAAAATTATCAAAAAGGAAGAGGCACAAACACCCGGAGTTTTAAGAACCCTACATTAGCTAGGGAACCCCTGATGCCTATGCTCATCACCACAAATGCCTGCTACCCAGACGCAGGTTCCCTTTGAGATCAGAGGGGAAAACACTGGGGCTGTAGCTCAGTGGAAGAGCCTTTGTCTAGCATACACATGGCTCTGGGCCCCAGCTCTAGTATTGAAAGAAAAGAACAAGTTTGGATATATTTCTTGTCTGTGGATGTGGCTCAGTTGGTTAAGTGGCAGCATGAAGCCCTGGGTTCCACCCCCAGCCCTGAATCAACGGGGGGGCAGGGGCACATGCCTGTAACCCCAGCACTCAGTAGGAGAAGGAAGATCAGAAATCCACAATGTATTGAGCTTGAGGCTAACCTGGGCTACACGGGACCCTGTCTCAGAAAGAAAGAAAAGACAGGAGGGAAAGGAGAAGGAAAGGGGAGAATCTGAGTGGATATACCTTTTCTCCTGGGGTCCAGTCTCCTCATACCTGCCGCTCAGTCATTCTGCAGGGACCACACGCCTTCTGGGGTCCAGCCGAGACTCCTCCTCACGCCTTTGAGGTTCTAGAGGCAGGACCCTCCCTCCACACCCCACTTCTTTCTGCCTTGGGACATCTGAACTTCCTCAGAGAGTTCACCTTTCACCGAAGCCAGGAAAGGAGCTGTGAGCCAGTGTTGGCGTGTGGCAAATGCTCCCAGGGCAAGGAGATGAAGGAGAGAAAAGACAGGAAGTACAGAAAGCCATTGTTCATTCTTCCTCCCGTTCCATAACCCTCCCTTACCACTTCCCCCCTCTCTCTGTCTTTTCCAGAGCAACCATTGCCAGGGTTTTTGGTGTCCACTCTGTTGTCTTAAGAGTTATCTGCCTGTCGTCTGGTTGTAGACCCTTGATAACTAATTAGTAAATCCTGGGTACCCCATGTCCAGAGTCACTGACGGGACAGTGGGGGGACAGGTGGCCTGAGGGCTGGGTAGGGAAGACAGCAGACAGAGATTCTCCACAGTGGGAAAACACTGTGATTAGGGAAATACAGGACCAGTCGGCAGATGCCAAGAGTGTGTTTAGGGAAGTGGAGCAGGTTGTTATTTTTGGACACGGGGTGCGGGGGCAGGAGTAATAGGAAGAGAGAGTGAGCCACAAGGCACGGCAGCCCAGACACAGCCTTTAAACCCTGTGTCCGTGTGTCTCTGGTGGGCACGCACATACACATGATTTGTATGTGTGGGCATGCGGGCCATAGCACACATGTGAATGTCAGAAATCGATTTTGTAGAGTCGATTACCTCCTCCTGCATTTACATGGGTTATGTGGGTTCCAAGATCACGGCCGACACAGCAAATGCTTTTGCTCACTGAGGCATATCCCCCGAGTCCAGGCCAGGCGTTTAAGGCTGCAGACTTCATCCCAAGAGCTGTGAGAAGCCCACCCAGAGCTTCCATACAGGCAAGCAAGCTCAAGTTAGCGTTGGAGCCACTTTGTACAGAGGGATGAGTGGGGTAAGACAAGCCTAGTTAAGAAGTTTCTAGTGATTCTGGGTAGCAATGGTGATGGCAACTGTAACCAAGGACCTGGGCTGATTGGGAAGAAACAGGAGTAAAGAGACAGATAGATAATTGGATCCCTGAGCTTCCCACTTTACAATGAACCTAAAATGACCTAAAATGACGGTTCCTCTCTGCCTGGGGAATGAATTGACCAAGTTTGGTGACTTCCTTTATTTATTTATTTATTTATTTATTTATTTATTTTGAGGTAGGGTCTCATTGTGTAGCTCTGGCTGTCCTGTGTCCTGGACTCATTTTTAAATCAGGCTGGCCTTGAGCTCACAGAGATCTTCCTGTCCCTGCCTCCTGAGTCCTGGTATTAAAGGCATGTGCCACCATGCCCGGTTTATTTGTTGATTTCTCCCATGTTTATGTGTGAAGGAAATAGAGGAGACGGGGTGGGTAGCCCCTGGCTGGGTGACAGGTGGATCCTGCTTCTGATCCCCAGGACAGGGGACACTGGGTACCCAGTTTCAGACTATACAATAATCTGGTCAGTCTTGAGCAGGCTGGGTTTGAGGTATCTAATTGAGGTTCTCCACACAGAAGGATGTAGGGACATTAGGACCTAGGGATCTGGCGCTCAAGATGAGGCTGTAAGTGGAGAACCATGAGGTTTGAAGGTGACCCAAAGAATGTGTGAAGAGTACCCAGACAACATCCTGAGGGGGGGGGGTCAATGGCATTCTAGGAATTCGTCTTTGGGCCTTTTGACTTTATAGACATATAATTGGCTGGTCATGATGCTGCACACTTATAATATCGCTTGGGAGGCAGGGACAGGAGGAGGGACAGAAAGAAGGACAGGAGGCTTACCACGTGCAAGTTGCTGGTCTACAAAGTCTCTGACAACAGAAAATACGCCATATAATTAGTAAGACAAATAATTTGGTTATGAGTTGGAGAAGGATATCATGCTTTCAGAGCCAAATGTGAACACTGTAGCTCAGGCTGGCCCAGAACTCACTGTGTAGCTCAGGCTGGCCCGGAACTCACTGTGTAGTTCAGGCTGGCCTGGAACTCACTGTGTAGCTCAGGCTGGCCCGGAACTCACTGTGTAGTTCAGGCTGGCCTGGAACTCACTGTGTAGCTCAGGCTGGCCCGGAACTCACTGTGTAGTTCAGGTTGGCCTGGCACTCGCTGTGTAACTCAGGCTGGCCTGGCACTCACTGTGTAGTTCAGGCTGGCCTGGAACTCACTGTGTAGCTCAGGCTGGCCTGGAACTCACTGTGTAACTCAGGCTGGCCTGGAACTCACTGTGTAGTTCAGGCTGGCCTGGAACTCACTGTGTAGTTCAGGCTGGCCCGGAACTCACTGTGTAGCTCAGGCTGGCCCGGAACTCACTGTGTAGCTCAGGCTGGCCCGGAACTCACTGTGTAGCTCAGGTTGGCCTGGCACTCACTGTGTAGTTCAGGTTGGCCTGGAACTCACTGTGTAGCTCAGGCTGGCCTGGAACTCACTGTGTAGCTCAGGCTGGCCTGGAACTCACT
This sequence comes from Microtus pennsylvanicus, assembly GCF_037038515.1. NCBI lineage: Eukaryota > Metazoa > Chordata > Mammalia > Rodentia > Cricetidae > Microtus > Microtus pennsylvanicus. Next base: position 33,864,292 of record NC_134589.1, on the reverse strand, counting down.
GTGTAGCTCAGGCTGGCCTGGAACTCACTGTGTAGCTCAGGCTGGCCTGGAACTCACTGTGTAGCTCAGGCTGGCCTGGAACTCACTGTGTAGCTCAGGCTGGCCCGGAACTCACTGTGTAGCTCAGGCTGGTCTGGAACCCGTGGCTTTCCTTGGGTCTCAGTCCTTTAGTGTTGTACTTATAGGCGTGTGACACTATACCCAGCTCCCCCACTTTTTTCTCCTTTAACTCACCCTACTATTCGGTTCCCTCTGATCCTGTGGTGTCCGTTACCAGCTGTGGTGTTCTTAACCTTCTGGTGCCTCAGTTCCTCATCTTCAAAGGCGGGACAACAATAGCTTCTGCCTCACAGTGGAACGCTGGTGGAAGGACTTAGGGCCCAGCAGGGCTGAGAACACTGCATACAAACCTTTATTTTCCTCATCATTACTGTTGGGTGAGACAGTCGAGCCTGACTGTGCATTCATATTGAGCTCCATGACAGAAGAGGATGGAGTCCGACAAGCTAAATGCTAGTCTAGTGTTAGCTTGGCTTCTCTGAGCCTCAGGCTCTTCTTTATACAGAAAGCAAGGCCTGCCCCACAGTGGAGTAAGGTCTGAAGCCCCGGAAGGCAGGCTGCACAATGGACAGTCACCCCCTCATTCTCATTCTCGGTTGCTGGTTCAGACTCAGTCTGCTGATTCTGACTCCTGGGTCCTCTCTTCCCCCTTGCCAGAGGCATCCTCCGACATGACTGATGCTGGTTCTCCGCTGAGGCTTAGGGATGGAGTGCTGGGTCAATCGTTGCAAAGCTTCCCTTTCCAGATCTGCCCTCGGCTCAGTGTGTGTGTGTGTGTGTGTGTGTGTGTGTGTGTGTGTGTGTGTGTGTGTGTGTTGGGGGTCTTAGAGAGCTGGCCTGTGAAGGGAGGGCAAGCTAGTCAAAGCAGAGGACTTCGGCGACTAATTTCTACGTCCCAGGAATTTCTGCTTGCTTGGCACAGCTGTGTCCGACTCTCCTCCACACAGCCTCCTCGGAATCAGCAGGGAAGTCCTCCCGTGTACAAGTCTGTGGTCTCCACGGCGTGCGCTGGCTCCCGTTGCCCGTCCCCTGTCATCCTGCTCACACCTGCCCCATCTTCCCACAGTTCCGTCTCAGGCTGTGTTCTCAGAACAGGTGGCTTCCTGTGCTGGGAACGACCTCTCCACCCTCTTTGTTGGTCTTCTGGGTGAGCACGTATTCAGTCAGCCTCTGATAAAGCTATCAATTCACCCTTGCAATAAATGCTCCATTCCTCATCTGGAGCCACGAGTCTCTGCTTCCCGTATCCTCCAGTAGTCTCTTGAACACGCTAGCCTCAGAACATCACAACACAGTTTACGTAGTACAGCGGGAGCCTGCAGGGTTATTGAATTAAAGAATGGATGGAGGGCTGGGAGACGGACTACTTGGTCAGTAAAACTCTTGCCGTACAACGTGAGGACTGGAGTTCTGTGCCCAGCACCGTGTTAAAAAGCTGAGCGCTGGGGGCTGGAGAGATGGCTCAGTGGTTAAGAGCATTGCTTGCTCTTCCAAAGGTCCTAAGTTCAATTCCCGGCAACCACATGGTGGCTCACAACCATCTGTAATGAGGTCTGGTGCCCTCTTCTGACCTGCAGACATACACACAGACAGAATATTGTATACATAATAAATAAATAAATAAATAAATAAATAAATAAATAAATAAAAGCTGAGCGCTGGCTGAAGAGATGGCTACTCAGTTTAGAACACTGGCAGAGGACCTGGGTTTGGTTCCAACACCCACATGGCAGCTCACAGCTGTCTACGACTCGAGTTTTGGGGGATCTGATGCCCTCTTCTGGCCTCCTCAGGCACCAGGTACACTAGCTGCACACATTCTGGCAAGCATTCATACAGGCAAAATAGAAATAATAAACTTTAAAATCAAAAAGACGAGGTACGGTGCTGCTTACCTGTAGTCTCAGTGCCATGGAGGCAGACACAGGCAGGTCCCTGGGAGCATGCTGGCCAGCCGGGCTAGCCTAGTTGACGAGCTCCAGGCTCAAAGAGAGACCCAATCTATAAAAGTAAGGTGGAGAGAATTGATTAAGGCTTCCAGCGTCAACCTCTGACCTTCACTTACATGTGCACATACATACAAAATGAATTGCACACATATGTACATACACACACACACACACACACACACACACACACACACACTGGATGGATGGTTGGATAGGCAGACTAAAGCCACGGTACTTATTGAAAAGAACACAGCCCAGCCTCATGCCATTCATTTCTGGAGACAAGAGTGTAACCTTTCTCCCACACTGAGCCTCCATCACCGCCAGGCCAGTAGCCCCTAAATTCTGGAAATAAGCATAGGACCCCTGCTACCTCTCCAGAGATGTTCTTATCAAAGCCACGATGCAAAGCGACATCGTACATATGGATTGAGAACCTACCGGGTTTGAGTCAGTAAGAGATGAGCCTGAGAAAGCTTTCGGAAAGTTACTACGGTTTTCAACCCATAGTGGACATCATCATCATCAAGTTGAAATTCTCTGTGCTTCCTCTGATGGCTCTTTCTGAAAGTACTTCAAACTTTAGCATCAGTAGAGTGTGAAGTACCAACCACCCCTTTGTAGAAAATCACTCTCTGGCCAGGACATGGGAATCCCTGACCTGTAGGATTATCCAGGGACAAGCAAGTACTACTTTGTTTCTTAGCACTTGGGAAAATCAGATTCAGATATATTTTAGAATTGTCTTGAATATAGGGCGGGTGAGATGGCTCAACAGGGTTGTCACCAAGCCTGATGACCCAAGTCCAATCACTTGGATCCCCGTGGTGGAAGGAGAGAACAGGTGCTTAAGTTGTCCTCTGACCTCCACATATACACCATGGCATGCATACCACACATGCACAGAAAATAAATAAAATGTTGTCAAGGAATAATATGGAATAGGATTATTAAGTGAAGGGTCTCATTTCTCTGATGAAGGGGTCCCGGATTTCTGTTCACACAGTTGGCCCATTTTCTCTTCAGTCATTATTTCTGTACCAGTTTGGCTGAGAGGTACAGTCTTGGATTGGACCTTCCATAGTCCTAGAGCTAATAGGCAGAGATGGTCCCACCTCTACTGCATCATTCCTGTGCCCAAGAATTGTGTTGGTCAGTCGCTAAGTCTTGGCCCAGCTTCATCCAAAGACAGCCTCCTCCAGCAGCTTGCTTGATCCCACGATTGGGCACAGGGCACTCACAGGCAGTGAGAAGGAGGGGCAGGCACACTGAGTTAGAAGACAGACCAGAATCTGCAGTGCAACCGCTGTTGAGGCATCCCAAAACAGCATCGGGAGCACCTGGCACTGCCTCCAGGCTCAAGGACAGAAGGCACAGAGGCAGGAGCACTGGAGCACTCCCTGAGCCTGGAGCTTACAGGAGCACTCCCTGAGCCTGGAGTTTACAGGAGCACTCTCTGAGCCTGGAGCTTACAGGAGCACTCTCTGAGCCTGGAGCTTACAGGAGCACTCTCTGAGCCTGGAGCTTACAGGAGCACTCTCTGAGCCTGGAGCTTACAGGAGCACTCTCTGAGCCAGGAGCTTACAGGAGCACTCTCTGAGCCAGGAGCTTACAGGAGCACTCTCTGAGCCTGGAGCTTACAGGAGCACTCTCTGAGTCTGGAGTTTACAGGAGCACTCTCAGAACCTGGAGGCTTGGGAGCAAGTAGAAGGATCAGGAGACACTGTGGTCAGGAGAGGAGCCATCTGGACTTGGTCCATTTAGAAAAGTATGGCTTGCAGGTCCTGCAGCTGCTCCATAGCAGGGTCTTCATTTAGGTCCTGTCTGTGATGCTCCTTCTCATCCCCCAACCCCCATGCCCTGTACCCTCAGCACCTTTGAAGTCACAAAGAATGATTACTAGTTTAATATGAAGCTCTCCAGTAATAAGACTCACTCTTCTTAAGATACAGTGGCCTGAAACTCTTTGTGTAACCCAGGCTGGCCTCATGCTTTTGGCAAACCCCCTGCCTCTGCCTTCTGAGTTCCGGAGTTTCAGGCATCAGCTGCGATGGCTCAGCGGGTAAAAAGTTCATGCGGTGCAAGCCTGGCAACCTGAGCTAGACCCCATGGTGGAAGGAGAAAAGCAATCCCTGGAACTTGTCCTCTACACCACATACACACCATGGAGCATGTGCTCACATCCACATCCACACACACACACACACACACACACACACACACATTATTTTTAAACATCTTTTAAAAAGAGGCCAACCTGGAGCCTGCCTAGAATAATGTAGATGTGCTTGGTTCTTGGCCATAGCTCATACCTACTCTAACTCAGGTCTTTGTCTCTCTGCAGTCCCACCCGCTGTACCTGTGCAATGCCAGTGACGACGACAACCTGGAGCCTGGCTTCATCAGCATCGTCAAGCTGGAGAGTCCTCGAAGGGCTCCTCGGCCCTGCCTGTCACTGGCCAGTAAGGTAGAGTCTCACATCACCGGTCCTCCGACCGCACGTCCTCAGCTGCACCCAGCACTGGGCTGGGGGAACGCTGTGCTCTCTTGTCCCCTTGTCTCTTAGAGCCATAAACCCTGGAGGCTGGAGAGATGGCTCAGTGGTTAAGAACTCTGGCTGCTCTTCGCAGCACCACTTTGTGGCTCACAACCATCTGTACCGCAGTTCCAAGGGATCTGATGCCCTCTTCTGGCCTCCATGGGTTCCAGGAAAAAGGTGGTACACAGACACACATTCAGGCAAAACATCCATACACATACACATAAAATAACACTTTTTTTTTTTAGGAATGCTAAACCTGGCTGGGCAGTGGTAGCACACACCTTTAATTCCAGCACTTGGGAGGCTGAGGCAGGTGGATCTCTGTGAGTTCAAGGCCAACCTGGTTTACAGAGTGAGCTCCAGGACAGCCAGAGCTGTTACACAGAGAAACTCTGTCTCAAAAAAAAAAAAAAGCACAACAACAACAACAACAAAAATTGCTAAGTCTGATTCCTCAAGGTCCCTTAGCTCTCAACCCATCCAAGAGCCGTAGAAATCCACACTTTTGTTTTTCTATCAACCAGTCCCAGGATTTTGAGTTTCATCCCGCTCCATTTCTTAGAAATTCTGAGGGCTTTCCCTTCCTCAGCACAGGAGCAGATCAGGTGAGCGGTACAGGGTGGGGTGTCACTTGAAGGTTTTGTTTTTCACACTTCAGAAACACCTGCTGAGCACTTTCACCAGAACAGCAAAAGAGCCAAACTTGGTGGCTCACGTCTAAGGTCCCAGCACTCAGGAGGCCGAGCTAGGATTGTGTGCTTGAGGCCAGCTCGGGCTGTAGAGTAAACACGAGCTCAGCCAGCACTGTATAACAAAACTCTGGCTCAAAAAAGGAAAACAAAACAGCAGAGTGGAAGTTATTGCTCTCCCTACGATGTGTACACATTTCCTGTGAGCTTTGCTAACTTTAGGCCTGCAAGATGACTTTGGCTTACCCAAGGGTCATATGTAAATTAGGGCTGGGGGTACCGCTCGGCTGGCCTGGATTGCACAGGCCCTGGCTTTGTTCTCTGACATTTCATAAAGTCAGGCTTGGTGGTACTTGCTTATAATTCTGGCCCTCCAGGATAAAGGCAAGATGATTAGGGATTCAAAGTCACCTCACTCACACGGTGAGTGTGAGGCTAGCATGGAATATATGAGGCCCTCTTCCAAAATTAAAACAAAACAAAAGCTCAAACAACAAAACTAAAATGTAAATTAGTTGCCACATTTAAAAACTGGAAATAAACCAGGCAGTGGTGGTGCATGCCTTTAATCCCAGCACTTGGGAGGCAGAGCCAGGGGAACCTCTGAGTTCAAAGCCAGCCTGCTCTACAGGAAGAGTTCCAGGACTGCCAGGGCTACACAGAGAAACCCTGTCTCCAAAAAAATAAAACAAATAGAAGCTTAAAATATTATTAAGGCAGAAGGTACTCACGGGCCTGCATAGGTCCTCACAACCTAGACTAGCTGAAGACGTTCACAGGTCTGCACCGCACCCAGCTTCCTGCAGTTCTTTTACCACAGTCTGTGACTGCACTATCTACACGCGGGCGACTGTAAGGGTACTTCTATGCAGGAGGCTTTCTCCTTGACCTCTGCAGGAACACACACACACACACACACACACACACACACACACACACACACACGCTGTGCTAGCGCGCTCTCCTTTTCTCCCTTCCCTTCCATCTGTAGCCTCAGTCTTTGGGATGGTGCGTCTTCCCCTTTAATTAAGCTTTCTGGAAACATCTTCACAGACACACCCAGAGGTACCCTTTGCTAATCTCTTAGGTGCTTCTTAGACCAGTTAAATTGACAGTCAGGACGAACCCCCCACACCTGGCTTCTCAATCGTTGCTAAGAGAATTGCCCTTTTCCCAAGCATGCCAGTCGGATCCCATCATCTAACCTGGCCAACTGTTCCACACTAGACGGTCTTACCCAGAGCCTTGCACACGCCAAGTGTGTGTCCCACACTGAGCAGTCTTACCCAGAGCCTTGCACACGTTAAGTGTGTGTCCCACACTGAGCAGTCTTACCTAGAGCCTTGCACACGCCAAGTGTGTGTCCCACACTGAGCAGTCTTACCTAGAGCCTTGCACACGCCAAGTGTGTGTCCCACACTGAGCAGTCTTACCCAGAGCCTTGCACACGCCAAGTGTGTGTCCCACACTGAGCAGTCTTACCCAGAGCCTTGCACACGCCAAGTGTGTGTCCCACACTGAGCAGTCTTACCCAGAGCCTTGCACACGCCAAGTGTGTGTCCCACACTGAGCAGTCTTACCCAGAGCCTTGCACACGCCAAGTGTGTGTCCCACACTGAGCAGTCTTACCCAGAGCCTTGCACACGCCAAGTGTGTGTCCCACACTGAGCAGTCTTACCCAGAGCCTTGCACACGCCAAGTGTGTGTCCCACACTGAGCAGTCTTACCTAGAGCCTTGCACACGCCAAGTGTGTGTCCCACACTGAGCAGTCTTACCTAGAGCCTTGCACACGCCAAGTGTGTGTCCCACACTGAGCAGTCTTACCCAGAGCCTTGCACACGCCAAGTGTGTGTCCCACACTGAGCAGTCTTACCTAGAGCCTTGCACACGCCAAGTGTGTGTCCCACACTGAGTAGTCTTACCTAGAGCCTTGCACACGCCAAGTGTGTGTCCCACACTGAGCAGTCTTCCTCATATGCTTTTTTTTTTTCTTAAACTACTTATCTCACTTGGTCTACTCTGAAACCCTCACCGTGATTCTTTTGGACTTTTCTGTTCTGTCACCTGGAGTGGTGTCTGCCTCTTTATCAGCCCCAAGTCCCCTGTCATACCTGAACAAACACAAAGGGCCTTTTGCCTAAGAGAAGGAATTAGGTAGGCAAGCCTCTGGGTACCGAGATGGCCACCAAGCCAGTGGCTAAGGAAAGGCCCTCTCCAGCTGGACATGGTGGCACATACCTATAATCATGCAGGAATACTGAGGGAGTAGGCTGCTGAGTTTGGAGCCAGCCTGGGCAACATAATGAGACCTTGTCTTGAGGAAGACAGATCAAAACAGAAAGAGAAGGCGCTCTGGGGGCTGAAGTCCAGGATGATGATGAAGAGTCTTCACTGTTTAACAGTTGGTGTCCATGGACCAGTTCAGGCCCTCTGAGTCTTGGTTTCCTTACCGTGTTAGGGAATTCTAAGGAATAAATGAACTCATGTATGCAAGCCACATATAACAGTTGATATAATAGCACCATGTGCCAGGCACAAACCTAAGTACTTTACGTGGATTAATTAATGTAGTTCCCATAGTAGCTCTATGAGGCGGGGTCTGTTATTGCCCCAGATGACAGAAAAGCCAACGGAAGTGTTGAGGAGTTTCCCCCAAAGTCTCACAGCTCCTGGTGGGAGCAGAGCTGGGATCCCCACCTCGGCCCTCTGGGCAGGGCAGATCTTAGTAAGAAGCACATGCCTTCTTCCTTCTCCCATTGCTCTCAAGCGCAGCTTAGTGCGGCTCATCCTACTGACTCTTTCCAGCCTGACCCAGTCCTGTGGGGGTGGAAATCCCTCCCTCTAGAACTCCGCCCAGCAGATGGGGTCTTTGGCCAAGTGGACTTCAACAAATGTTCTGCTAAGTCTGTGTTTCTTGGGGGGAGGGTGATGGGGGGGGTAGGGGGACTAAAGTGCTTTCCCCTCACCCCGCCCCCAGAGGGAGCTGCTCCACATTTATCTGTTTTGTGTGTTGAGTGTTTGTGTCAGATTGGGGACCAGAGAGTAGAGGGGACGGCATTGTGAAGTGAAAGGTGTCGGCCATTGTCTGTTCCTTTCATGTAAGCTCTAGAATATTGTTACAAGCAGTCTAGTTTTTTTTTAACCATTCTTTTCTTTAAATTTTATTTATATTTTATGTATGACTGCTCTGCGTGTCCACCTGCATGCCAGAAGAGGGCATCAGGTCACATTAGAGATGATTATGAGCCACCATGTGGGTGCTGAAAATTGAACTCAGGATCTCAGGAAGAGCAGCCAGTGCTCTTAACTGCTGAGCCATCTCCCTAGCCTGAGCATTCTAGTGTTGTGCGCACAGAGAGTCCAGAGCTTCCTGGCTTAGTGGGCATAGTGGCTGCTGTTGTATTATGGATGAGCAGGTGATGGACAGAAACGGTCACTGTGGTCTGTAGAGGAAAATCTAACAGCCGACTAATGGGCCGAAAGGCAGGATTCCAGCTCGCTCCTTGCATGCTCTGAGTTGGCTCCTTGGTGCAGTTTGGCTTGCTCCCCCAAGGTCTGGCCTGCCCTGGAGCATCCAGAGAGGACTGTGCTGTCTTTCTGAAGCTAGGTTTCGGGCTGTGGGAGCTTGCCCATCCTCCCTGTCTTCCAGATTCCACTCCTCAAAGAGCTACTCCATAGGTAACTCCTACTCTTGGGTGCAAATTGGCAGGGGGTTCAGAGAGCCCCAGGTTGGACTGCCGTCCATCCCCAAATCTTGCTTTCTGTCTCTAGAACTCCGGACACAGGACTCCACGGCCAGAAAGTCCTGTTTATATTCTCCTGTTGGCAAAGGCTCTGGGCTCTTTGATCACTTTTACAACTTTGTAATTATGGGCTGTAATGGGCTCGGGTGTTTGAACCTCGCAGTAATTGCTTTCTACTCTTCATACCCAATTCTTCAAAGAGAGCTGGATGAAGAAGTAAGAAAATCTCCAAAGAAGGGAGCCCCCATACTCTTCTGGGCCACACTGAGCCCAGAACCTGGGGTATGGGAATCTTTCTGTGACTGCTGAATTTCCCAGCCCACTCCTGGCCCATCCCTGGACTGTTAGATCACCAGCAGGGTCCCCTATGGGGTTCCTTTTCCAACACTTCTTTTTGTTGTTGTTGTTGTTTGTTTTGAGACAGTGTTTTTCTGCATAGCCCTTGCTGTCCTGGAACTTACTCTGGCTGGCCCTGAGCTCAGAGATCTGTCTGCCTCTGTCTCGTTGTAAGTGCTGGAATTAAAGACAGAGGCCACTCCCTGTCAACACTTATTGAAAGCCCGAAATTGCAGAGCCCTGAAGATTTGTTTGGAGCTGGTGGCTGGGCTTTCTGGGAGGAAGTGCTTAAGAGGACAGTAGAAGCTGCAATTTCTCAATTTCTTCCCCAGTCCATTCATTGTAGAGTCCATGAATTTCCTCAGGACTTGGGGTCCTAGGCAGGGTCCGAAGAGGGACCAGCCCAGCTCCCTGGAGCGAGAGAAAAGAAAGGAAAGTTATCCTAACCAAAATAGCCCCCCATACCTCGCTTAAGTGTCTCAGTGCCCTCTCCCTGTCCCCTGCCTGTATGTAGCTGATTCTGAGGGGCCCATTAGCCCCTGCCACTGCCTGGGGAGTGGGGAGCCGAGAACCAGCTGCTCCCAGCCTGCCTGGCAGGGGACCTGCTCCGACAGGCTCTCCCTGGGAAGGGAGCACAGATCAAAGCTCTGGGACCGTGAGTAAGTCCTAGCACGGGGCTCCTCTTCCTGCCACTGTGACTTGCAGAAGGGTTAACTCCTTCACTGCCTGCAGGAAGGCCCCTGGGATTCAGGAGGGTCCCTGGGTGGGAGATGGCACTGGAGGTGGAAGGCTGCTGCGCCCTCTGGTCTGGTGGTCCGGTTCCCGGCTGGGGACAGCACCTTCCCAGTGTCCGTCCTTGTCGGTTAGTTGTGGCTGTTGCGCGCTTATCTACCTTCTCTCACCCCCACGCAGGCCCCAGATTCCCTCCTCTTGTCCCCTCTTCGGTTGTTATCTGCGCTGCTGCGTGGCTGGCTAGATTGTGCTGCCTCAGACACACTCTTGGAGCCCTTGGAGAATATATATGTGTACCTGTGCACAGTTGTGTCCTTGTGGGAGCAGCCCTTTCAATCCCTGTCCAACCCAGCCATCCTAAGGGAGAGGACGAAGGGATCAAGAACTGGGCAAGGCCTCCTTAGGGCCCTGATCTGGAACCAGAGAGCTTGGCAAGCGAGAGAGTGGCGGGGAGAGATCGCCCCTGGGTGACCACTAAGGTGGGGGAATCCGTTATGGATGCTTTGGGTCAAAGCAGTGTCCCAGGCTCTCGGCACTTGGTCTCACTCCTGATGGGCAACATTCCACAGCCACCTCTGGATAGGCAGGGCTGGGTCCTTCTCTGTTTCCCCATTCCCTCTCTATCCACCCCCTCCAGCCGCTGGTCACTCCCTGCCCTTTGTTCTCCCACTGCTTGATCCCTGAGCAGGGGCTTATCTTACCCTGGAGCCAAAGCTGGTTTACCGGCACCCACTAAAACCTGGTGGGTGTTCTATTTCAAAATGAAAGACCGAATGTTGTTCTTTGAAGGCAGTGGGCTGGGTCAGCCAGGGCTCCCAGGCTCCTCGACTCCTCACACACACACACACACACACACACACACACACACACACACACACACACGTGCGTGTACAGGGTGCAGAGATGCGTGTGTTCAGGGTTGAGCTTTGGCTCCAGGCCACCTGTGACCGGCTGTGATAACCCTCTGCTGTGTCTCGGCAGGCCCGAATGGCTGGTGAGCGTGGAGCTAGCGCGGTGCTCTTTGACATCACCGAGGATCGATCGGCGGCTGAGCAGGTGCCTAGGGACATGCGGGTGGTCCAGGAAGGGTCTGGATGGAGGGAGGTATGGTTCCTGGGGGAAGCAGAAGTCGCAAGAACCCTTGTGGAACTCTGTTCTCTGCAGCTGCAGCAGCCGCTGGGACTGACTTGGCCAGTGGTGCTGATCTGGGGTAAGGATGCCGAGAAGCTGATGGAGTTTGTGTACAAGAACCGGAAGGCCCATGTGAGGATTGAGCTGAAGGAGCCCCCAGCATGGGTAAGCACCCCAGGCCTCCGCCTTGCATCTGTCTTGCATCTGAGCAGCCTTGCGCCTGCTCCCTGGAAACCTTAGATCACGTCACCCTTTAGCCGCGTGTCTCTGGGAATTTTTCCCACTCTCAGAGCCTCGTCTGCAGGGTGAACAGATTGGGTCTGTTGAGTCTGTTTGCAACTCTGTGATTTTATGGCATAGAGCACAGAAGCTTGCCTGCCTGCGGAGCCCAGGCTCTGACCCCTGGAGGGTGCCTCTCCACTCCCTACCACTCTCCAGCAAGTAGCTCCCACTGTACAAAGAGATCCTTTCTGCCTCTGGCTGGAAACACATGAGTTTCCTGGATAAGGGGTCTCACTGCTGCAGCTCCAGCCCCCTCTCCTGCAGCCCCAAGGCAGAGAGAGCACCTGGTCCTTCCAGTTCCACCCTTCATCCCTCAGGTGGGAGGCCCAGGGGACCCTCCAGCTCCATCTCTACTCCAGTGTTCCCTCGCACCTTGCCCTGGCTCTTTCTGGAGGATGACCCTTTCTCCTCTCTGCTACTCCCCACATCCTCAGCCAGATTACGACGTGTGGATCCTCCTGACTGTGGTGGGCACCATCTTTGTGATCGTCCTGGCTTCAGTGCTGCGCATCAGGTGTCGTCCCCACCGTAGCAGACCGGTGAGCGGCGTGGGCTGCCCGATATGAGGGGGGGCATATCTCGCATCCATCCATCCGTCCATCCATCCATCCATCCATCCATTCATCCATCCACCCATCCATCCTCCCATCCATCCACCCATCCATCCATCCACCACATATACTGAGTAATATATATCCATTTCAGGTGCTGGAAACAGCACTGTGAGTAAAAATGACAAAAAATCCTTTACCTTTTTTTTTTAAGGTTTATTTATTATGTATACAGTGTTCTGCATACATGCCAGAAGAGGGCACCAGATCTCATTATAGAAGGCTGTGAGCCACCATGTGGTTGTTGGGAATTGAACTCAGGACCTCTGGAAGAGCAGCCAATGCTCTTATCCACTGAACCATCTCTCCAGCACCAGCCCTTCACTCTTAAGAAGCTTTCATTCTAGTGGGAGGAAGCAGGCAATAAAAGAAGTAAAATGTACAATCTTTTGGATGGCAACATGCTTGCTACAGAGAACAGTGAGGTAGCAAAGAGGAGCCAGCAGGCAGGGAGACAGGGTTAACCATTTCTACACCAGTCCAGAATAGCATTGACCAGAAATGGGTGAGCATGGGCGTTACTGTCTGTAACTCCAGTTCTAGGGGATCCAATACCCTCTCTGGTCTCCGTGGGCACTAGGCACGCACATGGTGCACAAACATGCATGCAGACAAAATGCCCATACACAGAGACTAGAAGAAGAAGGATTTTTTAAAGTGTCTCTTACAAGTAATCAAAGGAAGACAAGCATAATGGAATATTGCAAGGCGGTGGGATGGAAGGTCGCAGCTATGCAGGAGCTTGGAAGTGATCCGCCCTTCGGCTGTGTGACTTCATGGGCTGATGGAACTGAGTCCAAACCGAGGCCCAGAGAACAGGGACGCTGAGCCCTTGCTCCAGATTGAACTCTATTCCTCTTCCCAGGACCCTCTTCAGCAACGGACAGCCTGGGCCATCAGCCAGCTGGCCACCAGGAGGTACCAAGCCAGCTGTAGGCGGGTGCGAGCCGAGTGGCCAGACTCAGGGAGTAGCTGCAGCTCGGCCCCTATGTGTGCCATCTGCCTGGAGGAGTTCTCAGAGGGGCAGGTGAGGTGGGCCAGGCTGGAGATGGAGGTGGTAGCTGGGGCGGGGGTGGACAGGTCTAGGTATGACTCCATCCTACCTACTCCTGGGGTCCTATGTGTTGCTCCTCAATGTGGTCATTTTGTTGGCTTCTGAGAAAAAGATCGGTATTGCAGAGAGGGAGCCTCCTGTCAGGCGACAGTGGCACTTTAAACACATTATCTCTCATCAGCCCCATGGCAGAGGAGGGTGGGGAGGATTGGGTTCTTATCCTTACTGACAGCAGAAACTGTTAAGAAATTTGAGCCAAGCATTGTGGTGCATGACTCTAATCCAGCGTTTGGCTGACAGGAAAAGGAGGGTCAAGAGTTCAAGGACTATCTCACAGAGCTGTGAGACTATCTCAAAAAAAGTAAAACCTAAAACAGAGAGAGAGAGACTTGCCCAAAGTCGTGCATCTTAACGCAAATCCACCAGCTACCAAAACCCACACCTCCATTTCTCTCCTGCTCTTTTGCAAGTAGGTGAGTCAGGGAGATCCTTGTAACCTTTGGTTGCAACACTCTTGTTTGCTTCAGGAGCTCCGGGTCATTTCCTGCCTCCATGAGTTCCATCGTACCTGCGTGGACCCCTGGCTACACCAGCATCGGACTTGCCCCCTCTGCATGTTCAACATCGTAGGTAGGAGGTGGACCAAGGGCTCCCCTTGTGCCCACAGATGGATCTAGAACATAGCTGCCCTCTGGGAAAGACTAAGGAGAAGCAGCTGCCACCATGGTGGCTTCAGCTGCACACTGCTCAAGAGCCCCTTGTTTGCTGGGGAGGGTTGTCCATATGGAAGCCATCTTTGCTTGCTCAGAGAGCACGTTTTCCCGACAGTATTGTTGATTCTAAATCTGGGTTATTTTCAAATTCATTATTCTAATGTTCTGGCAATAAAGGGTCATAGTCTAATAAAATTGATATAGCAATTTTCTAAAAAAAAAAAAGGATGTGAAATCAATATCTTGAGGGAAAAGAACCTTGTGCTAATTCATCCAAAGGGACAGTGTGAGCTATTGGCAGCCCTGGGTGAAAGAGCCCCAAATGGCTGACCGGAGGAGCAGGGATTGACAGCCCTGACAAAAAGGAGGAGTTAAGTCCAGTCACAGGCAAAATTTTAGATTAGATGTTCTTGGTTTCCCAAACTGAGTTCAGAGGCGATGCAGGATCAGACAGGGTAGCCTCTCTGCGTTCATTCTCTGAATGAAGTCTGTGTCTATGAAATCAAATGTGCGTCTTCATTCTTTTTTTCAGAAGGAGATTCATTTTCCCAGGGCCTGGGAGCCTCTCCATCTTACCAGGAACCAGGCCGGAGACTCCACCTCATTCGCCAGCATCCTGGCCATGCCCACTATCATCTCCCCTCTGCCTACCTGTTGGGACCTTCCAGGAACTCAGGGGCCGGCCACCCAAGACCTAGGCCCTTTCTGCCCTCCCAGGAGTCGAGAATGGGCTCTCGGCATCAACGCCTCCCCAGGGCTTCACATCACCGGGCCCCGGAAGAACAGCAGCACCTGGCAGTACCTCAGCACCCCTACGCGCAGGGCTGGGGGCTGAGGCACCTCCGATGTACCCCTCAGCACCCCACAGTTTGCCCAGCAGCCCTGCGTCGGGCCAGGCCTCATGACAGCAGCGGGTCTGGAGAAAGCTACTGTACAGAGCGCAGTGGCTACTTGGCAGATGGGCCAGCCAGTGACTCCAGCTCAGGGCCCTGTCATGGCTCTTCCAGTGACTCAGTGGTCAACTGCACAGACATCAGCCTGCAGGGCATCCATGGCAGCAGTTCGACCTTCCACAGCTCCCTGAGCAGTGACTTTGACCCCTTGGTGTACTGCAGCCCCGAAGGGGATCTCCGAGGGAAAGGAACACAACCTAGGGTGACCTCTCGACCCCGTTCCCTGGAGTCAGTGGTGCCCACTGGGGAGACTCGGGTTTCCAGCCACAGCCACTATCACCGCCACGGCCACCACCACTACAAAAAGCGGTTCCAGTGGCATGGCAGGAAGCCTGGCCCAGAAAATGTCCCTCAGCCCAGGCCTACTGCTTCTCAGACTCAGCTCCAACCGGAGCCATCTATCTTGGACCCGAAGTTGACCACACCCAACCCGGCAGCTTCTTCACTGCTCCCCAATACACACCGGGCCAGATCCCTTACAGAGCCAGCTCCTGGCCTAGCAGAAGCTGCCAGCCCCAACCCCAATTCCAACCCCAACAGTCTTTTGAACTTGCAGAAATCCAGTCTCCCTGTCCGACACCCACAGAGAAAACGGCGGGGTGGCGTCTCAGAACCCTTGCCAACCTCTCGGCCCCAGGACTTGACTGTTCACCCAGCTTGCCAGGTTTTTCCCCGTTACAGCCCCAGCCTAGCATACCCTTGGCCCCCAGAGGCTCATCCACTGATCTTCAGACCTCCAGGCCTGGACAAGAGGCTGCTGTATGAAGCCCCAGGCCCCTGTTACTCGCGGTCACAGCCAGTGTGGTTGTATCTGCCCCCCCGCCAGCCTCTGGGACCATGCTCTCCTGGAGAGGGACATTCCGAGTGGAGTTCTGACATGCCAGAGGGCAGATCATGCCCTTATCCACACTGCCAGGTGCTACCAGCCCAGCCTGGTGAGTTTTTAGGGAAGCAGGTGTTCTGGGGAGAGGGGACTACACCTGGATGTTGCAGGGCAGATGAAAACAGCCACGGGGTTGCTGAAAGCCGAGGGCTGTAACTTATCTAAAGCGCAGAAATCACAGGGAGTTCCCAGCTTCCCTAGCAGCCTTCTCTTCCGAACACTCTTGTTAGTAAGGCCAACCACATCTTCATGGGAACCCATGGCATTTCTGTGTCTCAGCCAACAGCACCGATGTAAATCCTTGGCTCTAAGCCAAAAGCATTTGAGCATTTATTTGCCCAAACCATCCTCCCTTTCCGAGGCTCTTACCTCCCTCTCCCTCCCACCTTTGAGAGACAGTATATGAATGGTACACTTCTTTGCTTAGAGCCACTTCTAGAAGAACCCTTCTCCCTCAAAAGAGGACCCCAGAGCCTTTCCACAAACTGTCTAGAATCAAATGCTCTGTTACGTCTGCAAGAAGGAAAAATCTAACCTAACATGGCCTTCAGGGCCAGCTAGCTCCATTTCCCGTCCCTTCCTCTGCCCTCTGCTTCAGTCACCTTGGGTAAACACTAGTTCTAGTTCCTGCTGCCCATGATATCCCACTGACTTCCCTGTCCCTACAAACTCAATTTTTGCCATTCCTGTAACTCCAGCTCACGAATCTTTAGTCAAAAAGTCTTTCCTCACTGCTGTGCCTGGATGTGCTCTCTCCCCTCCCATGATGCACCTCTCATGACCCTCGGTCTGTGCCACTGCCGTAATGCCCATGTGCATGCATGCTTCCTCTCCTAGCTTATTCTTTTGGAGATCCTGTTCAGCAAATGGTAGCAGGCCAACTTCAAAGTGAATACTAAATAAATATTTATTGAGTGAATGAATGAATAGTAAATACTGGTCATACAGGGTTGCTGCAAGTATTTCTCTAGGTTTGCTTTTTTTTTTACTCCCGTTTCCCAAAGGGCCCCTCTCAGCTTTCAACCCAATCACCTTTCCTGATATATTCCCACTTCTCCGTCTCTGCGGTCCCTCCCCAGCCAGTCTCCACAGGTGGGAGAAGCAGGAGACTAGCTGGACCCTCCGTGACCTCTTTTCTCCCCTCTCTTCCCATGCAGGCTCGGAGGAGGAGCTTGAGGAGCTCTGTGAACAGGCGGTGTGATGTGAGATGACCAGACATAGCTCCAACCACGGGTGTGCTCCAGACGACTCAGGGTTCTACCCGGCACAGGGTTCTGCTCCTGGGAGAAGCCAGGGCCTCAGCAAGCCTCTCTTTTTGCTGCACTTCCTGGGACCACCGGAAGAAGAGTGGTGATGGTGGGTGGCGGAGGTGCTGCTCCCTGCCCCTAGCTCCCAGGCTTGTCTGCAGAACACACCTACCGTGCAGAAGGTCCTGCGTCCAGCCAGACCGCCAGCCACGATGCAGTTGTGGGGTGGGTCTCTAAAGGCTGAGCTTTTGACAGGAAGCTAGGGTGAATGTCTAGGCGTCCTCAAGGTGCTGCTCTCCCCAGCCCAGCTGGGTCTCCCGCTGGCTCTCCTTTGCCCCAGGCCTCTGGTTCACACAAGCCAATGGGTTCGGCTGAGGGCATGGCTGCCTCTCACCTCCTGTCAAGGCTTCTCGGGGGCGACTTCAGCTTGATCATTCTCGTCTTCACAAAAGAACGAGGGGATTTGGTGAGCCCCTGTCCTTAGGGAGGTCTCTGCACCTTCTCTAGCCAGTGCCTGCCCTGGTGCTCAGGGAGGAGTAGTCTCCTTCCCTGTTCTTAAACTGATCTTAAGTTGCAGGCTTCAGGAGCCAGGGTGTAGAGTTCGGTCCCAGAGGTGGGGACTTTTGACAAACCTGGGATGAATCTTTTGAGTATCAAACTCCGTGTCACTCCAGCAACTCCAGTTCCTCTGAGGTAGAGAGCAGGAAGGGAGAGAACAACTCCTCCTGGAAGCTCTCCTGTCTCTAAGTCCCACAGCAGGCAGAAAGGAAACTGACCACCTGGGAAGTGGGAGAGGATGAGATGAAGTCAGGGAAAGCAAAACCGCAGCTGAGCAAGGACAGAATTTCTCTCGGAGTGATTCTCAAAGATGGAGAATAGTATATGGCCTTGTGGGTTTGCGGGGCCCAGAGCAAGCCATACAACCCAACAGAAGGTGTACACGTGGAATTAGAGCACTAAGTGGACAAGGGCTGAGGGGCCTCCTGTCGCTCTTCATCCCAGGGCATCCTGACCATTGTTAGCCCCTCAGGTGTTATCCTTGCCTGGAATGTGAATGTGGGGGCAAAATGGGCATGGGATCCTACTTGGGAACCTTCTCTCCTCAGAGTCAGTGAGGAGACTGGCACCCAGGCACCCACATAGGTATTTATATCTGAACCAGACAGAAAGATGCTTGAATCAGGCACTATGTTGAGAAATGTATTTATTTGCTAATATATTTATCCATAAATATGATCTGGCTTTGTGGTTTTGTTTCATTATAATTTTCCACTCAGGATAACAATTTTATCTTCTCTCTTAACTTCTGTTGAATTTTTGAGGCCCAGCCTGACTCAACTTTGCAGCTGAGACCAGCCTTGAACTCCTGATCCTCCTGCTTACCCCTGCTCCAATTACTGGGATTATAGGCATGCAATGTTATTATATCTGGCTTTATATGTTACTTGTGATATCAAAAGCTCGTAAGGAAAGGTTGCTTTTAGATTACCGAAACATGGCTTCATAAGATCAGAGAGAGCATGCCTGGGTCCTATCGCAATTCAGTTGTTTATCTGTATTGCACTATTGCTCACTCTGATGCTTTGATGACTTGCTTTTTGACCTTAACCAAACCAAATATGCTGCCTTGGTATGTGTGCATGTAGTGTATGTGTGTGTATACACATGTGTATTCTGGTGTGAGTTTGAGGTCAGCCTGATCTCCATATCAAGTTCCAGGACAGCCAACGCTACATAATAGACCCTGTCTCTGGAGAAAACAACAGAAAGGGTCCCTCACTGCACCTGGACCTTTGTTTTGACTAGACTGGCTGGCCCTGAAGCCCCTGAGATCTGCCCGTCTCTGCCCCCCAGTGCTGTGATTATAGTGCCTACCATCATGCCCAGCTTTTATGCTCTGGGTCCTGAGCCAGCTCCCCAGCAGGGTTGTCTAGCTTTTCCCATCAATAAAATGATCCTCCTTCGGAGTTGATACAAGGCTTACATGAGATAGCGCAGTGAAAATGTATTCCAAACTGGAAAGCTATTTCCCACTGCTAGAAAGCATCAAAACCCAGTTACAGACCCCGTCTGAACAAACACAGCTTGGGACAGCCAAGAATCAGTCTTTCTGTAGTTCAGTTTTAATTACAAGGGCTGGAAGGCCAGAACAGCAGGCATTGCGACTATTTATATCCCAGCGCTCCAATTCAGATAAACACAATGACTACACTTCGTCCGCACGCCAAGAGAACTGGTACCTTTTCTGTATGAATTCTTGTGGGGGTCCTTTCAAACGGCTCAGGTATCGTGCCCTCCACAGATTCCCTAGGGTCTGGAGGGGGGGGTGCTCTGTTTACACTGCACCAAACCTTGTTCTTCTTCTGTATGGTTTGCTCAGGATACTAGGTGTCTGGGTGTCCTGTTCAGAAGGCAAGGACTTTTGCGTCCTACACTGTTCATTGGCGTAAATTCTCAGCCGGGAGGTGCAAGGGAGAGAGGTTTTTTTAGAAGGAATTGATATGCGTTCCCCCCACCCGTCTGCGCGGCTGGGGCTAGCATTCCTGTGGACCGCAAACGCAACCCTATCACGCTCTCGCAGTTTCATGAAGGGGTGGGGCCGAATCGGGTTTGTTTTCTTCTCTGCAGACGACCCAGAAAGGCAAGGACTCCCTGCCTCGTGTTTTAAAACAACCTAGCGCGAAGCCGCAAGCTTGGATCCTGAGCATTCGGGAGGCTGAGACGCGAGGGCAGGGACTACCAGATCAGCCTAGTCTCGAAAAAGTAAAACACCCGGGCGCTGTGGCACGCGCCCACGATCCCAGCTCTCCGAAAGAGAAGGCAGGGAGATCAAAAGTTCAAGGTCACCAGCTCAGAAATTACTGTGCAATAAATAAACAAATTAAAACAAGCAGACAAAACAATCTAGGCTCTCGACGAGAGCCTGAGAAAATCGGCGCCTGCCGCCAGGCGTCTACATCAAAAGGCCCGCGTTACAGTGCTCAGTTCCGCAAGCCGCTCCGCGCCACGCCTCCTGCGCAGGCGCTGACCGCACCCCCACAGTCCCGCCCCCAGCGCACCGTCTTCCGCTCGCTCACGCGAGGCCAGGTGACGCGCGCGGCCCAGGTGGCGGCCGGCTGCCCCGCCCACGGCCCCTACGGGAGAAACCATCTCCTCCGGGGGGGGGGGCCGCGACCGGCTGCACCGGAAGAGGAAGTTACGTGAAGGAAGTGGCAGGCATTCTGGGTAGTGGTCTGTTTACTTCCTGCGGCTGATTTGTCGCATCGGTGAGGATGGCCCTGGAGACGGTGCCGAAAGACCTGCGGCATCTGCGGGCTTGTTTGCTGTGCTCGTTAGTCAAGGTGTCGGTCGGGGACCTGGTTGTAGGGACGACTGGGGAGGCAGAATGGGAGAAAGAGGGTGAAATGGGGCCACAGACAGAAAAGGAAAAGGTCTGAGAGCCCGGGAGATCATCAGGGGAGGGGGAAGCCTAAGGGAGCCGTTGTTTACGTCGCGGGAACATGAGCAGGGCGTTCGGGCCTGCTGAGGGCACGGGAGATCGTACCCGCCTTTCAGCATACGCTTGGCTCCCCAGCAGGCGGTTCGGTGGATTACTGTGTTGGACTAGGAGCCAAAGCAGCTGAGAGAGTTGGAGGGGGTACCTGACCCCAAGGAGACTAGAAAAAGTATGTAAGCTGAAATAGGGACGATGAGAGAAGAAAGGCATGTGAGGGTGGAATTTAGGAATAGTTTGAAGACTAGTAGGTGTTGGACTACGTAGAACTAAGAGGTTGTCTTTATCAAGTGCCAGGCGGTGGTGGCGCACACCTTTAATCCCAGCACTCCGAAGGCAGAGGCAGGCGGATCTCTGTGAGTTCGAGACCAGCCTGGTCTACAAGAGCTAGTTCCAGGACAGGCTCCAAAGCTACAGAGAAACCCTGTCTCAAAAAACAAACAAACAAAAGACCTTGTTCATGTTTATCCTGTCTGTTTTTTCCCTCCAGACCATAGACCAGTTTGAATATGACGGCTGTGACAATTGCGAAGCGTACCTGCAAATGAAGGGCAACAGAGAGATGGTGTATGACTGCACCAGCTCCTCATTTGATGGGTAAGCCCAGCCGTGGTCCCTTGTTCACCTCTGCATCCTGTTGACTTGTGGCCCAAGAAGTAAATACGGAGCAGATCGTTGAGGTCATAAGACTAGCTGGTCACAACTGTTCTTTTGAGACCCACTAACTGTGCATCTGGGCCAGTAGCTGCTGAGTACTTGAGAAGTGGTTCGTTCAAATTAGAATATGTTTAAGTGTCAGAGATACACCAGAGAGCAGAGATTCTGCTTGAAGAAAAAAGGATGCCTAATTGTCTTAATTTTTAAGATTAATGTTTTGGATTTATTTGATTAAATACTGAAATTAGTTTCATCTTGTCTTTACTGTTTCAAACAGTGACTAGGAGAAAATATAAAATTATGTGTCCGGGCTGGGTGGTGGTGACGCACACCTTTAATCCCAGCATTTGGGAGACAGAGGCAGGCAGATCTCTGTGGTTCAAGGCCAGCATAGTCTACTAGACCTAGTTCCAGGACAGGCTCTAAAGCTAGAGAGAAACCCTGTCTCAAAGAAAAAAATGACACCCCCCCCCAAAATGACGTGTCCTTTTTCTGTATTTGTTTAACAAAGCTCCCCTACTCTACACTTTGTTATCTTGTACAGCTCTGCCTGGCGCAGCATGTAGAGGGTGGTGGCTCCTTGATGCTGAAGGGTTGCAAGGATAATACAGCAGTACAGCTTGATTGCCGTATACAAAGACCTCTGTTTAATTTCTGGTGCTTCCGCAAAAACACATGCACGAAGATCCATTTTAAAAATGAAGGGAAAGGAAGGTGATTACAATAAACTGCCCTCAAACATCATCTTAGTGAGTATAGGGGCTTGCACCTGTAATCTCGTCCTCTGAGGGGGAGAAGCCAGAGAATCAGGAGTTCAGGGCATGCCTTAATTATGTGTGTTTGAGGCCAGCCTGGACTGTGTGAGACCCTGTCTCAAATAAGACCAGCTCAATGGCACGGCGGGTAAAGATGCGGTGGTGGTGCACGCCTTTAATCCCAGCACTCGGGAGGCAGAGGCAGGCAGATCTCTGTGAGTTTGAGGCCAGCCTGGTCTAGAAGAGCTAGTTCCAGGACAGGAACCGAAAAAGCTACGGAGAAACCCTGTCTCGAAAAACAAAAAAAAAAAACAAAAAACGAAAAATAAAAAAAAAAAAATAAAAAAAATAAAAAGATGCCTGATGGCAGGGAGGCCTGGTAACCTTGACTTCAGTCCTGGATCCCACAAGGTGGCAGGAGAGAACTGAGTTCCTAGAATTGTTTTCTGACCTCAGCACGTACACCCTGGCATGCATGCATCTGTGAGAGAGAGGAAGGGCACTCCCCCAGTAAGCTAACTAGAAAAATAATAACGAAACACAACAAACTTGATCATCTCAAAGAGGCCTGTAAGAGGACTATATTGGTGACATGGTCCAGCCAGGACAAAGGGAAATGAGAGAAGTGTGAATGGCCCGCTTTTCTTCCCCAAGGGATCAGCATTGCTAGATTTCTTCTGGACCCTAGGCCAATTAAAGATTTACATCTAAACTGGGCTTAGACCTAGTATTTGTTAAAGTTCTATGAAGGTGGGCCTGATTTCTTTTAGGGAAAAATAAAAGATTGGGCAAAAAAGATGTCGGTTTGGAACCTTCGGTTCCTGTGCTTGCGAATACACATTATGGCTTCTTCATTAGCCATTCAAGGTTGATGCTTCAGGAAGAAGCTGGGTGTGTTGGTGCTGCCTTCAGTCCTAGCCCCTTATTGCATCACGAGACCCTGTCTGAAATTAAAGTCTAAAAGGAGTTGCTCCCATATATAGGTGAAGGTCTATGCTAGTTGCTTTGAAAGATGTTGAATTACACAATGAGATATAAGAGGCACACTTTGAGTTCTTACCAATTTAACCTTTTAAAAAATTGTTTTAAGGGGCTGGAGAGATGGCTCAGCGGTTAAGAGCACTGACTGTTCTTCCAGAGGACCCGGGTTCAATTCCCAGCACCCACATGACAGCTCACAACTGTCTGAAAATGCAGTTCCACGAGATCTGACACCTTCACAGCAATGCACATAAAATAAAGTTAAATAAATCAAAAAAAATTGTTTTAAAAGATTTATTTTTATTTTTGAATTACATGTATATGTGTGGGTGTGCGCACATAAATGCAGGCGCCAAAGAAGGCCAAAGTCCTTAGATCCTTGTGAGCTGCCCCGTGTGGGTGCTGGGAACTATACATGGGTCCTATTCATGAACAGTGTATTCCTAATCACTAGGCTATTCTCTGTCTCCCAAAAGTTTCTTTTTTTTTTTTAAGTTGGCTGTTTTTATTACATGTATGTATATGATACAGATTGTAAAGTTGTTACCTGTTGTTGCTGTGGTTTCTTACCTTTTGGCCATTATGAAGAAAGCAGCTCTGAAGATGATCTACACATGCTTGCTTCCCTGCTTTGGAGCTTTTGGTTTTATATCATGAGTAGATTTGTTATATCACAATGTAACAACTATTTAATGAAACAAAAAACTTGAAGGTTCCAATTTCTTTCCTCCTCACCACTGCCTGTTACTTTCTGGGTTTTTGTTCTTGTATTTTTTGTTTGTTTAGTTGGTTGTTAGTTTTTGTTTTTATTTTTGAGACAGAGTTTCTTTGTCTCCCTGACTGTCCTGGAACTTGCTCTGTAGACCAGGCTGGCCTCAAACTCACAGAAATCTGCCTGCCTCTGTCTCCCAAATGCTGGGATTAAAGGTGTGTGTCTTGCCTGGCTTTCGTTTGTTGTTTTTTAAGGTTTAAGACTCATCCTCATGACTACAGGCTATATCTGTAATTACCACCATAATAGATAGGTAGGAAATATCTTGTGGGTTTGATTTATATTTCCCTAGTAATTAATAACATTGGTCTTTTATTATTGCTAAAGCCATTTTAAAAAGTTTTTTTCTGGGGCTGGAGAAATGGCTCAGTGGTAAGAGCATTGCCTGTTCTTCCAAAGGTCCTGAGTTCAATTCCCGGCAACCATATGGTGGCTCACAGCCATCTGTAATGAGGTCTGGTACTCTCTTCTGGCCTGCAGACAGAATATTATATACATAATAAATAAATAAATATAATTTTTTTAAAGTTCTTTTCTTCAACGCTAGAGATTGAACTTCACATCTTACATGCCCTAAGCAAGCTCTCTGTCACTGAGCTGCATTCCAAGCCCAATGTCACTTGTCTTACATGTTTATAATCCGTTCATATCCTTTGGCCGTGATGGTGTGCTACTGTAGTCCCAGCATTTGAGAAGTAGAGACAGGAGGATCAAGAGTTTGAGGCCACTCTGAGCTTTAAAAAAAAAAAAAAAGAAAGGAAGGAAGGAAAGGGAAGGGAAGGAAAGAACAGAGAAGAAAAGAAATTTTAAAAAAGCCCCTCCCCTGCCACCCTGTTTTGAGGCAGGGTCTCATGCAGCCCAAACTAACTTCAAATTTGGTGTATAATAGAGGATGATTCCTGATCCTCCTGCCTCTACCTCCTGCATGCTAGAATTAAAGCTGTACACTACCACACCCACTGGAAGCCAGATTAGGACATCCGAAGTTAGCACTCTGCTGACTGAAGTATATCCCCAATTCTGTTTTTCCCACTTTTTAAATCTGGTTTATTTTGTTACTATTGAGTTGTATATTCTAGTGCATATTAAGTTTTAGAGAATAAGAAAGTCAGAGGAGAGCTACGTTATTTTAGTCAGAAGTCGGGGGAGGTAGATGTTTATCTGAGAGAACTATAAGATTCTTTTTTTCATTTTTGTTTATTATTTCATGTATATTATTGAAGATTGAACATAGGGCCTTTGCAAATGCCAAAGCTAATGTTCTACCTCAGAGAGAGAGAGAGAAAATGTCTGCAGCCCTCTTCTTGACTTTTTATTTTTGAAACAGCATCATTTTAAGTTGGGCAAACAGACCTTGGACTTGAAATCTTCCTGCCTCAGCCTCCAGAGTAGCTGGGATTGCAGGCTTGCCTGCTTAAGCCTAACTAGAACTATAGGATTGTAGGAAGTTGAGATGAGGTAAAAAGAACATTTCAAATAAAAGTATGACTGAAGCAGAGGCAGAGGGTAGGAACACCCGGCATGTTTGGAGAAGTGGGGCATTGTCTTTAGGTTCAGTCATTTGGGTAATAAGTTGTCGACTGGAAGGGTAGGTTGTGAGGGCAGAGAGTACTGATGGTGGGAGGAAAGCCTTTGTGCATGCCTGTCCTGGATCCGCCTGCGGAGCCATCTAGCTCTTCCTACCCTTCTTGCCACTCCTGGAAGTGAGATCAGTTCCACTCAAACCATGAGCAAAAGCATAGACTCTAGCATTGTTGCCAGGGAAGCAAAATGGCCTTGGGGAGGCAGTCAACACGAGTCAGTTCCTAGAACAGACCTGACAGTTCAGAGTACGGAACTACTGGGTGAGGAACAGAAATAACCTCTGTGACTCCATAGTGCCTGCCTGCTCGCATAGTGCCTTCCTAGCCCTTCAGCCGCCTTTCTGCTCACTGCCATCATGTGGAGGCAGCCACCTGCCAGAGGATTGTTGGAATAAGAAGTGGTCCTTGTCTGCTCTGTCAGTCTCCGCACTAGGAACTTTGTAGGCCCGAGTCCCATTGGTGAAGGTCTGTGAAATGTCTCCAGACTGCACAGCTCATTAGAGAACGGGCTTGGTCAAGTCTCGTTCATTTCTAGTAAAACAATCCATTGTTTTGAGTCCTTTGCAGCAGGCTCCAGCCCCTAGTGATTGGGCTGGTCATAGTCAGTACTGGTCATCTGTGTATAAAGCTCTTCTCACTGGCTGGCCGAGGACAGAGACTGAAAGATCACTGTGACTCCCTCCTAAGTCAGCTCCTTCCCAGCGCTAGAACTGTGCCAGCTCTCTGGTGATGACTTTCTCCTCAGATTGCTCTCCCGGGGCTATGGCTTGCTCAGTGCCCGCTCTTCAGGCAGGCTCAGGCTGAATGAATTTCCCTCTCTAGGATCATCGCGATGATGAGCCCAGAAGACAGCTGGGTCTCCAAGTGGCAGCGAGTCAGTAAGTGTTCTCACCCTGGCCTCTGCAGTGCTGGGAATGTGCCTGAGGGTCTGCGGGGATGCCATAAATGGGCAGCTTGTGCTGTTCTGGGTGGGAAAGCTGAGTCTTGAGGCTGGCAAGATGGCTCAGCAATGCCAGGACAACCTAAGTCTGATCCTGGGAATCCACATGGAAGGAGAGAGCTGACTTAAAGTTGTCTTCCCATCTCCATATGTGTGTGGGCACACATACACCCCTCCACCCCTCTTCCATTTTTGGCTTAATTCTCCATTGGTCTCCAATCTTAACTCATTCCCATTGTAATCTGCTTTCTTCCTCAGGTAACTTTAAGCCAGGTGTATATGCTGTGTCAGTCACTGGTCGCCTGCCCCAAGGTAATAACAATTGCAACAGTGTTTCTGTGCGGGCCCAGGAGAAGCTAGTCTTTTATGTGATTTAACAGGAGTAACCTGACTGATATCACCCAGACATTTGGCTTCATACTTTTGTGGGGGTTTCATTTGTTTGTTTCTTTGGGGATGGGGTGTTCACGACGGAGTTTCTCTGTGTAGTTTTAGAGCCTGTCTTGGAACTCACTACATAGACAAAGCCGGCCTCAAACACACAGAGATCCGCCTGCCTCTGCCTCCCAAGTGCTGGGATTAAAGGCGTGTGCCACCACCGCCCGGCCAAACCTTTGTTTTTGGTGATTGTGTGAGTCCTACTTTTAGTTGTCCCCTGCTCTTTGCCAGGATTTTAGGTAATAATCGGGCATCCTCGGTTCACAGTGGCAGGCAGGTTGAGTGGCTTTATCCCTGTGGCTCTCTCATGGGACTGTTTCTTTTCCTGTCATAGGAATTGTTCGGGAGCTGAAAAGTCGGGGAGTGGCCTACAAATCCAGAGACACAGCAATAAAGACCTAGCTAGGTGCAGCCCACGGTGTCGTCTCTCTTCTTCTGGCCCGTGCTTGTTTTCGTGGAACTAAACAGGCGGAACTCCAGATGCTCCCTGCCCTCTGTCTCAGCATCAGCAGACTCCCGTGAAAGCAGCACATCCGGCCCTTGAGTCATTTCACTTTCTCTGAGGCCTGGTGAAGTGGGAGTGTCTGCTGGGTGGAGTCTCAGAGACTGATGGAGGAGAGTAAGAGGCTGGTTCCTACCCCTGCCCAAGGCTCTGCCTTTGTCAGATACCAATAAAATAAACTTTTGGGATACACTTAAAGCTGTGACCATGCCTATGTTCCTGTCTCTCTCACAGTGATGGCTCACTTGCCTTGTGAGCTCTGAGGCCAGGCCTTTCTCTCTCTGGCCTGCGTTTGAGGCTGCAGGGTACAGCCTTTCTGCTGTGCTAGCCGGCATATTGTCGGATCTGCAGTCCTGATGAAGGTAACCCCTCTGACTGGAAGCCAAGTGTCCCACCTAGACCTGATGCAGCAGTCTCCTTTGAAGGAATCCATGACCTTAGTCCCCTTACCCCATTGCCCTGTTTGTACCCCTCTTTCTTCCTCCCTTTGTCTCTCCTTTTCATTTCACATTTCTCTTACTAGCCTTAGTGGCTGTTGGGTCCTGGTCTGTTTTTGTGTTTGCACGGAAGGCAGGCTCTCCTCTGGTCTAGGAGGAAGCCCATGGGTAATGAATGTCACACTGACCAAAATGGGTAGTTTTTATAATAAAAAGTGTACCATTGTATTCTTGTTTTAGTTTTCTTCAGTTTCCATCTGTAAAACGGGAGTGAACTGTTCATCCTGTCTGTTTACTCTGGATTCTAAAGACTGGAAATGAAAAATAAAATGATGTAGCTAGTCTAAAAGGGCCAGATGTGGCACATGCCTGGAATCCCAACACCTGGAAGCTGAAGTTGGGGTTAGCTCAAGACCCCTCTGGTCTTTATAGTGAGGCCTTGTCTCAAAAAGGTCAAATAATAAAGAGTAATATGTGAAATTTGCTCACCAGTTATTAGCTATTCAATATGATTAGTCAAAATTGGGGTAATGTCCAGAACCTCCCTGCTGGGGGAGTACCACCTTGCTAGCAGAGGCACCTGCACCACACTCTGGAAACCAGGCTCCATAATACTTGTGGGAAACGTGAGAAAGTCTTCTGCCCTGGCTGAGTGGTTGTGTCCTGGCTCCACTTGTCTCTTCCCTGCCTATGGAAAGAAGTTGGTAGTGACCAGGCCGCGCACATCCACTCGGGTACCCACTGAGACCTGTGCCGTCAAGCTCTAAGGTTATCACCCTCAGTTCTAACTGAGCTGTTGAAGGAGTTTTCTGGTCATCTAAAATAAGAGCTCAGCATATGAGTTCTTCAGCTGGGAGTCAGTCAGAAAGGGGCTTGGTAGAGCAACTCCGCCAGGCTGGAACCTCCCTCCTATAAGGAAGAAGGTTTCCCCAAGAGTGTGCCCAGGCTGTAGAGCCAGCACCCAAGCTTTCACTGGCTTTCTCGGAAGTCCCTTGGAAAGCCCCAGCTGCTGTCCTGTGTGCATGGCCCGGACGTGACTGCGTGGTGAGAATGGAAACAGTTGTGGGGAGGGGAGGCAAGAAGAGCCTGTGCAAATAACCACACCAGAGCTGTCTGAGTCCCACACCTAGCTGGGCCCCAACTGCCAATCTCACAGGAAGTGAAAGACAGCCACTGTCAATCATGGGGGCAGGGGGGCGTGTTGCAGCGCCCACCACTTGGTAGCTGCTTTTCCATCACTCCCTTGCCTTCTGGTACTGGAACCGTGCAGCCCAGACAGGCAAGAGAGTGCCAGAGTCCCACCCTTTGTGTGAGCCGAAAGGTCCTTGAGATGGGACCTCGGTTTTGGGCTCTCAGGGTGGGCTGTCCTGTGGCAGGGGCGAAGGTGCCTTTCAAATTCCAGGACTACTGTTTGCATTCTATGTCAGGGTAGTAAGGGCTCAGTCCAGTACTTGCTGTTTAGACTGCCCTAGCTCATGAGGTTTGAGTCAGCCCAGAGTCTTAAGACCTGGCTGTCCCCACTTCAGTGCTCGGGATTGACCCCCCGGGCCTCCTCATGCTAGGCAAACGATTTCCCACTAAACTATCCCCAGCCCTCATACTTGTTGAGTCAGACTCACTAATCTTATACATTGACTTTAAAATCACCCTGCAACCCAGGCTGACTTTGAACATGTGATTCCCCTGTCTTCTGAGTAACTAGAATTGCAGGTGTACATCATGAGGCTTATTTCCTTCTGGTCTCCTGTTCAGTGGTTTGACCTCTATCCCTCAGGGGGACAAGGCTCCCCTCCAGTTCAACAGGACAGATTCAACTCAGGCAAAACTCTAGAAACAGCGGCAGCCGAGCTGCTTTCAGAATGCTGCCTTGACCTCGTTTTCTACCCCCTGGTATTGGTCTCACATAACCGAGGGGCTAAGTGACCATCAGCACAGTGATGGCTGGTAGCTGATACAGCAAGAGTCAGGACGTCTCCACAGACAGCAGTTTCCCTAAGAAGAGGGAGGTAGGCTGGTAAGGGTCTAACTTCAGGCCGGGCTTGCCAGGCCAGGGACTGAGACTCTGCTCTTGATGTAGCCACTACGTTGTTACCCTCAGCCTGTGTACTGCCAACGGCTCAGGCCTGGCATCCCTCAGACACCCCATCTGACTATGTAAGAGACAGGTAGGTAGTGGTAAAGACAGACCAGTACCTTACTTTGGGAATCACTCCACGTGGTAAACTTTGATGTAAATAGTATTTGGTAGTTGACAAAGGTCTTTGACGTGCATTATCTCATCTATCTTTACAAAACGCCTGGGACATAGTCCTTATTTAGCAGCAAGGAGACACGCTCTGCGGGTTAAAGTGGCTTAGCCATGATTAATTGGGCCTCAGCTCAAACAAGGCAGTGTCCACAGTTGGGCGCTGCTGTTGCTCTCGTGGTCACGCTCTGTGTGAAGCTTTTTGTTTGAAGCCTTAGCGCCTTGTCCCTCCACACTGGACCCTGCTAACCACCCTACTCTTAACACCTCCCAACCCACATCTAAACTTAACCACGTGAGGCAGTGGCAGTAATGGTTCAGGGAGGAAGGGAAAATGGTCAAAGGGAAATGGGGCCAGCCCTTCGGTTCTCTCCAGCTGCATCTTCCATTCCTCTCCAAGCACTAGGCACCTGCCAGCCTGTGCCCCACATTTCCCATCCTCTTCTACATTGTCCTCCCCACCTCCCTCCACCTGCAGTCTGATTGTGGCCTCACCGCACCCTGATGGAACAGAGATGCTTGTGTGTGTGATGCAAATGTGTTCCCGCCAAGGGCAAGAGCCCCTGCATCCCGGGTCTGCTGCCTCTGCTAACACTGTCCCTGTGACTTTAAGTCATCTTGTCTACACACTTTCTTTCCTTCCTTTCTTCCTTTATTTTTTTGAGACAGGGTCTCACTAGTGTAGCCCTTAGCTGGCTGGTCTGCAGCTCACCAGAACAGACTGCAATCGGACTCAACGAGAGCTGCCTGCCTCTGCCTCCCAAGAGCTGGGACCGAAAGTGTGTACTGTACTCAGTACAAAGCTCCTCTCCACACCGCAGTTGACAAAGCCATGGCAACCATTGGCCAGAGAAATGTGCCTGTGATAGTGTGAGTGGGAGAGGGCATGCAGGGCACCCAAAGTGCCTGCTAGGTATATTGTTTCCTTCCTTCCTTCTTTCCTTCCTTCCTTCCTTCCTTCCTTCCTTCCTTCCTTCCTTCCTTCCTTCCTTCCTCCCTTCCTCCCTTCCTCCCTTCCTCCCTTCCTCCCTCTCTACTTTCCTTTCCTTTTTCCTTTCCTTCTTCCTTTTTCTCAGCAAAGCACTCTACCACTGAGCTGCATTTCCCACCCTGCACTAAACTTTGAAACACTTCAGTATATTATTCATACTGGTCTAGAAACTTACTCTGCAGCTCAGGCAGGAGCTTTAAACTTTTTGTTTGTTTATTTGTTTGCTTTTGTTTTTTTGACACAGGGTTTCTCTATGTATCCTGGCTGTCCTGGAACTTGCTCTGTAGACCAGGCTGGCCCCAAACACACAAAGATCCACCTGCCTCTGCCTCCCGAATGCTAGGATTAAAAGTGTGCACTTTGAACTCTTAATTCTCTTGCATAGCTGGTATTGCAGGCCTACATGACTAGACTTGCCTGTTTTTCTCTCTCACTCTCTCCGAGTGTGTGTGCGTGTGAGTATGTTGCTGAGGATTGAACCAAGGGCCTCATGCATAATAGGCAATGTTCTACCATTGAGATATATGCCTGGTCTTATTTTTTTAACTTATTACATACCTTGCTATCTGCCCACAAAAGTCAGGATACAACTTAACCTCTATTTAACTCAGAGTCATTGTTATGAACCTTCAGTTCTGTATCTGGTAAAATGGCTTCAGGACTAATTATTTTTCCATCTCTTGGATTCACGGCGTGTCTGCTGTCGCTTCTGTCATTCGTTCACAGCTGTCTCCCTTCTCGTCTCGCTTGAGCTGATGAACAGACAGCTACATCTGGTTCTTACTGTAGTGTGGCCGGTGAGTGAGTGAAAGACATGGCTGCTTGCCTGGGCCTTTGGCTGGGCGTAGAAGCCTCCAGCGGCGCGAAAGTCAGAACCTTGGGGCTGGTGGAATCATAGTAAGGCCACCACCTTATGAGTGACAGGGCCAGACCATACTGGCCTACTCCAAGAGGAACCACCGCGGTGAGGTGTGTTGTCCAAATTTGGCTCAGAGCTTTCGACCTCAAGGTGCTGTCGTGCTCCGCGAGTGTCCCGGGAAACAGGAACCAAGTGCACAGCAAACTACACTATGCTTTTGTCACCAAGGTGTCTAGATCCTGGGGACTGCGATGAAGACTGAGGGGCCTTTGAGTTTTGACACAACATCTCAACAGTCCCTTAGAGGTCAGGCAGCGTGACGCAGAGGACTTGAGACCCATGGAGCTCTCCTTGGGTCCCTCCCATGGCTGGTGGATGCCTGTGCCCGTATGTCAGGACTTGAGACCCACGGAGCTCTCCTTGGGTCCCTCCCATGGCTGGTGGATGCCTGTGCCCGTATGTCAGGAGCTAGCAGGCCCTTTTCCAGAGCTCTCTGGGTTGTTTCCATACGTGTACGTCCCCCTGAAAACGGAGACCCTGATTCTGTACTACATAGCAAACTGGGGGGGGGCTTCAGTCACCAAAGCGGGACCCCCAGCTGCTTTCTAGTTGTCCCTCCTTCCTGCTCCTCAAACCCAGCACCTGCCACCCTCTGAATCCTTTTTTGCTTTGGAAAAATACCTGAGAGTGATCTCTGTAGGGCCATTAGTCAGAAAAGTATGGTGGTTATGGCGATGGTGGTAACTGTTGATCATTCCCTGGGTGACCGAATGGCAAAAGCAGAGAGGGGAGCACAAACCCATACTTGGCAGGGGAAAGAGCTCTGGGAGGGAGAGGGTGCCAGTAACAACCTAGTTTCCTCAAGAGCTCTGGTCCTAGCAGGGACTGGATGACCCCGGGACAATGGAGTGATACAAAGCCCCGAGACAAGCTGGCACCTTCCTCAGCCCAGGACGGCAGCTGCAGCACTTTCTCTGGGCCGCTGAGTAGACTCACTTCCTCAGCCCTGCACCCTAGAGAAGCAGGAAGATGGAGGGCGGGTCTCAGACAGAGAGGTGGGGCATGACCTGGAATCCAGGCCTCCGCTGGGGAAGATGAGGCAGGCTTGTCCCTGGAATGGGCAAGCTCCTCCTCTACCCGCTTAGAGGTACCGGGATCCAGGATTGAACTGATGTCCACCCTGGGGGCAGGGGCAGGGTTGGGGAGGGCAACCCTCCACGTGTTGCTTCTGCCTCCTGGAACCCCAGCAGGCAGGTGGAGCTGGGGGAGTGTGACCGCAAGTCTCCAGACCTCAGCACCAAGGTCCCTTTGGGAGTGGGGCCCTTAATGCCCCCACTGTGTTCACAAATCCTCAGACCCCTAGAGGAGGAGGGCCTGGATCCCCTGCCCCCATCTCCTACCTCCATTTGTCCCCAGCCTCTCACCTCCCCCTCTTGGAACCACAGCCCCATGACACTGACACTCAGGCTCCATTGGTCTCTGGAGAACATTTGCCCTTATTTGGCCAGGCCAGCTCTGCACTAGGCCTCCACCTCTGGCCCAGCCCCCACGGGCCTGTGTCTCTCTCACTTCGTCTTTTTGAGGTTTGGCTGTGGGGCCCAGTGGGCGTCACTGCAAACGCACTTTCTGGTTGAGTCACTTCTAACGGCTCCACCACCGCTGTGAGCCGCTGCTGCTGCTGCTGCTGCTGCTCACTCCACTCCTGGACGCCCTCGAGGCTTGGTGGCTACCCCTCCCCCACCTGACTGCTGTAGAGGGCTCGGGGGACGGTGACCTTTGACAGGTTTTGCAGACCACTTGGTGACCCCTTTAGTCACATCTACTGGCCCTACCCCACAAGCCTGGGGCAGGGAAGTGGCCCTGAGTCTCTCCCGTAGACTTTCCCAGCTCCTTCCTCAGACTTTTGGGGATTCTGGAGCCTGATGAGTTCTTATGGAAGAATTATTTCTTTGGGGGGCGATTAGAATTGACTTCTTTGGGGGAACAGAAAAACGGGATGCAGAATGTTGGCTGATATTTAGAAAGAAGAAACTTAACCTGGCCGAGATTCCGGTTCCTCAATCTGAAATGGGGATACTGACATTTGCCTTACTGGGCCAGCATGATCAGATGAGATGCAGACCTTTTACTGGGTGCTCCGCGGGCCCCTCTCATGGCATGGAGAGATGAATACATACATGGAGCCCAGGCTAGCTCCTGCACATCATGGTCTCCTCTTCCCACATCTTTTCTTGTGTTTCCCGTTGTGCCCGGGTGCGAGGAATCCTGTGGGGGACAGGAGGCTGACAGGACTAAACAACCCTTTTGCCCCTGTTCCTAGGTAAGAGGAGAGTTCTGCTAGGGAGCCCTCTCTGGTCTTTAGGATGTCTGTCCTGGATCCATCTGGGAAGATGCACAGCTGCCCTCTGGCTGGACAGGTTTTAGAACATGGTACTATTGCTTCCCCCGACCACCAAGGTCCTTGGACCTTTGTCCTTGGGGAATACTCTAGAGTAAAATCAGATCCTTTGGTCAGCTATCTCTTCCATTCTACAGTTGAAGCAGAGGGTGGGATGGGATTTGAGGCAGGATGAATAACAGGCTTAAAGTTACACTATAGAGAGACCCAAGTGTCTTGTCTCCTCATTGTGTCCTCTTGGCTCTCATATCAGGGGTAGGATTCTGGTTAACTGAGAGACCATGGCAGGCAATACTCTCCCTCTCTCCCCAAGTCCTCTCTTTGTCTGCTTTCCTCTGTTAGCGTGATTAAACGAGATGCGGACCAAACATAGTCCTTACATGCGCTCTCAACTCTTTTTTTTTTTTTTTTTTTTTTGGTTTTTCGAGACAGGGTTTCTCTGTAGCTTTAGAGGTTGTCCTGGAACTAGCTCTTGTAGACCAGGCTGGCCTCGAACTCACAGAGATCCGCCTGCCTCTGCCTCCCGAGTACTGGGATTAAAGGCGTGCGCCACCACCGGCCGGCACGCTCTCAACTCTTATGGCACAGTGAGGTAAATATGTGGATCCCAGGCTAACTCCCACGCCACATAGCAGTCTCTCTCTCTCTCTCTCTCTCTCTCTCTCTCTCTCTCTCTCTCTCTCTCTCTCTCTCGTGTGTGTGTGTGTGTGTGTGTGTGTGTGTGTGAGAGAGAGAGAGAGAGAGAGAGAGAGAGAGAGAGCACATTTAATCTAGGAAGCCAGAACAGCTATGCACGTTAGGTTTGGCACCCATAGGTAGAGGGAACTTTCGCTTTCCTGTCTGTGTCCCTAGGCGATCCCTGAGGACAATGTGTCTGGTTTCATTACCCCTCTCAGGGTGGCTTTCTCCCTTCCACAAACACCCCCTTTCTTTCCCAGACTTTCTGCTTCTTCCCACGCCATGGAAAGAACCCTGCACTTGCCCCCCCCCCCCCCCCCAGTCTGCATTCGGTTTGTCTCTGTGCTTGCAGCGTGGCTTCCTAAGGGTCAGTTCATTGCTCTAATCCCTGTCTTAGGTCAGCACGGCTGAGCCAGAGCCCTATAAAACAGTCTCCCAGAATGGGCCCTGCATGCTGGAGCTACCCCTTGTCTACTGGAGAGCATGAGGTGGGATGTGGAAGTTGCCTGGACAAAGGAGGCAGAGGCCAAGAAAGACAGCCTGCCCACTCTCCTGCCCTGCTAGGCAGCAGCTCTTGTGCTCCCTAGGGCACTGAGATGAAATCCTCCTGAGTCTGAATTGACCTCTGCTGGGAACTTGGCAGTCTAAGGTCTTTAAGGTGTTCCCCTCCCTTGTCCCTGGCTTTCTTTTGACTGCCCCTCCAGGGAAGCCAGGCAGGGCCTCAGCAGTTTTAGTGATCAACTTTACCCAGTTTTGTGATGCTGGGGGATCAGTTTCCCTCCTTTGTGGCAGGCCCGCCCCAGCCTCAACACTAGTTCTCTGAAGGGTGGGCCTCTCAACCTTCTGACTTCCTGTTTGTGAGTGGTTAGCTCCTGTGGCTTCTCTCTTCAGAAGGCAGGTTATCGGGCCTGCCATCTCTGCCTGCCTGCCTATCTGCCCACTGAGTGAGGCCCCAGGCCTGTGCTGCTGGAAGAAAATCTTGGTTTTCTTCTCAAATTCTTTCACTCTTTGGGCCTGCACTCCTAGTAAGGCAAAGGCCTTCAAAGGATCCCTTTCTCCGTTTCTTCTCTTTGTCCAGTTGTCCCTTCCAGACTCTCTTCTGATTATACTTCTTCTAGAAGGCCTTTGCTGATATCTGTCCGTCGCCCCATGACTCTGGCCCCAGTGAGCCCCTCAGCACCAAGGAGGATTACTCGGTACCTATCCATAATGATCCTACACACCAGTATACAGATTTCCCCTGTATCCTCCTACAGTGACCCCGAGTTCCTCCTCAACTTCATCCTTCTCATAAGCTGAGAGAGCACCCCATAGCGGGGCCTCATATCTTCTCTTCAGGCTAACTTTACCTGCCCACAGCATCATCTCAGCAGACAAGATGGCTACCCTCAGGGTTAGTTACAAAGGGATGGGAGCAAAGATGGTGAGTTAGAGTGCCTCAGAATCGCTAGTCCCGGTCTGGACCCATCCCTTAGGTGAACAGGGTTTCATTCACGGCTCCCATTCCCTCTTCCACTTAGCAGAGGTATTGCAGGAAATGAGGATGACAGGACCCGGGCCTGGAGGTGGAACTGCACTGGTGGAGGAATGTTTGCCTGGCATGCACTAGGCAGGGTGGAGGTGGGAGCACACGCCTGTAATCCCAGCACTTAAGGGAAAGGCGGGAGGACCAAAGTCTTGGTTATCCTTGATCGCACAGCAAGCTCAAGACCAGCCTTAAAAACATAAACAAACAAACAAAAATTATCTTTGATTATATAGCAAATTCAAGGCCAGCCTGAGCTATACAGGATCCTGTCTTAAAACAAACAAACAAAAAAACAAGGATAGGGGTTGTGCGCACTTTAGATCTCAGCACTTGAGAGGCAGAGGCAGGAGGATCTCTGTGAGTTTGAGGCCAGTCTGGTCTACATAGTGAATTCCGGGACAGCCAGTATTACAAAGAGAAACCCTATCTTGAAAAACAAAGGAAAAGTCGAAACCAGAAAACCTTGGAGACTATTTTTTTTAGCGGAATTTAAATGGTGACCGCAGCCT
The DNA here is from genome assembly GCF_037038515.1 of Microtus pennsylvanicus. Lineage (NCBI taxonomy): Eukaryota > Metazoa > Chordata > Mammalia > Rodentia > Cricetidae > Microtus > Microtus pennsylvanicus. Next base: position 33,827,600 of record NC_134589.1, on the reverse strand, counting down.
CGTGTGCCTCACTATGTCTGGATGTGTTTCCAAGGGTGGAGTTCAAATCATCTACGTGAAACCCCCCCCTTCCTCAACAGAGGGAGACATTAATCCCTCCCCCTTTAGCCTCAGACCACCACAAACAAAAAAGATGGCTTTGTTTCTCTCTTCCTGGGGAGCTCAAGCAACAGGAAACTTTGGGGGCAGCAGTGGGGGGTAGGCCTGTCCTTCAGAAGTGCCTGTATGTTCCAGGACTTCTGTCTGTCACCTCACTGGTCCCAGGGTCCCAAGTGATTCTCCCTGTGTCCTTGCAGGAGGCAGGGGTGTCCTGGAGTGGGGAGAAGGCCTTCCAGGTGAGCCATGGGCCTGAGCTGGCTGTGTCTGCTGTGTTCGCTCTAGGAAGTGCAGCACCCCGTTCCACACAGGACACCTTCACTCTTCGGACACTCACAGCCCTGGTGACCTTCCTAAGATGCTGCCCCCTGCCTTCTACTGTGTCTTTTCTCTGCTTTTCATTTTTAGGGAGTTTTAGGCCCCCGCAATGATGAAGCCCAAGGCACAGGGGCCCTGGGCTCCTTCTCAGTTCCTTTGTTCTTCAGTCCCAGCCTCAAGATGGGAACCACAGAAAATTCCAGACCCTCCAAGAAACTTCCTGATCCCAAAAACTCTGTGGGTAGGGGCTGGGCCCCATGTGGTTTGGGGCACTAAAGACTGCTTTCAGAGGGAACGCAACACAGCTTCTTCTTAGAAGGTTGTAGGTATCAGTGACCTCCACTGCCTTGCTCAGGACTGAGGAGAGTCTGGAGTGCCCCTCGGACTCTTGGCTCTGACTTACTCAATATCTATAGCACAACTGGGCCCAGAAGCCAGGCTCGGGCTTCCCCACGGCACTTCTCCAGGGCAGAGTGTCTCTCCAGTGATAGGGCTAAGGGCTGGGAAGCCCTGAAGGAGTGGGGTCCAGGAACCCAGGTTACTGCACAACTTTGATATTCTTATCCTCTTATCTCCTGGGGCAGCCACTTCCCCTCCACCCAGGTCTGAGGCCTGGTGGTGGTCTCTTAAAGGAACACTGTCCTATTTTGGGCCAGCCAGCCTTGCAAGGCTGTTCCCCACTATTTCTTTAGACCTTAGGCTCATGCTCTCACTTTCTGACTTTCCACTGGGGCACCTGGGACAGATAACTGTTTTCCAGGATGGCAGTGCCTCCTGCAGAAGAGAAAGATGTGGAGCAGTCTCCCTCTCTCTCTGGACCTTCCCCAGTTCCTTTCTGGGCCTTGAATCTGTATTCCCTAAGGCATGTGTGGTCCCGTGTCTAGATGGGGTACCCAGAGAAGACTCTCATGGCCTTCCCGGAAGGAGTCAATAGTGGTTTTTGACTGTCCCCTGCCTCTTCTAACTGCCCCTCAAGGCCATTCTTGATTCCAGAGCCAAGCTCACTGAGAGGGACAGCTGGGGAAAATATGGGGTCTACACTCAGCCCAGTAAACTCCTGCCCAGACCCCCACCTAGTTCCCATCCCCCAGCTTGGGGCCCTAGACTGGGTAGTTTCCTGCCTTCCCCATGGGGAAAGTGGGGGTGACATGCAGGTGGGTGGACCCGTGCCCACATCCGGTGGCCAAGAGAACCTCCTGGTTAGAGTCTCTTTTCCTCCCCTCCCCCAAGACTCCAAGACACCTAGGCCCTGCCCAAGGACCCTCATCTTCACTAACATGGCCTGTCCTTCTGGCCCTAGAGCCCTAAAAACAGAATAAAGACCCAAGCCAATTGTGACACCCCCCTCCCATGATGCTGAGGGCTAGGCCAGGCCTGGGGAATTGGTGACTTTCAGGGGTACTGAGGATACTGACTGACTCACTGGGATATGGGTTCCACCTCCCTTCACGCCTTTGTACTTCTTCCACAGCCTCTCAGGAGACCGCATGGAACAGCCATGCCTTACTTGGTCTCAGTGACCAGAGGAGGGCTTGTCAGTGGGGGTGGCGGTGGGGGTGTAGGACTTGGGGTTCAGGACTCTTCTGGGCTCTCACTGAAGGTCCTAGCAGGGAACTGCTATCTACCGGGATCACTCCAATCAATGAGTCAGTCTCAACTCTTGAACCATCTCCTGTGGCTGGTTCCACTGGGAAAGGGCAGGCCTGGGATCCAGGAAGCCACCTGCCCCGAGCATGTGAAATGGCCTCTTCAGCCCCCTCCCGCCAATACCCAGCCCTGTCTCTGGTTTCCTGTCAGTCTGCACTCCCCAGGGAGGGGAGGGGTGGCTAATCTCTGTTGCGTTGTGGAGGCGGGCTCCAAGACCGTTGGGTGCCCTGAGATCTGACCCACGTGGCCTCGGGGTTATAAGCCCTGCCCACCCTGAAGGGAACCCCACTTTGGATCCTGTTCCTCTCAGCTCTGCAGCATCAGGTAAGGGCCTAAATCTTCACTCCAGCCCCAAGCAGGACTCCTTAACTTTGGGCCTAGAGGGTGGTGAAAGGCTTTGGGTTCAGGTTTGTTCTTTTTTTCTCTCTCCCTTTTTTTCTTTTTTGGAGCTTTTTTTTCTTTTTTCCTTTTTTTGATTTTTTAAAAAATTATTTATTTATTTATTTTTTTGAGACAGGGTTTCTCTGTGTAACAGCCTCAGGTGGCCTGGAACTAGCTCTTATAGCCAAGGCTGGCCTTGAACTCACAGAGATCCACCTGCCTCTGCCTCCCGAGTGCTGGGACTAAAGAAATGTGCCACCGCCGCCTGGCTTGGTTCTAAGTAGAGGCTCAGGACAGACAGTAGGCGGCTTGGGGTTTGGGTACCAGAGCCTTAGGCAAAGGGGCAATGACGCTAGGATCTGCCTGCCGTCATTGAGAACAGTTTTCAAAATCTTTTAAATTTTTGAAAGCAAGATTAAAGGGGAAAATTATTTCTGCACCCCCACCTCCGCCCCTCCCCCAAAAAAGAGGCACCTAAGGCTCTGAGGAAGGAGGGCTGGAGATAAGGACGGGAATCGGGAGTGGGCAAAGGCTAAGTGGGACCAGTATCTGCAACTGGAGCCCAGGTATTTTTTCCGCCCAACATGGCCTCCATTTCCGTTGGCGCATTCTTGGACTCCAGCTTGGGGAACAGCCTCCCGGGACTGAGGGACTCAGGGCCTTGATCTGATGGGGAGGGACACCAGCTTCTGGGTGTCAGAGCCTCTGTCTAATGCCCAGGCTGGACAACGAGGGTTTTAGGGGAGGAGGCCGTGGCTGCTTCAGTTGGATTCAAAACTTGGAGGCACCACCCAGGGGGTTGCAGTTCTAAAGATAGGGCTGAGTCTCTCGGGTGGCCGTGGCTCCACCTGAGTGTCCCCGAGAAGGGTGAGAACAGGGTGGAAACCTGGTGAGGGGGGAAGGGAAGGTCTCATAAAGAGGAAGTTGGGGGGGGGGGAAAGACTAGTCTGGCGCCATGCTGAGTCACCGCCCACAAGGCATAGGGCGGGCCCTCGGAGGCCATGGGCGGGAATGGGGGGTCCTTTGGAAGTGCGAGGAGGGTGGGGGCAGAGGGCTTTGTTTTAAAGCAGGAGTCAGCAGGAAGAGCAGGTGGCCTGAAGAATACCTGTGGACAGACAGACAGTGCAGTCACCCATAAAGTAGAAAGCACTACTAACAGCACTGGAGGGTGTAGTGTTTCCTACTTTATGGATGAGTGTACTGTGGGCTTCGGAGACCGCGCCACGCTGCGGCCACCTGCCACCGCCCTCCTTTACCCCGGGATCAAGGAGACAGGTGAGCACACCTCCCCGTTTTGCCAGCGCCCTCCTGAAAGACTTTCACTGCCCCCCCCCCCAAGCATTGCTCTTCCTGACCCCAGACAACTGGGGAAACACCATGGCAGCTCTCCTGTGTTCGGGTCTGAGGAGATGGGTGGGGCTGGATGTGTGGGCCTTGGTGCCACACCGGCAAGCGGATTGGGGATTCCAGAAGGGAGGCCAAATGGACCGGAATGGGTAGGGGTCACAGGGCTCTCCATATGAATAAAGAATGGACTTGTTTCACTTTTGTCTGAGACTCTGTTATTGGGGTATTGGGGTTGTGTGGGTTCCCCGAGTACCTGGGAACAGAATCACCACCCAAGAGAGAGATTGGGTGTCCTGACACAAGAAGAGTTAGACCAGGCTAAGCCACAGCCTGGGGATGGAAAGGCTTGGGTCACCGGAAGCCCCGGAAGCAGACCTTCTGGCAATGCGAATAAAGGGTTAGGGTATGAGGGGGCCTTTACTTTTGGCCCTAATTGCTGCTCCATCTTCTCTTTACTCTCTTCACCTCCAAAATGAAGGTCGCTTGCCTCTGGGTTTGGTCTAAGGAAGTCTAGAGCAGTGGTTCTCAACCTTCCTAAGGCTGCGATCCTTTAATGCAGTTCCTCATGTTGTGGTGACCCCAACCGTAAAATTATTTCCATGGCTACTTCATACCTGTAGTTTGCTACTGTTTTGAATTGTAATATAAATACCTGTGTTTTCCAATGGTTTAAGGGGACCCCTGTGAATGGGTCATTCAATCCCCCAAAGAGCTTGCAGGCCCCAGGTTGAGAACTGCTGATCTACAGGATCCTTGGTAGCATAAGAGGTGGGCAAAGCCACTGTGGCACAGTGTGCCCACCAGCGCCTTACACATTGTCAGGTCATGGGTGCTAGTCAGCAAAGCACACACGCATCGCCATTCACATGCATGGCGCCGGGCCCTGTACACATGCCAGCAACATGCATGAACCAAGACAGACTGAGACATGGGGGAGGGTAGCACTGGGTATATAGTTGCCTACTACAAACACGTGTTCATAGTGCTTACACATATAGTGTTATATGACATGTCATGATATAGATTCACATAGATACGGTGGCTCCATAGACATAGTGACATTTTTATAGATACTATAAAATGAAGATAATATAACAGCATACACACTGAGTAAGGATCTCAGTGTGGGTTTCAACACCTATGACACCTACGGACTGAAAAAAAAATTTTTTTTGATACTTATTTGTGTTTGTGCTTATGTACTGTGGCATGCATGTGGGGGTCGGAAAACACTTTGCATGACGGAATCAATTCTCCACTTTCACCATGTGGTTCCTGGGGATCAAACATGGTCAAGCTTGGTGGCAAGTATCTCCACCCACGGGGCAATCCTACTGGCCAGACTGAAAACAATGTGTTTCTAATGGCAAGGCAAGTATGTGGTGTATGCCTGTAATCCAAGCAGGTGGAGGCTGGAGCTGAGTGAGACCCTAAGAAAGGAAGCTGTGTCTTAAGTTCCATACATCTCTGTCAGTCTCACGATTTCCCCACTAATGCAGTACAGTTGCTTAGCACTTAAATTGTATTATAAGATATTATAAATCTAGAGATTTAAAGCATATAAGAGGGCTGAGGATATAGGTGGTGGGGTGCTTGCTTGGCGAGCAAGGGACCTTGGGTAAACAGGATGTGTAAAAGCTGTGTGCAGATATTTCATCATGTCATATAAAGGACTTAAGTGTCTGAGAATTTGGAGCATCTGGAGATGATCCTAGAGCCAATTGCCCTTAGGCATGGAAGAATAAAAAAAGTATATATATATCCTTTTTAAGGTTGGTTTTGGTTTTTTTGAGACAGTTTCTTTGTATAGCCCTGGTTGTCCTGGAACTTTCCCTGAATACTACTAGGCTAGTCTTAAACTCTCAGTGATCCACCTGCCTCTGCCTCTCAAGAGCTGGGATTAAAGGCATGCACCATCACACCTGGAAAGTATATCGTTATATGCATGTCATTGTATACCATTACACACCACATGACAATGTGTGTCATAATGTGTCGATGCCATATAATGGCATAGATACACATGATTTATGCCATATTATAATTTGTAAACTTACAATGATAGAATCATAATTGTATGCATATATACCTTGTGCCAAATAGACATCCCAATGACACAGAAACTTGCACAGATAAATACTCAATGATATTCATAGACATAAAATAGTCGACATACATATAATGATCCTCTCCGCATGTACACAGACATAAACATATCTCTCATATATACATACAATATACATAACGACATGCATATACATACTGACCTAAAGTTGCACGATAAACATCACATAGTGACATGCATACTAATGCATGCACGAGTATGTCATCTCCCTCTGCAACCCTCCCTCCCCTAGTCCCATCAGCTCTGGCCTTGGTGGAGCCTACAGTCTGGGGTGAGCCAGTGTTCTCTAGGGCTTAGCTGCTATTCTATTGTGGTGCCACATGAGGGCCCCCGACCTTGGCTTGAGATTGCTTGTCTTACTGAGTCCAGGAAACAGGGGTTGCCTCTCCCCATCACTCTTATCTCTAGGGATCTAGGTGCCCCACATACAGGCAGGCGCCTGGGTGGGGCAGTTCCTATGTCCTTGCTCCCAAAAACTCTTTTCTCATGGCAAAAATAAATAAGCAAACAAAGCCTAAGGCTAGACAGAAGGTGAACTTCCTGACAATTGAGGGCAAAGCCAGCCTAAGAGGTCATGTCTTGTGGTCTCCCCTGCTGGCCTGGGAAGGCTGGGCTGTCCCTCAAATGTGGTCTGCTGCCCTGGGAAGGCTGGGCTGTCCCCCAAATGTGGTCTGCTGCCCTGGGAAGGCTGGGCTGTCCCCAAATGGGTTCTGCTGCCCTGGGAAACCTGGGCTGTCCCCCAAATGTGGTCTACTGACCTGGGAAGGCTGGGCTGTCCCCCAAATGTGTTCTACTGGCCTGAGAAGGCTGGGCTGTCCCCCAAATGGGTTCTGCTGCCCTGGGAAGCCTGGGCTGTCCCCCAAATGTGGTCTGCTGGCCTGGGAAGGCTGGGCTGGCCCCTAAATGTGGTCTGCTGGCCTGGGAAGGCTAGGCTGTCCCCCAAATGTGGCCTGCATGAAGAAATTGAACTAATTTCATCGTATTTCTGCCTCTCCCTCTGCTCATTTTCCTGTTTTCAGCCTTTTATTTCTTTGTTTTATCCTAAATCCCATCTTTTCTGCTCTGCCCTTCTCTATGGCTAGGTCTGTGTCACGTTGTCCTATCTCCATAAGTCTTGCTTGACAGGCGACGACTGCTCCACTCCTTTTACTCTGCACCCTGGAAGATAAGGGGTGTGGAATCAAGGGGCCACATGGGGGTGTGGGGGGTCTAAGCTGCCATCCAGCAAGGAACCTGCTCTTCCCCCTCTGTCCCGACCCTGCCAGCCTGCCAGCCGGTCCAACCCACCAGTCCAGCGCCATCGCCATGGTAACCAGCAGCTGACTTCCTATTGGTGGGCAGGAGGGGAGGAGGAGGGGGAAGGGAGGGTTGATGATTCTCCCCTGCTCCCCCCACCCCATTCTGAGGCTCAGCCCTCCTTCGTGCCCACCATCTCATTTGGGAAGCTCTGGGACCGTGAGGGACTCCTGAAGTCCCTCGTGCTGAGACTAGCTGGGGCAGAGACTATGAGGCAAGCCGCTCACCGACCCAGGCCTCCTTAGGACCGCCCAGCCACCCAGCAAGCAAGTGATCAGCGGCAGCGGAGAGAAAAACTGGAGATAAAGGACCACAGTGGATCACTGGGCATCACCCCCAGCAACTCCTGAGGACCCCATCCAGGCTGAGGAGTTATGATGGATGGCCAGACTCGCAGACACTGACAGACAGACACCACTACAGATACACAGGGCTTGACAACACTGGCACACTGAGATAGGACCGGCGACAGCATCATACACCGCCACAGCCCTGCAACACAGACAGCCCCCACCCCACGCAGGAACAACTGGTAACTCTGAAATAGGCACAGACAGTGACACATAGCACCACCCTCCTCAGCACACACAAGTCGGGGTACCCATCCTCCAAACACATATAAGACATCACTGACCTGCAGGGACAGACCTGGATACGCGCATACACATACCTTCAGCTAGGTTCTGCTGCTGGTGGCCTCTGCACCGCCCCCCCCTCCACAGGGGACACCCTTGCTTCTCCTCATACTCTCTCACACACAGAACCATGAGCAAACATACCTGACATACCCCCAGCTCCAGCCTGGCAACCCTGATACCTTCTGAAGCCTCCTTCGTGGGTGGGAAGAGCTCAGCCAACCTCTCTCTGATGGAGCCTCGGTGAAGCCAGATGCTTACAGGGAGAAGGGTCTAGCCTGGCATGACCCTTATCAGCCTCCCTACTTGGCTGGGTGATGTCCCCAGGTCCAGGTTCTGGGGTCCCTTGTGGAAACCATGGAGCAACTGACAACCCTTCCACAGCTTGGAGACCCTGGAGTCATGGAGCCGTGGACACTGCCTGCCTGGCAGTGCTGGACTCAGGGCCAGGGGTGCGAACCTGGAGATGCAACTCCAAGCATTGCTGGTACGACAGTGCTGCCGGTTAGAGGACTGAGGGCTGAGGAGAATTCTGAGCCTGAGGGAGCCCATAGCCCTGGGCCTATTGGGAATACTGACCCTGAAGGAACAGAGACTGGGCTGCCCAAGCCAGGGCAGCAAACCGAGAGCCCTGGGTACAGCGGCCCCGGGCTAGAGGATGAGGAAGCACAGGCTTACAAGGTAAGGGAAGCTGAGGAGGGCTGCAAGATTGGCCAGCCATAGCCTGTAGCACCACAGCCCACATTTCTTATCCGGGCCTGCCTCTGTCTGTGAGTCTGTCTGTGTGATTATCTGTCCTCCCTGCACTGGATGGGAATCTCAGTGACTTTATTCTGTCTCTCTGGACCTGCCCCTCAGTGTGTGTGCATGTCTCTCTGACTGTTAGGTCTCCTCCTCCATGAACCTGGCTGTTTTTTGGGGGGGGGGTATTGGGTATGTTGGGGTTGTGGAGGTGGGCTCAGTGCTGGGCCTAGCCAAGTGACTCTGTTAGGTCTCCTCCTCCATGAACCCGGCTGTTTGGGGGGGGGGTCTTGGGTATGTTGGGGTGTGGAGGTGGGCTCAGTGCTGGGCTGAGCCAAGGAAGATGATGATGTGGATGGGTGTGAGCGATTTACTGAAGGATGGAGGAAGCAGGACTTTAGGGGAGGGCAGGGGAGACTCCCCGGACCCAAGGTGTCTAGAGGGATGGGAAAGGGGTTTGATCTGGCATTACCCGGGAGGATTTGGGCAGAATGGCAAGGATAGAGGAACAGCAAGAAATGCCTCTAGAATGGTGCGTGGTGGCGTGGAACTGCCACTGAAGGCATGGAGGACTGGGCACCCCTTCTTTTTAGGTCCTGAGGGTACCCCTCTCTAAAGGCCTGGGGCAGAAGAGAGAGCCTTCTTAGCTTCTCAGACTGTATAGGGAGATATTTCCTATGGAGGACCCTGGCTAGCCTGAGCAGATTTCTGAGGCACTGTACCGGTCCTTCCCCATGCCAGGCCAAGCTGAACGTGGGCTTCGGGGTCAGGTCCAATCTGGAGCTGCTGAGGGCCCTAGACGAGCTGCAGCAGCGCTGTACCATCCTCAAGGAGGAAAATCAGATGCTGGTGAGACCTGGAGAGTGGGGTCCCCCTCATCAGTACCCTGATCACCCCATAAACATCTCTTCAAGGAGGGAAGCACCCAAGGGTGACATTATCACGTACCCCACACCCCTAAGACCCTTGCATAGCACTGTCAAGGATCTCACTGTGTGCCTAGGCTCTAGCCTAGGGCCTGGGAAGTGGAAATGGGTCTGTGGGGTGCTCCCTACACAGTCCAATTCTGGCTGACCCCCCTGTCAGAGAAAAAGCAGCTTTCCAGAGACGGAGGAGAAGGTACGGAGGCTAAAGCGGAAGAACGCAGAGCTGGCGGTCATTGCCAAGCGCCTGGAGGAGAGGGCCCAGAAGCTGCAGGAAACGAACATGAGGGTGGTGAGGACAGACTGCTGGGTGGAGGCTTGGGTGATTTGGGAAGAGAACCAAGGCTGGGTCACAGGGAGTGGGCTTGGGTATCATAGACTTACTGCCCGGGAAAGCAGGAGTCTGGGGTAAGAAGGGCAAATGCTGGCCCAGAGGCAGCTGGGGGTACCTGGAGGAAAGGGGCGGATGGGAGAGCCTCCTTAGCAGTCAGGGAGCACAATTCTGGATTAACACGTGCTGGAGCTGTTTCCAGCCTCCTGCTGAGCTCATCTGGGGTGTGGAGCGGGAGTGGGGGCAGGGAGAAGTCCCATCATAGTGGCAGCCCTGAATTAGTAGTGTTCTTGAGACTAAACTAAGACTCAGAGTTAACACTTTCCATCCTGCTTGGGGGACTGTCAGGTTGAGGTTCATTGAGGATGCAGTTCCTCTGAGGCCCCAGACTGGGTCTCATCCTTATTCTACCTCTGTGAGATGAGGAGTGGGAGGTGTGTCTCCAGCCCTCAGATGCTCATGGCCTTTCCTCTGGTTAGGTGAGTGCCCCTGTGCCCCGAGCTGGATCCAGTTTGGAGTTGTGTCGTAAGGCCCTAGCCCGCCAGCGAGCCCGCGACCTCAGTGAGACAGCCAGTGCACTACTGGCCAAGGACAAACAGATTGCAGCCTTGCAGCGGGAGTGCAGGGAGCTGCAAGCCAGACTCACTCTGGTGGGCAAGGTGCGAAGGGGGCCTGGGCGTCTCTTCCTGCTCGATCCTACACAAGGATGTCTGCTTAGAGTGTGGGATGTGGACCAGATGTTAATGAGATGCAAATGTAACCGAGAGGTGGTGGCTGCTGGGGAGTAGGTTCCCCTGGCAACGGCCCAGGTGGGAGAGGGGAGAAGGCGACTGAATCGAAGAGGGTAGAGCCGTTGAGTCCCAGACCTGGACATTTTTTTGTGTTCCAAGCTTGAAGCTGTGTGCCGGTGGATCTGACTGTAGGAATCCACACATAGTTCACACTTGTGTGAAGGAGTGTTCACACAGGCATTTAGCACAGCTCAGGCACACTGCGAGCGCCCAGTGAACGAGTTGCTGTGAATGTTTGCCCACGAGCCAGGGGCATGTGGCTTCATACTCATACGTATACGACCAACCATATATGCATGGGAAGATACGCACTTTCCCGCGCAGCCGAACCTATCCGGTACGGTGGAGAGCTGGAGATGATCAGGGGCCAGGCAGGGGTTGGAAATGACTCGGCTCCTGGTCGCCCCACCCCAGGAAGGTCCCCAGTGGCTGCATGTGCGGGACTTCGACCGATTGCTGCGTGAGTCCCAGCGGGAGGTGCTGCGGCTGCAGAGGCAGATCGCCCTGCGCAATCAGCGGGAGCCGCTTCGGCCAGCCCGGCCCCAGGGTCCCACTGCCCTCTCCAGAGTAGGGGCGCCGGCCCCCGGGGCCCCAGGAGAGGTGAGCGCCTGCGTGGGGGCAGGTGTGTGAGTGTGCTCAGATGCGGGGTCGGGGCAATCCGGGGATCTTCCCCGGCAGGAGGCTCAGAAGGGGACCCCCGTGGTGACATGCACGCTCTCCTAGGGTCTAGGGAGCCTTCCCGACAAGGGAGCGGGGGACTTGTCCTAGACTCCCGCGCTCGTACCTGCGCCGCGCCCTACCCCTGGGGGTTTCGGGGTTCCTCCCTCCTCAGGCCTGCGCCCCACGGGGCCAGCCTGGCCGCCCCTGCCGTGTCGCTAGTGGTATGTCCCGGCCGCAAATCCCTGGTTGCCCTGGCAGCCGCCCGGGGCCCAACCCGCGCCGCCTCCTCCCGCAGCTGCGGTAGAGCGGGGACGCCCCCTTCAGCGTCCGCCCGGGGCCCAGGCCTGGCCGGGGTTACCCTGCGGGGCGGTGCATACGACTCAGTTCCAGGTACGGGCGACCTTCATTGAGCATGGGCTAAGGCAGCTTCTGTCTAGAGGGCCCCCCCCCCGAATCTCGGGGCCTGGCTCCTATTCATCATTCTAGGTGGGCAGCATTTAGATTGGCCTCCTGGGAAGAAGCCTGAGAGGCAGGAGGGATCCGATAGTATCTGAGAGTGACATAACCTCGTGGGATGGGGATGCAGGAAGGGGTGGTGGTGCTGGCTCAGACTCTGCCCCTCAGTCTGACTGATCCATGGAGGAAGATGCAATCAAGCCCTGGCCTCCAAAGTTTGTAGGAATAAATGGGAAGCTGATGGAGATGGGGATAGGGGGCGGGGGAGGGGGAGAGCTGGCTAGGTTTACTCTACTCTAGGCCAAGCACAGAAAGGATGATCCAGAACCCTAGCTCTAGGAATACCACACATATCTCTGGGGATCCAAGCCGACTCCTGATTCTCTGCTAGTCGCTGAAGGACGCCTAGGACAGTTATTGAGTGCAGAGCAGGGCAGCTGCTGGAAGCTAAAAACAGAAAGCGCTGGCCTGGATAAAGGACCCATCTCCCAGGGCACACGTGGGCCCTGGGATCTCAAAGCACTATGGCTCACAGATACAGAGGTGGAACCTTTATCCCTCCGTGTCAGCTGGAGATCTTGGGAGGGGTGGGCAGGCAACACCCCTCACCCACTAGCACAGATGTCATGGCTGACCTGGTCCTGAGGACAGGCCGCTCAGGGGCCCCGTTCTCTGGTACCATCTCCCCGCCCCTGGGGATTTGCAGGCCATACTCCAGGAAGATGTGGACAGCCCACAGGTGGTCCTAGGGGAGCCAGAGAAGCAGCAAAGGGTGCGGCAGCTGGTAAGTCCCAGGCTGAGGGCTGGAGGCAGACGACTATGGGCACTTCTACCTTTCCCCATGAGAAGCCCTCGGTTCTGACCCCTGTAGGAGACTGAGCTCTGCAAGAAGCGAAAGAAATGCGAGAGCCTGGAGCAGGAAGCCCGGAAAAAGCAGAGGCAATGTGAGGAACTGGTAAGCTCTCACGGCCGCCCAGGAACCAGCTCCCTTCTTTTTCCCAGGCCAGCCAGAGGGTAGGCTCCAGGAGCAGCAATTTCCTCTTGCTTTTATACTTCCCTTTCCTTCGGGTTACCATGGAAGGCCTTGTCTGGGAGGGCACAGTCAGTCCTTCATGTCAGTGAGCCAGAAAAGTGAATTCTGGCCCCTTCCTCAGAGCCTGTCTGACCTCACTCCCACAGGAACTACAACTGAGAGCAGCCCAGAATGAGAATGCTCGCCTGGTGGAAGAGAACTCTCGGCTCAGTGGGAGAGCCACAGAGAAGGAGCAGGTTCAGTTTCTGCCCTGTCCCTGGAGAAAGTTGGGCCCCCAGTGAGGCCTGAAGGCCTCCTCTTGGGGTGTAGTCTGAAGGGAACTGTCCCCCTTTGGCAAGTAGCAGCTGGGCCAAAGCTCACACGTGCACCTCCCTGACAATGCCTCCTCTCCAGGTGGAGTGGGAGAATGCGGAGCTGAAGGGACAGCTCCTGGGAGTGAAGCAGGAGCGGGACTCAGCCCTTCGCAAAAGCCAGGGCCTGCAGAGCAAGCTGGAGAGCCTGGAGCAGGTGCTGAAGGTGAGAGGCTCCTGCAGGCGCTGTGATGAGACAGTGGGTGGGACAAGTCGAGGATCAGGGAGTCCTGGTGCTGCCGGCCCTTTGTCTCTTCCCGTCTCAGTCTTCTTTTTCCCTGAAGCGGGTGGCAGTCGAGGTCCCCCGGTCTTAGGTGGACGCTCTGGTCTTGACCCAATCTTGTGTTTCAGCACATGCGGGAGGTGGCCCAGCGGCGGCAACAGCTGGAGGTGGAGCATGAGCAGGCTCGGCTCAGCCTGCAGGAGAAGCAGGAGGAGGTCCGGAGGCTGCAGCAGGTGAGCGCAGGGACAAGGGACCCCAGCTTTGCCACCCACGCATCCAACCGTTAAGCAGGGAGAGACAGCAGGGAACAAAATAGGGGTTCCCGACCAGTCAAGTAACTGACCGGAAGATTCTGAATTTGAGGCCGGTGTGGGTGATGTGGTGTGACCCTGCTTTAGACAATAAAAGGTAGAAAAATAAGATCAATTTTATGAGGAGAGTGACACGATACAACCCATAGTTTCACAAGGTCAGGCTGGTGGCATGGGTCCTGGGAGTGGCATCCAGCGGGTGATCAGATGTCAGGGCTGTGGCAGTAGTCTAGGAGGGTGCACGTAACTATGGAAGTAAACAAGCCAGCGGATTGGAAACACAGTTCAGTGATAAAACTGCAAGACCCCTTCCGTGTCACTTCTTATCTGTCTGAAGCCTGGAGAGAATGGGGCTTTTCATCCCATCCCCGGCCCCAGCATGAGGAGGAGGAAGGCAGACGAGTCTATTCTGTTGCTGTTAGGGGAGGAAAGAGTTCATTTCAGTTTATACTTCCAGGTTATAGTCCACCATCAAGGGGAGCCCAGGCAGGAAGCGAAGCAGAAGCTATGCATGTGGCGTGCTCACTGGCTCTCTCTCTGGCTTCCTCGATGTCTTATGCTCAACTAGCTTTCTCTCTCTCTCTCTCTCTCTCTCTCTCTCTCTCTCTCTCTCTCTCTCTCCATGGTCTCACTATATTACCCTGGCTGGCCCAGACTGCTCTGTGTACATCAGGATAGCCTCAGATTTACAAAGATCCTCCTGACACTACCACACCTGGCCCTCAGCTAGCTTGCTTATACAGCCGAGAGTCACCTGCCTAGGGATGGCGTTGCCCACCACAGGCTAGGCCCTCCTACATCAATTAACAATTAAGACATGTCCCACGGGCGTGCCTACATCCCCATCTGATAAGGCAATCCTTCAGTTGAGAGTCCCTCTTTCCAGGTGACTCTGGGTTGTGTCAAGTTGACAGAAACTAACTAGGACAGAGCAACAACTCTGGGAGACAGGGCACTTTGAGTTTCAAGTTCTGTTTTTGGCAAGTTTGAGGGGTATGATAAAGCATTCAAATGGACACATCCCAAGACCACTGAGCATGAGTCTGGAGCTATGAAGTGGCTGATCCTGGAGGTATTTGGGGCCATCAGTGCTCAGGAGACTGGAGAGAAGCCTGTGTCCAGGGATGTTGGAGGAGGGCCTGCTTGTTGGTTCCCAGACACCCGGCTAGCTTAGACCCAAAATAATCATACAGAAACTATATTAATTAAATCACTGCTTGGCCCATTAGCTCTAATTTCTTATTGGCTAACTCTTACATATTAATTTAACCCATCTCCATTAATCGGTGTATTGCCACGTGGCAGTGGCTTACTGGCAAAGTTTCGGCATGTCTGACTCTGGCCACAGCTCCATGGCATCTCTCTGACTCCACTTCCTTTCTCCCAGCATCCAGCCTAGCTTTCCCTGCCTACATAAGTTCTGCCTTGCTATAGGTCCAAAGCAGTTTCTTTATTCATTAATGGTAATCACAGCACACAGAGAGGACTCCCACATCATAGGGACACCTTGACTTTCTAAGGACAGAAGACAGGGAACAGAGAAAAGGCTCAGAAAGAGCCACAGTAGGTAGGAGAGGAGCCATCCACCGAAAGGGTGGATGTCCCAGGAGAGAAACTGCACCTGGCTCCACCTCTGGTGCTGTCCTCCTTCCTGTTTAAGGCATTGCTCAGGGCGTCTGCAGGAAACCCTTTGGCCTCTGGCTCCCCAGACCCTTTCTCCTTTCCTCCCTACATTGTCCCCCTTTCCTTCCAGCCCCTCCTCCTTTTCCTCCCCCCCACATCTTTATTCTTCACCCTGGGTCTGTTGTGCAGCCCTCCCTCCCAGCATTTTGCTTCTCCCCGTTTGTAGGCACAGGCAGAAGCCAAGCGGGAACATGAAGGAGCTGTGCAGTTACTGGAGGTAGGGGTCTTGGAGCGTACAGGAGTGGGAGAGAGCGGGAGAGAGTGGAAGGAGGGGTCTTAAGTGAGGCCGGGTGGAATCCCCTTATTGTTGGCCTATTTCTTAGACTGGGGTACCCAGGGCCAGAGCTCCTGAGTCTGGTGGCAGTAGTCCCCATTGCCACCCATCTTAGAGAAATGTCCTTTCTATGCTTTCTTTGACTCAGTGCACCTACAGGGTCATACCCATCCGTCATAGGTCCCCACCTCCCTCCTCCCCCTGGGTTATGGACATGGAGACCTAAATGTTCTAACCTCCCTGTGTCTTCCTTCCCCACCAGTCTACGCTGGATTCCATGCAGGTACAGTGTACTTCCACCTTCCACCTCCTGGGTGTTCCCTCTCCCGCCCCCCATATTTCTTCCCTCAGGGACCAACTCTGATATCCCACAGAGGGGCCATCCCTGATGGCAGACCTGAGACTCCACAGATATCCAGAGAGCTTACAGGACACATGGGCTGTCCCCTCATCCTAAACCTGTCACTGCACTTAGCAGACACAGGGCCCTCCCTCCTGTTGTCTTAGACCATGAGAATGTTCGTCACCCATTGGCTCACCTTCCTTATGACATTGTCAGTGGGAGAGCCCTTGATCTAGAAACTTGCCTGGTAATTGAGAAAAGGTCGTGAGAACTGGCTCATTCTATCCAAAGACAGCCTCGTTTCCAATGGAACCTTTCGCCCACCTCTCTGAGGGCAGGGCCACGGCCTATGGGAGAATAACTAGCGGCAAAGTTAGCTAAGGAGACTCCTGAGTTGTTGATGGTGGGCAGAGGAAATCCCTTTGGCCTATAAAGTATTCTGAGGCAAGAGCGACACTGGCCTGGGTCTGAGGTTGGTGCCCTAGGTTGGTACTCAGGCTGGGAGGGGGGCACACATATGTGTAAATTAAAGTCTGATGTAGAGCTGTGTGGAGCTGGCTGGTTCTCTACAGCTCTGCTAGGCATGGTAAACCACAATGGTTCTCGTTTCAGGCCCGGGTTCGAGAGCTTGAGGGGCAGTGTCGCAGCCAAACTGAGCGCTTCAGCCTCTTGGCACAGGAGCTCCAGGCCTTCCGTCTGCACCCAGGCCCCCTGGATCTGCTTACTTCTGCCCTGGGCTGTAGTGCCCTTGGGGACCATCCACCACCCCACTGCTGCTGCTCTACCCCTCAGCGCTGCCAGGGGTCCGGCCCCAAAGGTAAGGCGTACCCTAATGACATTGGTCTGGGGCTTTTGTATAGTGCAAGGAGTTCAAGATTAGAGGCTAGCCAGGCATCTGACGTCACACAGCAAGTTAAAGACATACCTCCTTAAAGTCAAGAGCTCAGGCAGCTGTTCTCCCTCTAACTGGGAGTCGGGCAATCACTGCCGGTATCAGGATCTTAGGAAGAGTCGAGAATTAAAAATCAGTCAGATCTGGTGGGTCTAGCTTGATTCTCTTCCCAGCTAGCTGGAGTTAGCATGTTGCTTAACCTCTTTAAACGCCGAGGGGATTCTGATAGATCTGAATCACAGCGAGTTTCTCCCCAAATATTTCCCTTATGGCTAGGAAATCTGGGTATAAAGGTCACACGCCCATAGCCGAGAAGCTCCACCTCTCTCTCCCAGTCCCTCTTCAGACCACAGATCCCAAACCCTTTGGCATCTTCTCTTTAGACCTTGACCTCCCGCCGGGTTCCCCAGGACGTTGTACCCCCAAATCTTCTGAGCCTGCTCTTGCTACCCTTGCTGGGGTCCCTCGAAGGACGGCTAAGAAGGTGGAGTCTCTTTCCAATTCTTCCCGCTCAGAGTCCGTCCACAACAGCCCCAAGTCGTGTCCCACGCCAGAGGTTCGTGCTGGGCCAGGGACTTTGGGCTTAGGGAAGGGGCAGAAGTGGAAGACTGGTGGTAACTGATCCCAAGCTGGGACACAGAAGGCCTGTGGGTTCCTCTTGTGGGAGGAACTCAGGCGTTGCCTGCTCTCCAGGGCCTGCCTACCTAAGCCGCACCTCTCTGGGGTCCAGGGAGGCCCTAGAGTCTTGAGCTGGATGAGGAGACAGTTTGGCGCCTGATCCACGTAATGAGTCTGTCCGTAAGCGCGACCGCAGTGGAAGCAGTGGCTTGTGGGAGAAAGAGCACAGGCTCCTGGGTTCTGATCCCAGCCTTATCTTAGGAAAGGCACTCACAGGGGGTTCTCTAGGCTTGGTTTCCTTATCTGTATGCTGGGGGTAGCAACCTTATAAGATTCTTGTGAGGTCACGTCTCAGCCAGGGGCACCCAGGAGATGCCCAACCTGTGGCAGCTGTAGTCATTACTAACTTCACCCTCAGACAGCTCTCCTGATCACACCTGGTCTCTCTTTCCACCTATGAACCGCCCAAGTGGAGATGGCAGGTCAGGAGCAAGGCTACTCTCACCAGGCTTTCAGAAAGTGGTACAACCCAGCCCTGGGCCTCTGCTGCCCCCTGGTGGGATAGACTGAGGGTGCTGGTTTTGGGCTAGCCTCAGCCGACCTGAAGTTAAGTTCCAGTGGGCCTGAAGCAGGAGATACAGTCACAGGGCTAGAACCGGGGTGGGGGTGAGGGTGGGGGTAGGGTGTGTGTGTGTAGGGTGTTTCCAGCTCTTTACAGTTAAGATGCTTCTCTGAGTTTCTACCGTACGAAGCCAAACTATCACTGATTCCTGCTCCCCCTCTGGCCTGGCCACCAGTCGGGTTGGGAGATGTTGCTTTAGTTCCTGGGCTGGAGCCAACATTCAGGAAAGGGTCCACGTTGTCCTCACACCCCCAGACTAGGACAGCTGTGTGCGTCACAGACCTTCTGTCTCAAGTCTAGTTTAGAAAATGCCAGGCCTTGTTGTCGCTGGCCTTGCCGTGTGTGTTTCCTGTTCCCTTCTCAAGGCCACTCTGCCTGCAGTGTCTTTGGGCCTTGGACCGTAGACTCTGGAGAGGGACCAACTCTTTCTTCTTGTCCTAGGTGGACACAGCCAGTGAGGTGGAGGAGTTGGAGGTAGACAGTGTCTCCCTGCTGCCAGCAGCTTCGGAGGGCAACTCGGGAGGAGCCAGGATCCAGGTCTTTCTAGCACGTTATAGGTGGGTCCCTCTTGCTCAGTCTGCCCCCCTCAGTGTTGGGATGCACAGGGGACAGATGTGGGCAAAGATGGATAGCCCTGGACATAGTGGAGGCTGGTACAGGGGTCCTGGCTGAACACTGTGCTTATGGCACAATTAAGCCAAGGTGAATACCGTGCGTGCCCTACTTGGCTACAGTAGTAACTGTGTCTCCAGAAAGGCTTGATGTGTGACCGTGAGAAGCTGAATATGGAGGCAAGATGTCATGTGTTGTTCCTCCTCTGCTACTCTCCCAACAGCTACAACCCCCTTGAGGGTCCCAATGAGAACCCAGAGGCTGAGCTTCCCCTCACAGCTGGCGAGTATATCTACATCTATGGCGACATGGATGAGGATGGTTTCTTTGAAGGTAGGACAGTAACAGGGGTTACCCTGTCCAGTCTCCTGCCTTTACTGTTCCTGGAGACTTCTGTCCTTTCAGTCCTGTTCCTCAGGACACTCCGTCCATCCCAGATTTTCAGACTCAGCTGAGGGTTGCTCTGAGATTTGGGACAGCCAACAGGGGAAGAGAAAGTGACTGGTCTAACAAGTCCATATGTTAGAAAGAGTGTCACAGGATGTCACAGGTTACTTTGGCTAGATTAATTTTTGTGCTAATAGAGAATGGCACTATTTAACACTGGTGATAATTACAGTTTGGCATCTGTCTGCAATGGGTCAGATAGGGGGGGGGGTTCATGTTCCAATCCCACACAATCCAAGCAGGTGGTAGGTAGGTACTAGGACCAGGGCGGGACTGAGCTTCAGGAAGGTTGTCTAGGTCCTGAAGGGAGACACAGGGCTCAGCATGCAGCAGGCAGGTGTGTCACTACCACTAGGCCAGCTGGTAGAACCTGCAGAAGGAGTAAGTGGTTGCAGGAGCCTCCTGCAGAGTACTCCTGGCTGGTGCTCCGAGCCTCATCCTTAGACAGAGGGGAGGTGTCCTGGAGAATGTGTGTGGCAAAGACCACAGCTGTGTGTAGAAGTTTAGGAAATGGGCCAGATCTGAGTGAACACCAAGAGCTTCAGAGCCTGCCTAGCTCCTTTCCCGGGGCCCCATGAGCAACTTTTGGGATTACAAACAGCTAAACTCCCTTTAAGGGTAGATGCTGAAGGGCTTCCAGCAGAATTGGCTTCCAGAAGAATTGTACTTAATTTGTGTCTTCATTTGTTGATTTGTTTTGATATTTGTTGTTACTGGGGTTTGCACCTAGGACCTTGTGCATGCAGGTACACTGAGTGCAAATCCAGCCCTCTTTCTGTTTCTTGACACAGGGTCTCACTAGGGTTTCTAGACTGACCTTGAACTTTTTTTTTTTTTTTTTTGGTTTGGTTTTTCGAGACAGGGTTTCTCTGTGTAACAGTCCTAGCTGTCTTGGAACTAGCTCTAGTAGACCATACTGGCCTCGAACTCACAGAGATCCGCCTGCCTCTGCCTCTGCCTCCCGCGTTCTGAGCTTAAAGATGGGTGCCATCACAGCCCGGCTTTGAACTTGGTTTGTGTCAAGGCTGGCCTTGAACTCTTAATTCTCCTGACTCAGCCTCCTAAGTAGCTGAGATTTCAGGCCTGTGTCACCAGACCTGGCTATCATATGGTTTGTTTTTTTAATTTTTTAAATTTTTTTTATCATATGTTTTAATGAGAACAAATGCTGGAAATTATATATCTGTCTCTAGAGATATAATTATTGGTTGTGAGTCACCATGTGGGTGTTGGGAAGCAAACCTGGGTCCGTTGCAAGAGAAGCCTGCAGAATGTAGCAGTGCTCTAACCACTGAGCCATTATCTAAGTCCACACTGTCAAGTTTTTTTAAAAGGGGATAGCAAAAACACAAACAAATCTTATACCTTTGTTTACTAGACTTTAAATTACATAGTCTCCAGGAGGTTGAGATAGGGTGTTTGTTTGTTTTGAGACAGAGGCTCATATGTAGCTCAGGCTAGCCTAGAATTCACTATGTGGACTAGACTGGCCTCCGACTCACTTTTTGTGGCCACATCACTCCAATCTCTGCATCTATGGTCACGTTGCCTCCTCGTCTCTGTCACTCCTGTGTTGTCTTTTATAAGGATATTTGCCATCAGACTAGGGCCCACCCAGATAATCTTCAATCAGGATATTTACTTAGTTAGATCTACACAGGAACTTTTTCCAGTTTAGGTAATGTTCTCAGGTTCCAGGGATTGGGGAACATGGTCCTTATGGTATTATTTAACTTATTGGGAATCCCTGCATTTCTTCAAGTTACTTTTCTCCTAATGTGAGCAGAAAAGGGAAGGGGGAAGGGCATAAAGTACTGCTGGGGCATCTCCTGGTACCCCAAAGACCCCACGGCCACCCACGGTCTGCTCCCCAAGAGCTGTTTCTCCCTCATAGGCCATGTGTGTACCCACTTGCTTGGTCCTCCAAGTCTTCTCTGTCACTTCTTCTTTGATGAGGTGGTTTCCCCCTTCTTTTGTGGCTTTCTGCTTTTTGATAAAGAGAAGTTGGGGTTCTCCATAGCCCCTACTCCTCAGGCCTGTGTCAAATCTACTACGGTTGAACATCTTCCCTCCTTCCTTCCCATACGGGATCTCCTGTCGCCCACACTGCCCTCCAATTCATTCCATAGCTCAGAGCCACCTTGGGCACCTGATCCTCCTACCTCCACTTCTCATATGCTGTATTGCAGATGTATACCCAGATCTTAGCATATATATGTTGATTTATTCTTTGACAGTTTCATGCTTGTCTACAATACATTTTGGGCACACTCTTTCCTCCTTCTATGCCCACCAATCCCCCCTTCCTTCTACCAAGTCTCCAACTCTCTTTTGTCTCTTTTGCTTTTCACATTGTGACCCACTTTGTTAGGGAGCCAGTCATGTGAGCATGGGTATAGAGCTACCCACCAGTGTATGAGCGACTCACCAGTGGCTACATCACTGGAGATACGGGCTTCCTATTCTCCAGCATCCCTTCACTCCGCTGGCTGGGGGTGGGGTTCTATGATCTGAGAAATTTCATATTTATTTGCATGTGTGTGTGTGTGTGTGCGCGCATGTGCACGCGCGTGCTTGTGTGTGCCTGCAGAAGCCAAAAGATGGCATCAGAGTCTCTGAAGCTGACATGAGTTCTAGGAACTGAACTTGAGTCCTCTGCATGAGCAAGAAAGTGCTCTTAACTGATGAGCCACCCTCATTCTTGAGATAGAGTCCCACTATGTAATCCAGGCTAGCCCCAACTTCCCATCTTCCTGCCTCTGACCTGCTGAGAGCTGGTACTATAGGCATATACCACCACTCCCAGATTTTTAATATGGAAGTTTCTAGATATATAGACCACATCGAGAGGTGGTAGGGTTGTGGCTCGTTTGGTAGAGTACTGCCTACCAAGGGCAAAGTCCTGGATTCAGTCCCCAGCACTGCGTGAAACCATGGGTGGTACACATTGGTTAGCCTAGTGTTTGTGAGGTGGGTCAGAAGGTCAAGGTCATCCTGGGCTACACTGTGAGTTCAAGGCCAACCTGGGCAACGTGAAACCACAATAGAGCAAAGCAAAGCAGAACACCCGAGGCCAGTGTGATGAATGTCCACATGCCTAGAATCCGCCTAGATTTTACAATTGTCTGCACCTTTACATGTTTGCTTGATCCATAGGTAGATGAAAAAAACTACTTAAAAATGGACTGTGGACATCATGACATTTCTCCTGGAAGTTCTTCAGTCCATTGCTTTAGAATGTGGGTGTTCTCGTAGGTCACTGGGGCACCAGCCTCACCTGGGATCTGGTTAGAAAGAATGAAACTCAGTATATTCCAGACTGGGCTTATGAAGAGTCTGCATTAAAAAAAAAAAGCTATGGGTGATTCATATGCAAATTAAGATTTAAGAGGCACTGTCCTGTATGATAAAAAAAAAACCCACAAAAGCAGATAGTAGTTCTCTAATTAAAACCTGGACTGTCCTGGATCTAAAATCACCACCAGGTAAAGGTTGACAGGTACTTAGGAAGCAGCCCTTGAGAAAATGTGTTACTGGATCAGCTTTTCTTTGCTTCTTTGTCTTCCCTTCCCTTGCCTTTTCCTGCCTTCCCTCTGCCAGGGGAGCTCATGGATGGCCGAAGGGGCCTGGTCCCCTCCAATTTTGTAGAGCGTGTGTCTGATGACGACCTCCTGACCTCCCTCCCTCGGGAGCTGGCTGATATGTCGCACAGCTCGGGCCCTGAACTCAGTTTCCTGAGTGGAGGTGGGGGTGGCTGCAGTAGTGGGGGCCAGAGCAGCGGGGGACGTAGCCAGCCCAGACCAGAGGAGGAGGCTGCAGGAGATGAGCTCAGTCTGAGCCCCCCACCAGAGGGACTGGGCGAGCCCCTGGCTGTGCCTTACCCCCGCCGTCTCGTGCTCCTCAAGCAGTTAGCCCACAGTGTGGTGCTGGCCTGGGAGTTGCCTCCTGAGAGAATAGATCTACGTGGCTTCCATGTCTTTGTCAACGGGGAACTTCGTCAGGCCTTGGGGCCCGGGGTGCCCCCCAAGGCTGTGCTTGAAAATATAGACCTGCGAACTGGGCCCCACCATGTGTCTGTCCAGGCCCTAACCAGCAGGGGCAACTCAGATCCTCTGCGCTGTTGCCTGGCTGTGGGTGCCGGGGCTGGGGTGGTACCCAGCCAGCTACGGGTCCATCGGCTGACAGCTACATCTGCTGAGATCACCTGGATACCAGGGAACAGCAACTTGGCCCATGCCATCTACCTCAATGGAGAAGAGTGTACACCTGCTCGTCCCAGTACCTACTGGGCAACCTTTTGTCACCTGCGGCCTGGCACGCTCTATCAAGCCCGAGTAGAGGCTCAGATCCCATCTCAGGGGCCTTGGGAACCAGGCTGGGAGAGACCAGAGCAGCGAGCTGCCACTTTGCAGTTCACCACACTTCCAGCAGGTATGTAGGTGTGGACAATGGTGACCCCCAAACCCAGGAGAGCCAAGCCTGAGTGCTCATGGCAGGGGAGACTGGCTTTGTTTGCATTCTTAGGGATGTGGATCAATCCTACATTGATTTTTTTCTTGTGCCCCATATCTCCCAGGTCTACCAGATGCCCCGTTGGATGTGCAGGTTGAACCAGGACCCTCTCCTGGAATCTTGATGATCAGCTGGCTCCCTGTCACCATTGATGCTGCTGGTACCTCCAATGGTGTCCGGGTCACAGGCTACACCATCTATGCTGATGGGCAGAAGGTAAAGCTTGGGGGTTCCAGCTACCTAAAGCCAAGGGGCAGCAGGTGGGTCCTTCCAGAGGCCTGTCTTCCTGGCCTGGCAGAGATGTTCAGCCCCTGGCCTTTGGGCACTGTGTAGTAAAATGATTGAAAGCATGGGTCTTGGTGGCCCGTGGAGGATAGAATTGCTTCTACTCTAAAAGCATGTGATCAGTAGAACTAAGAAGAGGGCTTGGACAAAGCTGCAAAGATGCCAGCAGCCGACCATCCTGACCTCCCACTTAGCTCTCTTAGCCCTTCTTCCCTGGCTTCTTTCTTCCCTGTTCCTATAGATTATGGAGGTGGCTTCCCCCACAGCAGGCAGTGTGCTGGTGGAGGTGTCTCAGCTGCAGCTGCTGCAGGCCTGCCATGAGGTGACTGTGCGCACGATGTCACCCCATGGCGAGTCCACTGACTCCATCCCAGCCCCTGTTGCCCCAGCCTTGGCTCCTGCCTGCCAGCCAGCCAGGATGTCCTGCCTCTCACCACGACCAAGCCCAGAGGCCAGAACAGCCCTTGCTTCAGTCTCCCCAGGGCTTGGGGATCCCAATTTTCCCCTCCGGCATCCTGCCCCTCATGGAACTCAAGATTCCCCTGCAAGCCTTCCCATGGAGACGTCCAAAGGATCCCAGGAGGAACCTGCAGTCTCTTGTGGTCAGGTACTTTATCTGTTTGGTGGAAGGCAGGCGCAAGCTGAAGGAAGGCTTAGAATCTGAGCTTATTCCCAATGTCATCCATCCCAGGAAGAGTCTGGGGCAACTGTGCCGGGCGCCTCAGAGGAGAAGAGGGCTATCGAGCCAACCCTGGGCCAGGAAGGCTCTTGCCCTGTGGCTCCCTCCCTGGCTAAGCAGCAAGTAGAGTCGACTTCAGGAGAGACTGGTCCCACGCCTTGCTCCACCCAAGAAGAGCCGACCCAGAAGGCGCCGAGTACTGAGGCCTGCCATGGAGGAGATCTGGGCTCGGGGCTGAAACACAGAACTGAGGTAGGGGTGGGAGACACGCTGTGTAGAATCAAGATGTCTCACTACACTTGGTCAGCCCCCTCTCCTTGTTTCTGCTCTGGTCTGGTTCCAATGCCTTTGCATTGTGTGTCTGCTTCTCTGTCACATTTTTTTCCTGTCACCCATTTGACTCTCTCCCTCACCTTTCACCGCTACCATTGTGCTTTCTGCCCATGGCTTTCTCCTCCTCTGTTAAGGGATCTTTTCTGATTCCGGTTGCAGCTGACCCTGCTTAGAGCTCTTTTTGCTTTTCTGTCTTACCTCTCCTATTTTAATTTGACATGCAGACAGGGCTCAATCAGCAGTCTGGCCTGGCCTGAACTCACTCTGTAGCTTAGGTGGGCCATCACCCTCCTCCCTTACCCTCCAGAGTACCATGATTCCAGCCAAATGTACCTGTCTTGCCTTTGCTAGAAAGAAGATACGTCAGAGCTTGGAGTTCGCCTGGTGAATTCCCTTGTAGATCACGGCCGCAACTCAGACTTATCGGACATCCAGGAGGAAGAGGAGGAAGAAGAGGAACAGGAACTGAGTTCCAGGCCTTGTTCCCCCCAGAAGCAGGTTGCTGGCAACAGCATCAGGGAGAATGGAGCCAAGGTAACGGGGTGGGGAGGAGCTGGTGGGCCCAAGACCCGAGGCTCCAAAGGCCTCTACTGCCACGGCAGCTGCTCCAGCAAGTCTAGGTGTGTGGCCTGGGTCCTATCCTAAGGAGCGGATGTGAAGACGCTCGGGGCTTTGGCCCTTCTGGGCAGAGGTGGTGGGGCACTTTCCATACTTTTCCCTGAAGTCTCCCAGAAGTAGCACCCTAGTCCTGAGAAGCCTTCTCAGAGCCTTGTGCTAGGAGGCTCAGGAAAGAGGGTGGAGAATTCTCTCTGTCCCGGCCTGCTCCATGCTCCTGCCGACAGGGACCGATGCCATCCTCAGTTCAGCCCGGACATGCGCGTGACTTTGGTCCAGCCACTGTCCCTCTGATTCTTTCCTCTTGGCAGGAAGCTGAGGGAGGAGGGCTGGGTGTGTGACCCCAATCCCATGTCCTCATTTGAGGACAAAGGCCCCGGACCTCTTATTTTCCTCGTGGACTTCTTGCTGCTCTCTTCTCCCCACTCCCAGCCCCAGCCCGACCCCCTTTGTGAGACTGACAGCGACGAGGAGATCTTGGAGCAGATCTTGGAGCTGCCCCTCCAGCAGCTCCGCCGCAAGAAGCTGTTCAGCATCCCCGAGGAGGAAGAGGAGGAGGAGGAGGAAGGGCAGGAGAAGCCAGACCCTAGCCAGCCTGAACTTGCATTGCTAGGGCTGGACTGTGACAGCAGTCAGCCCCAGGGACCCGGCCTGTGTCCCTTGTCTTCTGAGCCCTCTGGGGCCAGGGAGTACCTGGAGGATGTGCTGGGAGTAGCTGGTGGAAACAGCCGGAGGAGAGGCGGTGGCTCCCCTGAGAAGCCCCCAAACCGCAAGCGACCTCAGGATCCCCGAGAACATTGCAGCCGACTTCTTGGCAATGGCGGGCCCCAGACCACTGCACGGCCAGGGCCCCCACGGGAGAGGGGCAGCCTCCCTGTGATTGAGGGCATCAGGGTTGGACAGGAGGCTGGTGGGAGAGGGCGGCCGGGTCTATCCCGGAGGTGTCCCCGTGGCCCTGCTCCAGAATCCAGCTTGGTCAGCTGCCTCTCTCCAAAGTGTTTGGAGATCAGCATTGAGTATGATTCTGAGGATGAGCAGGAGGCGGGCAGCGGGGGTATCAGCATCACCAGCTCCTGCTACCCCACAGATGGGGAGCCCTGGGGCACAGCAGCCATAGGAAGGTCAAGGGGACCTCTGAAGGTCAATTCAGGGTCCAACCCCTACGTGCGCCTCCCAGCCTGGGAGAAAGGGGAACCAGAGCGGAGAGGCCGCTGTGCGACTGGCAGAACCAAGGAGCCACCCTCCCGGGTCTGTGCCCATTCCCCAGTTTGGGCGGCCCCCTCTGCCTGCTGCTGCCTGGTGGCTCTGCTTGCTGCCCACCAACCACTCCCATTCCACGCTGCCACCTCCATCAGCAGAGGTGGGGCCAGGGCTCTGGGCTCCCTCACCTGTCTCCCCCCCCACCTACATTCCACTGCTTTCTGCTTCTGCTGAACGGAACTGGGATGCACAATATTCTGTTACTATTGGCCGCCACGCGCAACCTTGGGCAGGGTGGCCCTGTCCCCTGAGTAGCTAGTTATATCTTCAGGACACTTGACTGTGATGCCATATCCAGAGTCACCAGCCCCGATGCTGATGGGAGACTGTCCTCTCACACTCTCCTTGGCCATCTCAGGGCCCCTCTACTGCACTCATCCATTGGGGCTGTCTGGTGCTCAGCGAGGCCGGGCCGGGTCCCTGGACGGGAATGCTGTGCTCCCGTTCTGCTGTGTTGCTTACGCTGATGCCGGGGCCAGAGCCGGGGGTCGTGGGCCAGCACCCGGATGGTGTGTCACTTCTGCCATCTGTTGCCCTGTCTTTGCAGGCAACAGAAACTGGGGAGTCCAGAGGGCAGGACAACTCTGGGCGGAGAGGAGCCCAGAGGAGAGGAGCCCGGGTGTCTAGGCCTGGAACCACTGAGTTGGGTGAGCATCTAATAGTGGCTGGGCCAGATTCAGGGGAGCGTTCCCCCACTTTGGGTGGAGCTCACTGAGTCCTTGCTCTGTCCCCAACCCTCCACAGCACCTCCAAGGAGCCCTCCAGAAGCACCAGCTCATCAGAACTTACCTGTGAGGGTCTTTGTGGCTCTATTTGACTATGACCCTGTTTCTATGTCACCCAACCCTGACGCTGGAGAAGAGGAACTGCCCTTCAGGGAGGGCCAGATCCTCAAGGTGACCAACTTACCCTCTGGGCCCAGAGCTCCAGTCTCTAGCCATCTCGTCTTCTCCTAACTCCTCTTGCGTTGAGCTGGGGGAGGGTCAGAGAACATAGCTTCCAGAGCTGGACGGTGGGATCCGGACCCTGCCTCTTCTACTCCTCCCCGTGTAGCTCTGAGTAGGTTGTAGAACCTCCCCGGCCCTCGGTGTCCTCTCTTGTAGAATGGGTGTGGTCCTTGTCACCTCACTGAGTTGCTTATAGAGTGACTGACTGAAGGCACACACTTCTTCCTGCCACACGGTCAGCACCGCAGCAATATTAACTACTTGTTAATATTACACTTTCGTTATTCCTTCGAGTATTGTTGGGAGGCTTTTTGCTTTCCTCTGGGGCTGAGAGATCCAGTCTGGGGTGCTTTGAGGGAAAGACCATATAGACAGCAGATTGGGGCGGCAGGAGTAGAGAAGAGATGGTTTCCTCAAATTCTTCTTAGTTCTGAATTTTTCCTGTTTCTGCTCTCCTCTGCCCCAGTCTTCAGAAGAGAGAATTCTGCAGCGCGTAGTGGGGTGCTACCAGGACCCAGGGCTGGGGTGCAAGGAGTGGGCAGAACTGGTATTGAGACCAGCGGCCTTTGCTTCCAGGTGTTTGGAGACAAAGACTCAGATGGTTTCTACCGGGGTGAAAGTGGGGGCCGCACAGGTTACATCCCCTGCAACATGGTGGCTGAGGTGGCTGTGGACAGTCCAGCAGGGAGACAGCAGCTGCTCCAGCGGGGTTTCTTGCCCCCAGATGTTCTCCCTGAGGGCTCGGGTATGACCTGCTTCTGTTCCTCACCCATCACCATTCTCCCTTGGTTTTAGTCCAGTCCCATCCTAAGAGGTTCCTGTGTTGGGGGAGAGGCCCAAGGTGCCTCATTTGTCCTGAGTTGGGTAGAGACACTCAAGCCTGGCATGCCTGCCCTTGCCCCTCACCTTTCAACAGCTGGCCCGTTGAAGAGGTTGCAAAGATGTAGCTTAGGTCCTGAGGGTCAGTTTGGCTCTCATTGCAAATATGAGGTGTGGGCTCTTAAATGAGCTCACTATGAAATGCCAACAAAATTAAAATATAAAGGAAGAAACAAATTCAGAAACCTCAGAGACCAGGGGCATGGCTTAGAGCACTTGCCTAGGTTGCAAGGTCCTGTATTTGGTTCCCAGCCCTACAAAAGAAAACAACAAAGACATAGGAACCTTGGGAAAAGCCTCTAGACTGCTTTATTGCCCAACTCTTGCCTCAGTTTCTCTCTTAGATCTATCTGTCTTCCTCAATTAGGGAATGGTCCCTCTATCTACTCCTCAACCCATATGACTGGGCCTCCCCCCAAGCCTCGCCGGTCTAAAAAAGGTAAGAACATACATCCTGTGGTACCTGTGACCACTTGTGTGGCTTGGTGGTAGGGTGGCAGTGTGTGACTCTCTGAAGAGAGGCCTGTAGGATTTTGAGCAGATAAAGGGATTATAGCAGGACCCTCCCCCCGCAACATCTGCCGCTTCTAGTGGGGTCTTTGTTCTGTCTGTTGCTTACTGGCTCTGGGTCTCAGTTCAGTACTGAACCAAAGGTCTGTGCTGATATTCTTTCTGAGTATCTCTCCTCCTGTGCCCTTCGTGGGAGGGTGAGCATCCTGTCTGTCCCCCGCCCCCACCCCAGCCTGGAACAAAGAGGGAAAGGCAGGCAGGACTCAGAGACACATTCTCTCCACAGTGGAGCTGGAAGGTCTCCAGCCTTGTCCAGGTGAGGAGTCATTTCTGGGCAAGGGTGTCTGGGGAGAGAGATGGGATGGGGAGATCCCACTCATTGGGAACAGTGACACTGGAGTGGTGGGGCTGGTGGCCACGGGGCTTCAGTGTGCAGGACAGTATAGGGAGGGGTTCAGATGCAACTTCTTCCCCCTCTCTGCAGGTCCTCCTAAGCTGGTCCATTCTGCTGTCCTGAAAACCTCCAGACCTATGGTGGCTGCTTTTGACTACAACCCCAAGGAGAACTCCCCCAACATGGATGTGGAGGTGACGGCCGTCATAGGATGCCCGGTGATGGGGAACGGGTGGCAGTCCTTCCCAGGTCTGACATCTGTTTCTTGATCTTTTCACAGGCGGAGCTGCCCTTTAGGGCAGGAGATGTCATTACTGTGTTTGGGAATATGGACGATGATGGCTTCTACTATGTAAGACCCTTGCTGGGGAAGGAAGGTGTATTATACTCTGTTATACTCCGGTTCACCAGCTGGGTGGGCGTAAGAGCAAGAGGGCCTGACAGAGGGCTGGAGGAATGAACTGGGCTGCTTGTGGTGATGCTGGCCTCAGGCTGTTCCCCGGGGTCTCAGGGTTAAGGGGACAGGGCTGGGGCCTTCTCCTAAGTCTCAGCCTCATCAGCCTCTCCTCCTCAGGGGGAACTGAACGGACAAAGGGGCCTGGTTCCATCCAACTTCCTGGAGGGTCCTGGGCCTGAGGCAGGTGGCCTGGAGTCTGGGACATCCCAAGCTGAGAGTCAGGTCAGTGAGGAGCTGGGCTACCAACTCAGCGTTTCATCTCTGTCCTGCTGGGGTTCTGGATTCTACGGCAGAAGATTCTCAGAGGCTGAGACCATGATACAGAGGAGCACTGTGGGTGCCTTAGAAGAGTAGGGAGCACTGCAGGTGCCTTAGGAGAGTAGGGGAGCACTGCGCGTGCCCCAGCAGAGTAGGGGAGCTCTGCGCGTGCCCCAGCAGAGTAGGGGAGCACTGCGGGTGCCTTAGAAGAGTAGGGGAGCACTGCGCGTGCCCCAGCACAGTAGGGGAGCACTGCGCGTGCCCCAGCAGAGTAGGGGAGCACTGCGCGTGCCCCAACAGAGTAGGGGAGCACTGCATGTTCCCCAGCAGAGTAGGGGAGCACTGCATGTTCCCCAGCAGAGTAGGGGAGCACTGCATGTTCCCCAGCAGAGTAGGGGAGCACTGCACGTGCCCCAGCAGAGTAGGGGAGCACTGCATGTTCCCCAGCAGAGTAGGGGAGCACTGCATGTTCCCCAGCAGAGTAGGGGAGCACTGCGCGTGCCCCAGCACAGTAGGGGAGCTCTGCGCGTGCCCCAGCAGAGTAGGGGAGCACTGCATGTTCCCCAGCAGAGTAGGGGAGCACTGCATGTTCCCCAGCAGAGTAGGGGAGCACTGCGCGTGCCCCAGCACAGTAGGGGAGCACTGCGCGTGCCCCAACAGAGTAGGGGAGCACTGCATGTTCCCCAGCAGAGTAGGGGAGCACTGCGCGTGCCCCAGCACAGTAGGGGAGCACTGCGCGTGCCCCAACAGAGTAGGGGAGCACTGCATGTTCCCCAGCAGAGTAGGGGAGCACTGCATGTTCCCCAGCAGAGTAGGGGAGCACTGCGCGTGCCCCAACAGTGTAGGGGAGCACTGCGTGTGCCCCAGCAGAGTAGGGGAGCACTGCGCATGCCCCAGCAGAGTAGGGGAGCACTGCGCGTGTCCCAGCAGAGTAGGGTTCTACTAGCCCCCCCTTACCTAGTATCTGCCCCTGTCTGCAGATCAGTGATGGCAGAGACCCTGATTCCCAGGCCATCTGACCTAGCTAATGATGCCTAGGGGCCAACGCTAGTGAGGAGCCCCATGAAAAAGGATCCTTGCCACTAGCCAATCATTAGAGTGCTCCCACCCTACTAGGTCCTCCTGCCTCCAAGCTGCCTTTTGAAACCAGTTGGCCTGCAAGGCCTCTTAACATGAACATGCCTCTCCTTGGGATGGGTGGGATACATTTAAGTATCCAGATTCAGAGAGCAGGGAGGGCACCAAGAGACCAGGCTCCAGCGAGGAACCCCATACAGTAGCCTCAAAGGCAAAGGCTGTGTCAGGGAGCAGTCAGCAGGTACCTGGGCCACTTGGTGACTGGCGGAGAGCATGCAGGTCTGTTGGTAACCCATCTCCTCTCTTTGTTCCCTGTTCTCAGAGAACGAGGAGGAGAAGAGTCCAGTGCTAGATGGAGATAGATATTTGTAGAGAGAGCGACATGTAAGTGGGGACTGTCTCACGTGTCTCATGTCACCACCATCCCCCACCTTACCGTAATTAGACGTTGTCTCAAATGGAGTTGGCCTGGCTTTTCTACTTCCTCTAAGGAATGGGGGAGGGAGATCTTGCCGTGAACCAGATGTGGGTGTGGGATCTCCACTCTCCCTGCCTTGCCTTTACCCTGGGCAGTGTCGTGTCGTCTTAGTATATGACATTGTACCTTAGCTGACTCCTCATATTCTGTAGCATGCAACTTATAGAACATGATGTGACATTCACGTTATGACTCAGTGGTATTATGATACTACATGACTGTGGTATTATAATACTGTGATTATTATGGGTGACAGGGAGGTGACACAGTAATGTCACCAGTAATAATAGTCTTCTCACTCTGGTCCTCTGTGATTCGAACCACTAGAATATCAGACATATGCTTTTATCCCTGTTGCTTAAGTTTCTCTGCTTGAAGGATAAAAGGGATAGCTTGAATAGTTGAAATCTATAGACATCCTTAAGCTATTCTCTGGGGCTCAGTGAACCCCTCCTTTTGTTCCCCCAGCCACCTTTTCCTCCTGGGAAAGGCTTGGACTTCCCAGGAGCCATGGGCCTTGGCTGTAAATGTTTTGACTCCTAGGCCTGAGTTTGTGTGTCCTTCCTTTCCTCTGCCGCCTCACTCAGGGCCACAGTGGTGGCAGCAGCGATAGGTTTGCTTGTGCACCCAGTCCCTCGCTTCTGGTCTGGGTTCTGTGCTTGGTTTTGGCAAGGAGCTTGCCAGGCTCCTGGGAGCAGTGGGGGCTGGAGGGAGAGAAGACAGGAAATACAGTTTGGGTAAGAGTTAACAAGGCTGTGCCCAGCCAGTTCCAGGTGAGGTTCAGTTGGGAGTAGCTTCCTGGTGATTTCCCTGTTTGCCAGAGTCTCTGCCCTTAGGTCACCAAAGAGCTCTGCCTGGCGGGCTTGAGACAGGGGGAGCACTCAGATTTGTGAAGGGAGCAGGGAGGAGGGTTAATAAGAAGGTGCTCAGGGAGGGACTGCCTGAGAGCCCCCTCAGGGGCCATTCAGGGTAGAGTTTCAATCGCCCCATGCAGTGGGCCATGGGTCTCTGAAGACCTCTGGGGCATTGTGTCCACTGCCTTGATTGAGGTGTTCCTTTTTTGTCTGTGAAGTGCTTCAGGTGCCACCTGAAGTGTCTCTGTCCTTGTTCTTCCTTCCTGGGCAGAGAGATGATAAGTGGGAGACGGAGGTCAGCTTGGCACAGATAGTGAGGCCCCAGGAAAGGGAGGGGCACACCCAGGGTCAGTGACAAAGCAGAGCTCAGACTCTGTCCCATGAGACTTCCTTCCTAAGCAGGGCTCATTATCATCTCCCTTCACCGCCATGCCGTGTGTGTGTGTGTGTGTGTGTGTGTGTGTGTGTACGTGTCTGTGTGTGTCTCTCTGTGTGTATCTGTGTGTGTGCGTGTCTGTGTGACTCTCTGTGTGTATCTGTGTGTGTGCGTGTCTGTGTGACTCTCTGTGTGTACATGTGTGTATCTCTGTGTGTGTGTCTGTGTGTGTGTGCATGTGTCTGTGTGTATATGTGTGTATCTCTATGTGTGTCTGTGTGTGCACGTGTGTGTGTGTGTTTGTGTGTATATGTGTGTATCTCTCTGTGTGTGTTTGTGTGTCTGGAACAGCGGCAAGGTCTGTGACAGAAGAATGAAGGAATAAAGGCATTGGTGGGCAGGAGCCGGCGCTGGCCTTACCCTCTTTCTTACATTCCAGGACTCTGGAAGCACCATCCAAGAGTCGCCAGTGCCCCCTGGCTGGCACTATAGCCTCAGCTCTGGAAGTTCCTTCAGGACCAAACTAGGAGAGCCCCAGAGCATAGCCGAGAAAAAGCAGGGTCTCCTCTCCAAAGGAAAGGAACTCCTCAAAAAGCTGGGCTCCAGAAAAGAGTGACTGTCATCGGTCTGCAGGTGGAAGTGGCCCCTGGGAACTCCAGATCAACTGGGTGACTGGACAATGAAGCCCAACCAATCCAGAGCTGTTCTCTGAGCAAACACTGACACTCAGAGGGATCCAGGGCACCTGGTGAGGGCGGGGCTCCATGCACCTTAGTGCGGGGTCCTCTAGATGGACTGTGCCAGGCAGGAGGTTACTGAGATGCAGAGTAAGTAACTAAGCACCATCAGATCAGGGCTGGACCCATGCCTCTGGATTCCCAGTCTGCCCTCCTAACCTCTTCCTGGCTTCCTGTCAGGCACCACTGATCGAAAGTCAAGAAAGTTGACTGTCCCTGCTTCCAGGGTAGCCCCTGGGTGGAGACACCGGCCACTCTAATAGTGGCTCTGGCTGCCTCCCCTCTGTCTTCCCTCCCCTGCGGGAACATTTGCACAGGAGTGTCCCCTGGGGCAGGGGGCAGAGCCGTGTATATATGTACATATTCAGTGCCTCAGTCCAGCTCCTCCATCTGCTTCACCACACAGGTCAGGGGAGGAGAAAGGCCATGCCAAAGCGGGCCTGACCCCGCCCCATAGTGCTCCACCCCTCCCTGCCCAGGCCACCTGGCCTTGTGTCATCCCATCCCCCGAAACCAGGGGACCAGGGGGCAGAAAGCAGGAGCTGGGTTTGCCTTATTTTGCTCATTGGATTCAACTTCTCTTTTGCATCATTTTCTTCCAGTCCCTGTTGGGGTCCAGGGGCTGAGGGAAAGGACAGATTTATGCAGCTATTTTCATACATCCCTTGTTCAGAGCGGGTAGAGGTTTCTCCACCCCGCCTCTAGCCATCCCATCTGTCATCCCTTGTCTGGGCGAGTCTCTTTGCATGTTTCCTTTGGTGTGGTGGGAGATGTTTGACTGAACCTCCACCCCTACCCTGGTCTCCAGGGGTGTGGGATGGTAGGGCATTTGTTTAAAATGACATTTTATTATAATAAAGTCTATTTTCACAAAATTGATGCTGGACTCTGCCTGGGTAGAAGACTCCATAGAGGGATGGGTCATGCTGATGGCTTTGGATTCATGACTCCAATATCCAGAAGCTTTCCTTGAAGGGTGGCTGAGGCAAAACTAATCCTTCCAGAGACAGGGTAGGATGGGAAGTGGGGGACAGACCCCCCTGGGAAGAGAGTAGAGGAAACAGAAGAGAGAAGGCATCCATTGCAAGACAGCAGGGTGGCCACACACTGCATCCCCCACCTGTCCCACACCAGACCCATAGACGTAACAGACATAAGGAAAACAGCTGATGAACAGGTACTTCACGAAGTCCTATCTGAAGTCAAGAAATGGGCATCTTAGGCTGGAAACACACAACAGGATTGTAAGAAAAATGAGTGAACGGATGAGGGTCACATTCAGAGACCCCAGAGCAGGGTGTGAATGGGAGAGTTCAGCACAGTGCTCCATTCCAGGGAGACAGGTTAGACAAACAGCAACAGCATCAATAACAGCAAACCAAAAAATCTCCACCCTTAAAAAATATTAGGCAACCATAGTAATTGCAGTGGTGACATATTAACACATCAACCAGGAGACTAGTAGATTGGAACAATCTAGAAATAGTCAAGGCATAGGTAAGTGGCGGAAGCAGTGCCCACAAGTCGGCAGAGAAGTGACAGACCAGCATTAAGGGTCTCGCTGCGTGTGGAGGTGCACTCTTTTAATCCCAGCACGTGGGAGGCAGAGACAGGAGGGTCTCTATGAGTCTGACTGCATGGTGAGATCCAGGCCAGTCAAGGGCCACATAGTGAGACCCTGTCTCAAAAAAGTGAAATGAATAAACAAACAAATAAATCTGTATGGTATTTCCCTGTTCATATGCATGAAGCTTTAAGATGAGTTAAAACCTAAATATCAACTGTTAAGGTTGTATAAGAGCACACACAAGAGCCTATACAGAAGAATATATGTTTACTACCTTAAAGAGGGCACAGAAAGGAGTCGTCACCCAGAGAGAGAGAGAGAGAGAGAGAGAGAGAGGAAGCTGACTCAGAACAAGCAAGGTGTGACTGTCTTGCCGAAAAAGGTACCAAGCCACGTGGCTAACACAGACAAGAATAATGGGTTAATATAAGATGTAAGAAAAAGTTATGGGGACTGGAGAGATGGCCCAATGGTTAAGAGCACTGTCTGCTCTTCTAGAGGACCCAGGTTCAATTACCAGCACCCATATGGCAGCTCATAACCACCTGTAACACCAAAGTATCTGACACCCTCATATAGACATAAATAAAAAAAATAAATTATTAAAAAATATTTTTTTTAAAAAAGAAAGTTAGTAAGAAGCCAGAGCTAATAGGCCAAACGGTTTATAATTAATATAGACCTCGGTGTATTTTTTTGGGACTGAACAGAAACAGGACTGGGTGGGACAGAAACCTTGGTCAACAAATGGCACCAACGTGGACAGCTAAATCCACTTACAACCTGAGAGAGCTTAGGAAGCTATTCTAGATGGAAAAGAATAGAGTTAAGCATGGCTTCTTGATAGCAGCACTTTCTTGGGTGGGCTCTGCTTGCTACAGGTAAGTGCTCTCATTTAAGAGAGGCTTCCTGACTCAGCTTTAGCTGCAAAACCTTGCAGCTCTTTTAAGAGGTCCTGCCATGAAACACTTAAATGGTGTTGATTTAAAGCTGACTGCATACTTTTTGGTGATGGCAGGGGCCTTGAAACGCCATAGAGTTGTGGCAATAAACATGGCTCCTGCCAGTACCTCTGCCATGAGGCTAGACTCTGAGAAAAGAGCTAAGGAATGGGCTGGATCCAGCCATCAAAGCCATGGCTTTAATCCTAGCCATATCGCTTAGCAAATTAAAGACTCATGTGGTCATAAAAAGAGAGATATACAGTAAAGACAGATACAAAGATGAAGAAAATCTCCAAACGGTTTACTGTGTGTTTAAAAATATATGTAAGCTTGGGAGAAAAAAAAAAGGATAAAGTCCTTAAAAGAAAAAGAAAAAAAAAGAGAATAGTTGGGTGAGGTGTCACACACCTTTAATCCCAACAGAGGCAGGTGGATCTCTGTGAGTTCAAGGACAACCTGGTCTACTGAGTGAGTTCCAGGACAGCCAAAGATACACAGAGAAACTCTGTCTCAAAAAGCCAAAATATAAAAATAACAATAAAAGAGGGCACAGAAAGAGGGGACAAAGAGACAGGGACAAAATGCAAAATCTGAAGGAGAAGATTATCAAATGGTATAAAGAATAAATAAAAAGCAATTGATGAAGAAAATGTTTGCAACATGTTACAAATATTTTCTTCATCAATGGCAACATGCATGACAACTGAAGGATTACCGTGTGTACACACAGAACATAAGCAACTTTTACAAATCAGCAAACAGAATGACGGTTCAAGAGAAAAATGGGCAAAGCCAGACAGAAAAGTGACAGTGGTTATAATACAAATAAAAATATACTCATTCCAACTATTAATCCAAGCGATGACATTGTGGCAATGTTATGTGATCCCAAAGGAAAGCAAAAAGTATTAGAGAACAGTTTGGAAATATCTAGAGGATAAAAATTAAAAATAATACCTTAGGGGCAGGGGATGTCTGCAGTGAACTACCCCCTCCCTTAAAAAAATGAAAATGCGCAAAACCACGGCTCGGCTGTAGAGTGCTGAGTGCTTGCCAAACAGGTGTGAGGCTCTGGTTCAGCCGCCGGAACCTGGAAACACAAACGCTGAGATCTTGTGTAGCTGCTTTGCACCAGAGAACAGGTATGTGCACGTCAGAGGCTTCCTAGCCCATTGTTTTTAATAATGGGAAACTGTCAGCTTCTATTAAGAGAAAATGGATCACATAAAAGTCGTATAGCCCAGTGAAGGAAATGTACTAATTTAAGTCAAAGGACTTTTGGCAAAACTGTGGAGTCAACCTAGAATCTCATATATGCAAGGCAAGCGCTATACCACTGAGCCATGGCCCCAACCCTTATGTAACAATCTTGAAAGTGATGCTTTTAAAATGCTTTTATGAATTCTTTGAGAAAGTCACACACCCTAGTTTCTGTCCACCCTCCCCCCAACTCCTCCAGATCCACAGTTCCTTTCCTCAACCACCTTAAGTCTCCCTTCTCTCTTTTAAACTTCTTGAACCTAATTTGGACTGCTTACATGTTCTGGGGAGTGGGGTCCTCCACTAGAGCGTGCTCTCCCTATCAGTGGCCACACCCTTAATGAAGACTGACTCTCCCTCTCCCTGCAGCTAGGAGCTGCCAACAGCAGCTAGAGGTGGGACCTGTGCTCAGCTGCCCTCTCCAAGTCGGGACTTTGACTTGAGTGTGTGCAGGTCCTGTGCCCGCTGAGTGGCGGTTTTTAATGGAACTTAAGGCATGTCTATGAGAAGTATTTTCTCTCTCTCTCTCACCTCCCTCCCTCCTTCTCTTCTTCCTTAGTGGTGAAGACTGAGCCCAGGCCTTTGTGCAGGCAAGCATGCTACCACGGAGCCACACTCCCAGCCCAGATGTGTTGCTGAGTGAAAGAAACACATTGCCGAGCAATTCACATAAAGTCGGGTCAGTTACGGACAAATGTTCCCCACAGATCCACAAATGAGAGCATGTACAGCAAATGCTTTGGAGAGACAAATAAAGATGACCACAGTGTTTGTGTTTAAAGAGAGCAGGAAAGCGACCGAAGCTGGGAGTGCCACTGTAGCCTTGTAGAGGGGAATTTAAACCTCATCTGTAGCTTTCTTTTGGCATAGGGCTCCACGTATCTTAGGCTGGCCTCCACCCTGCTGTGTAGTCAAGGACGATCTTGAGTTCCCGTTTCCATCTTCTGAGCTCAGGCATTATAGATGCGTTACACTCTGCCCAATCCATGCAGTGTTGGGGCCTGAACCCCTGGCCTCCTGCATTCTAGGCAAGCACTCTACCAACCAAGCTATGTCCTCCCCTCATGCAATTTCAACCCTTCGATGAACGAAGATGTTGAAGAAAGTCAAGCCAAAAGCTGTCTATCGGTTAGGTGCAATTGGTGTGTTTGCATCCCGACTGTCGAGGCCTGGTATCCAGCTTCCAAAGCTGGCTGGAGACACTTCCTTACACACACACACACACACACACACACACACACACACAAACACACACACACACACGAATCTTCCTCTAATTTCAACTGAACTGTTTCCTAAACAGGATTAAGAAACAGCAATCTGTTTTGCAAGCAGTGGTTGCCCTGTTATCACACAGGAAGCTGGGCTAAATTCGAAGGGCTGGGAAGTTTGGGAAAGTCCATCAAGGAGAAGGGAGAGTAGAGAGGTGTGTGCGCTGGCTGGGGTGTTCCCTCCCTCCATGACTGTAGTCTGGAGATGTAGCAGTTCCAGGGGTGCCCTCCAGAGATCTTTCCTGGGGCAGGGAGCTGAGGCGTGACTGCTGGGGCAATGCTTGTGTGGAACCTCC
This sequence comes from Microtus pennsylvanicus, assembly GCF_037038515.1. Classification (NCBI taxonomy): domain Eukaryota; kingdom Metazoa; phylum Chordata; class Mammalia; order Rodentia; family Cricetidae; genus Microtus; species Microtus pennsylvanicus. The sequence continues at coordinate 33,788,456 of NC_134589.1, read as the reverse complement.
TTCCAGGGAGTCATCTTCTGATCTTCCAAGTTCTCAGGGGCCTGGGAGCACCTGACACATAGAGGGCCTCGCTAGATGAGGGATAAACAGAGTCCAGGTAAGGGAGGCTGCCGGCCTTGCAGAGGCCCCAAGTGAGGCACGGTTAAGTGGTCAGAATCATTGGGAAGCCACAGAGCATCTCCAGGCTCTGGGCACCCTGGGCCCACAACCCATGCCCTGAGGTACAGGCTGGGGGCTTAGAGAAGTCTTTGCTTGAGAATTCTCCCCTCCAGTGGGTAGAGAGTTCCAGGCATTGGCCTTCTTTCTCAGAAGTATTCCTTGTTCTTGCTGCTTATGGAAAGGTAGGGCCAGCTTCCCCGTTGATGGGAGCCCACAGTGTTCTCAGCGTTGACATCTGAAATCTCTGTGTGACTGACCTGGGCTGCCTGGGTGACCCACACTCTCCTGTTTCAAGACCTTCATAGCTGCCTGGGCCCTTAAGTACAAAAATTCACAAGAGTGTTGGGCCTTGGGCCCTGTTTGTCTCCCCAGCCTACTCTAGTGACCACTGTGTCCCTGCATTGAAATGGTCTGAGTGACATCTACTAGGTCTGGTGTTTGGGGCTATCTAGAATGCCCTCCCCAATTTGTGTTTATTTAATCACCCCCAAACATCCTTCAAGACATAGTATAAAGCATAGGTCCCTCAAGGAAGTCTTTTTTGGTATCCCTGACCCCCAGTTGATCCAAGGGCTTTGACACTCCATGAGAGTTTTGTGCGGGTATGTAAGATGCCATTTGCTTGCTTTTGGCTTCCTCACTATGAGTTCCTGGAGGACAAGGCCTACACTTTGCTCCATGGAGTGTGTTTCCTGCCTAGTGCAGTCCAACACTCAACATATGCAAGGGCTTAATAAATACCCATTAAAGAAGTCACCGACGAAAGGTCAGGAATAACGGCAGAGGCCATTAGATAAAGAGCCGTGACTTGAAAGCCAGGGAGGCTGGCAGATTATTCTGAACTGTACCGCACTGGTATCCTTGGCAACAGCGTTTCCTTGTTGGACTTTCTTCTTATCATCTCTGTTAAAAAAAAAAAAATCCATTCACTGTCTCTTCCTTCCAATCACATAAAAAGGGCTGATGAGGGCCACGGGGAACAGGTGCTGTCATGCTTGCCTGCTGGAAGGTTGGAGTACCGTCCACATGCCCGGCATTGGGCAACAAATTCTAAAGGCCTAAAATTGTGCAAGCCCAAATTTTACTGCTAAGATATTTTGGACAAAAGAGAAGCAAACTCACCTAAGAGAACTAGATGGCAGGAAATAATCAAATTGAGAGCTGAAATCAACAAAATAGAAACAAAGAAAACAATACAAAGAATCAATGAGACAAAGAGTTGGTTCTTTGACAAAATCAACAAAATAGACAAACCTTTATCCAAACTAACCAAAAGGCAGAGAGAGAATATCCAAATTAACAGAATCAAAAATGAAAAGGGGGACATAACAACAGACATGGAGGAAATACAGAGGATCACTAGGTCATTTTTTAAAGTTTATTTATTTGTTATATATGCACATGTCATAAGAAGGCTCCAGATCTTATTATAGATGGCTGAGGGCCATTATGTGGTTGCTGGGAATTGAACTCAGGACCTCTAGAAGAGCAGCCAGTGCTCTTAACCTCTGAGCCATCTCTCCAGCCCCCAGGTCATATTTTGAAAACCTATACTCCACAAAATTGGAAATCTTAAAGGAAATGGACAACTTTCTGGATAAATATCACTTACCAAAATTAAATCAAGACCAGATAAGCAAATTAAACAGACCTATAACTGCTGAAGAAATAGAAACAGTCATCAAAAGTCTCCCAACCAAAAAAAAACCCAGGACCAGCTGGTTTCAGCTCAGAATTTTACAAGACTTTCAAAGAAGAACTAACACCAATACTCCTCAAATTATACCACAGAATAGAAACAGAAGGAACACTGCCAAACTCTTTTTATGAGGCTACAATTACCCTGATACCCAAACCACAGAAAGACAATACTAAGAAAGAGAATTACAGACCAATCTCACTCATGAACATTGGTGCAAAAATACTAAATAAAATACTAGCAAATCGAATTCAAGAACACATCAGAACCATCATCCACCATGACCAAGGTGGCTTCATCCCACAGATGCAGGGATGGTTCAACATATGAAAATCTGTCAACATAATCCACTATATAAACAAGCTGAAAAATAAAAACCACATGATCATCTCATTAGATGCCGATAAAGCATTTGACAAAATACAATATCCCTTCATGATAAAGGTCTTGGAGAGAGCAGGGATACAAGGGACATACCTAAACATAATTAAGGCAATATACAGCAAGCCAACAGCCAACATTAACTAAATGGAGAGAAACTCCCAGCGATTCCACTGAAATCAGGAACAAGACATGGTTGTCCACTCTCTCTATATCTATTCAGTATAGTTCTTAAGGTCCTAACTAGAGCGATATTTTGAAAAAATAAATTGAGACTGGGTCTTCCTCTATCTCAAACAGACTGGCTTCAAGATCAGAATCCACCTGCCTCAGCATCCCCAGTGTTGGGATTAAGGGCATGCAGAGCTGCCCGTAGCGAAGGACTTCTTGCCTAAGGAATTAACTGAAGATGTGACTAGCGATCCATCTTCAAGGATGCTCCTCAAAATATTGTCCAAGTATCTAACAAGAAAGGTCTAGTTAATAAATCACATAAGTTATTCATGCAGAATCTGCAGGCATAAAAGCAAATAGTGCCCAGGATGGTGGCACATAACTTTAATCCTAGCACTCAGGAGGCAGAGGCAGGTGGATCTCTATATAAATTGGAGGCCAGCCTGGCCTACATAGTGAGTTCCAGGAGAGCAAGGGCTACGTAGAGAGACCCTGTCTCATAGCAAACAAGCAAAAAGGAAGGAGACAAAAGGGGCCAGCGAGATGACTCAGTGGGTAAAGGCACCTGCACCAAGCCTGAATCATCTTTGGGACTCAAATGGTGGAAAGAGAAAACTGACACCCTCGAGTTGTCCTCTGACAGTGGTGTGCACACACACACACACACTTACAGTCCAATAAATAAATAATCAAAACCACAAATAAATACAATGAAACAAATTTTAAAAATGAAACAAGTGCATATGTATTGACCGGGAGGTGTGAAGACTAAGCTGTTGAGTCCTGTAAGAAGTTGTGACAATCTTGGTGGTGGTGTCTGATTGCGATCCTAGTAATCCAGAGGCTGAGGCAAGAGGTGTTCACGTTCAAGCAAGACCAGCCTGGGTAGTACAGTAAGACCCTGTGTCAAAAAGTTATAAAATAATATAAAATTATCCTTAAGAGTCTTTCAAGAGAAATATTATTTCTACACAAAGGATCGTAAACTCTATAGGATGACTGGAAATTTTGTTCATTCTTATTGCTTATTTATATGACAATGACAAAATTTTGAAAAAATCAACCACAAAATCAATTGATTATAAGTAATTTCTATTTACTTTGTTTTATTTCCGAGCTGAGGTCTCATATAGGTCAGGCTGGCCTCAAGTTAGCTCTTCAGCTGACGCTGGCCTCTGATCTCTCATCCTCCCGTCTATTTCTCAAGTGCTTGAATTACAGGCATGTACCAGCACTTCCAGCTCAATTTATTTTTATTTCTTGCTTGTTCATGCCCTCCAGATTCTCACTGATGAAAAGTATGTTACCTGTAGAATTTTTAAAGCTGAAGGACTGGAGGGGTGGCTCAGAGGATTAGGAGGAGCACTGGTTGTTCTTCCAGAGGTCCTGAGTTCAAGTCCCAGAAACTACATGGTGGTTCCCAAGCATCTAGAATGAGATCTGGTGCCCTCTTCTGGTGTGCAGGCAGTCAGAACATATAGACATAATAAATAATTATGTATATATAATATTTACATAATATATAACATGTATGCATAATAAATAAACCTTAAAAAGTATATTCAAAAGTTTCTAAAGGCCGGGCGGTGGTGGCGCATGCCTTTAATCCCAGCACTAGGGAGGCAGAGGCAGGTGGATCTCTGTGAGTTCAAGGCCAGCCTGGACTACAAGAGCTAGTTCCAGGATAGGAACCAAAAGCTACAGAGAAACCCTGTCTCGAAAATCCAAAAAAAAAAAAAAAAAAGTTTCTAAAATTCTAGACCTGATTCTCAAAAAGCCATTTGTCCAATTTCATACATAGCATGAGCAGAAGAATGATTCTTCTGTGTCTGGGATCAGTTTCCCAGGTAACAGGATTCTTGGACACAGTGGAAAGATATTTATTTGGGTGTGGCCTTGTCCCTTGTTCCTTACCCAAGATGGGATCTGAGCATAGACAAGAGTGGATGACAGGAAGGTGACCACACAGTCCTACCCCAGACCTGGGAAGGGTCCCAGGAGGTAGACAGGCACTGTACTTTCTCTGGTTAAGAACGGCAGTTCTACAGCTAAGCCTTTCTCAACGGAGAAATTCCCCCTTTCTATTTCATAACGACCTCGAATCATTAACCCGAACCTTCCTAACTGACTGCTCTTGTCTTGAAGAGGCCCTGGGCTGCATCACCAACTGACCATCAACCACAACCAGCTCTGCCCCTCCAGGAGCAGACATGGGTCCCTCCCCACCAGAAGTCAAGAAGAAGGGGCCGTGGCGAGACAGGAAGTTGCCTTTGCTCTGAGCCTCCAGCCCCCAGGGTCCTCCTTCCTGTGAAGCCCAACTGTCTCCAGCCAGATTTCCTGTTCCCTTGGCCCCACTGGGTTCAAGGATTGGAGAGGGGGTGACTCTGGGGCCACCTAAGGGGTCAACGTTACTGCATTTTCCCCATCACCTTCCCTTCTCCCCTGGGTGGGGGGAACTGCAGGACTCCCCATAGCTCTTTAGCTTTTGGCTCCTGAATTTTGTTTCTTTCAAAGGAATCTGGGATACTCAGTTGAGCCAACATTTTGAGGGACTAGCTGTCTGGGCTCTCCAGGAAGAGCTCTGATCACTGTCTCTTGCCCAGGTCCTCCATCTCAAGGGCTCCTCTCTGTGCAGCCCCGTTGGTAAAGTGAGTCAGGCAGGGTGACTGAAGAGAGACGCTCCAGGATGAAATGGGGCCTTGAAGGAGCGGGGAGGGGGTCAGCTTCTGTGAACTGAACACCAAAGTGACTTTCCACAAGCATGTTTATTGACTGCTCTACAAAAGACATTTCAGAGAGAGACAAGCTCCTCACAACACAGCCCTAACCTGTCTCTCTCTCTCTCTCTCTCTCTCTCTCTCTCTCTCTCTCTGTCTCTCTCTTTCTTTTTGAGACAGGGTTTCTCTGTGTAGTCCTGGCTGTCCTGGAACTTGTTCTGTAGATCAGGCTGGCCTCGAACTCACAGATCCAGCTGCCTCTGCCTCCCTAGTGCTGGGATTAAAGGAGTGTACCACCACTGCCTGCAATCTTTGTGTTTCTTAATGAGCACATCAGCTCTGTAAGCTCAGCCTTGAATTGTGCGCTATTTGGAGTGATTGATATGGTACAAGACTTCCTAGTTTGCCAAGAAGGTCTTATGAGAAGATCGTGCAAAGAGTGCAAAACTCCTTCAGAAAAACAACTCTCAGAAACAATCACTTTACCATGATTTCTTCAAAGTGAGTCCATCTAAAAACAGCTGCTTCATTCTGACCTTTATACCAGACACAAGGGCTTCCTAAACTCCCCATACACAGCGAGGGGAGGAGAGTTTAGTGTTGGGCCGGATCTCTTTTTACTTCGCCCCGCCCCCAGCTTAGAGGACATAAAAGGCCAGTTTTAGGGAGAGGTGCTGACAGTGTGTCAGGTGAGCTGTGGAGTGGAGCTCTTGGGAACTGGAGACTACAGCTGGAGGGTGGGTTGGGTTGTAGACCCCTCACTCACAGAGGCCTTCCTCATCGACTGAACCACTGGGGGAGAAGTGTGAGAAGGGGACTTGGGGGACGAGGGCTGGTGAGCCTCTTCTCAATACTCTCTGTACTCAGATGCTCCGTGCGCTTCCTGGGCTGGGGTCTTTTGCAGAGATGAAGCTATTCTTGGCCTTGGCAGGCCTCCTGGCTTTTCTGGCAGTGCTGCAGACCTCCAGTGGTGCCACTCCAGGTACTAGTGCCAAAAGGAAGGGAGAGTGGGTCTACTGGGGAGCTCCTCAGCTCAGTGGCTCCCTTTCCCTGTGCAGGCTTCCTTAGCTCTGGAGCCTGGTGAGGGTCCCGGACCACGCCTGACCTTGTGATTTATGCTCTTGGCAGCTATCCCCGGGGAAGTGGAGAATTCAATGATCCTGGCCTCGATGGAGGAGGCCAAGCAGCTGGTGGACAAGGCCTACAAAGAGCGTAGAGAAAGGTGGGAATGCCAGGCACTGGCCAGCCCTGGGCAAACCTGCTCCACACCTTTTGGAGACAGGACACACAGTAAGGGCTTTGTAGAAAGGATGGGGACCCTTAGGTGACTCTGGACCTATCTATGTGTCCTTGAGTTTCTGGCTGTAGGAACGTCTTCAAAGCCACTCCCAATGGCCTTGCTTCTGTCTGGACAGGCAGGTCCATACCCTGTGGACAAAAGAAACCCACTTTGTTCTGTGGTTCTCCACACGGTTCTGTCTGCCCGCCATAGGCTGGACTCTGCTGAATGTCTCTGTACCCCTTCTCTGACCCTCCCTTGCCTAAGCAGCATCAAAGAGAGTCTTCGAAGAGGCACCGCTAGCCCCATGGAACTCATATCCTACTTCAAGCAGCCCGTGGCAGCCACCAGAACAGCTGTAAGGGCCGCAGACTATCTTCACGTGGCTCTAGACCTGCTGAAGAGGAAGCTGCAGCCCCTGCGGCCAGGGCCTTTCAATGTCACGGGTACTGTAACCCTCCCCTTTAGTCACTACCCCTCATCCCCTAGAAACTTCTACCCCATCCTCCCTAATTCTCCCTCTGATGCAGCAGTGTCAAACTGTGGGTCATGACCCCTTGTAGGGTGGAACGACCCCTTTCACAGGGGTCACTTAAGATCATTGGAAAACACAGATCATTGTGTTATGATTCATAGCAGTAGAAAATTTTCAGTTAGGAAGTAGCAACAAAAATAATTTTATGGTTGGGGGTCACCACAACATGAGGAACTGTATTAAAGGGTCGTAGCTTTAGGAAAACTGAGAACCACTGTTCCTAGGAATCTCAGAGGTAACCTAGCCCTCCTTCTGCTTCCCCGCTAGCCAGCCCACCCCACTCTTTTCCTCACTGGGCTCTCAGACCCAGGTTGACTAGCATAGGAAATGGGGTGGGGGAGGGCTCAGGTCTAAGATCCTGGTTCCCACTGGCAGACGTACTGACACCTGCTCAGCTGAATCTGTTGTCCAAGTCAAGTGGCTGCGCCTATCAGGACGTGGGGGTGACGTGCCCTGAGCAGGACAAGTATCGCACCATTACCGGACAGTGCAACAACAGGTGTGGACCCAGGGCAGTTCGCGGATGTGTGGTGTAGTGGGTCTAGGTCCCGCCTGTGGCGACCCCTTGGGCCAGCGCTCTGTGCTTCCCTGCAGGCGCAGCCCCACGCTGGGGGCCTCCAACCGCGCCTTTGCACGCTGGCTGCCGGCTGAGTACGAAGATGGCTTCTCATTACCCTTCGGCTGGACGCGTGGGGTCAAGCGTGGTGGTTTCAGTGTGCCATTGGTGAGCGTCCAGTAGAGGGAGAAGAGCCTAGCCCGATGTGCGGGACCCTGGCGTCCACTGACTCCTGCTGTCGCTCGCTCGCTCGCTACAGGCTCGAGCGGTCTCCAATGCCATCGTGCGCTTCCCCAATGATCAGCTGACCCGGGACCAGCAGCGTGCGCTAATGTTCATGCAGTGGGGACAGTTTCTGGACCACGACTTAACCTTGACTCCTGAGCCAGCTACCCGGTCCTCTTTCTTCACTGGCCTCAACTGCGAGATCAGCTGCCTACAGCAGCCACCGTGCTTCCCCCTCAAGGTGCTACCCCCTTCCATCCACCGAAGATGGTTCGCATTAGCGGTTGTGCCCTTCTGTGCCCTAGATGCTTCCTAGCCCCTGCTTGCTGGTCTTGAGTCAATACTTGTCTCCCTCAGCAGAGCCTGCTGTCAACCAGGGTATCACTCTCCCAGGCTAACATGGGCCCTTAGCTGAGCATTGCCCTGGGTGGTGGGGGTGGGGGTGGGGGTGGGGTGACTGGCTCTTTGTGAGCCTGGGAGAATTCTGGGATGAGAACCTCACCTTTCTCCTTCACACTCCCAGGGTAGGAGCACTGACCTGTTTCCTCCCTTTCTGACGGTTTTCCCCTAACCCTGCTTCTCTCTCTCTCTCTCTCTCTCTCTCTCTCTCTCTCTCTCTCTCTCTGTGTGTGTGTGTGTGTGTGTGTTGTCCAGTAGTCAGGGTCAGGGTTGAGGCCCCTGCTGTGTAGGGAGGGAACTGGGGAGAATGAAAGCAGAGACTGAGAGGGAGATAGAGGGACCATAGACAGACAGGGGAAGGGTGACAGATGGGGAACCTAGAGGAAAAGGCAGAAACCTGGAAGAAGAGGATTAAGACGCATAGTGAAGAAGGTTCAGAGGACTGGCCTTGCCGAACCCCAAAGGCATCTCCGCATACCATTCAATGTATTCTTTGTCATACCCCTAAACCTCAGTATCTCTGCTAGCTGAGCCCTACTAATTCTATAGGTCCATGAGAGGTTCCTTCCATGCTGGAGGAGTCAGAATTCTCTCTGGCGTGATATAAGCCACGCATGCCCACTGTCACTGTCCACAAAAGCCAGGCTAGCCTCTCTCTGTGCCACAGATCCCACCCAATGACCCTCGAATCAGGAACCAAGAGGACTGCATCCCTTTCTTCCGCTCCTGCCCAGCGTGCACCGGGAGCAACATCACCATTCGCAACCAGATCAACGCACTCACTTCCTTCGTGGATGCCAGCGCAGTGTATGGCAGCGAGGACCCGCTGGCCAGGAGGCTGCGCAACCTCACCAACCAGCTAGGGCTGCTGGCTGTCAATACCCGCTTCCAAGACAATGGCAGGGCCCTGTTGCCCTTTGACAACCTACACGACGACCCTTGCCTCCTCACCAACCGCTCTGCTCGCATCCCTTGTTTCCTGGCAGGTCAGCCTGGGGTCTGGACCAGAGTGGCATAGAGGTGTTGCCTGTGGAGCCTATATGTGATCAGCTTGTGGGTTGTGAGGAGAGACACTGGTCTCACCATCTTATTAGTCTAGTTGCCTTGGTAACCATTTGGATAGAGACAGAAAGGAAAATAACAGCCACAAAAACAAAACACACACATGCACACACACACACACACACACCTCCACCCTATCAGTCTAAGATGGAGACACAGGGTTGTCAAGGAGCCTGTATCATCTATCTCTTCCTCTCTTTCTTCCTCCTCTATGTTATGGAAAAGAGAGAGCTGAGCTGTCCCTTGGGGACAGAATGGAAAGGACAGAGAGGAATGTGTGCCCTTGCCCTTTAGAACTACACTGCCCAGTCTGGAGCCAGTAGCCACACATGGTTATTTTAATTTTAAATTATTTTTTAAAAATATTTATTTATTTATTATGTATACAATGTTCTGTGTGTATCCCTGCAGGCCAGAAGAGGGCACCAGACCTCATTACAGATGGTTGTGAGCCACCATGTGGTTGCTGGGAATTGAACTCAGGACCTTTGGAAGAGCAGGCAATGCTCTTAACCGCTGAGCCATCTCTTCAGCCCCTTAAATTATTTTTATTAGGGCTTGGTGGCACACACCTTTAATCCCAGCACTCAAGAGGCAAAGGCAGGGAGATCTCTGTGAGTTCAAGGCCAGTCTTGACTACAGAGTGAGCTCCTGGACAGTCAAAGCTATACTTAGTGAGGACCCTGTCTTGAAATAAATAAATAAATGATTTTAAACCAAATCCAATTTTTTGTAGCAACCACATTTTGAGGGCTCAGCGGTCCGATGGGCTAGTGCCTCCCCTACCGGCAGTGGAGGAGAGATTGTTTTTATCACCCCAGAAAGTTCTAGCGGATACCGTCACAGAATATCACCTCTTCGTCAATTTGGTTTCTTAGGAAGACAGAAATGGGGTTTCAAATGGACACACCAGGCAGTAGGGGATAGGATTAGGGCAGGTATTGTGGTCACACCCAGAACTCCACCCTCTTCTCTATGATGTAGACTGGGTTGTATAGTTGGCCTTAGCTAGTTTGGTACTTGTTTTGTAGCCCAGGCTAGCATCAGCCTACAGTAAGCATGCTACTGACGACTATGTTCAAATAGTGGGAGCTTTGGGGGTCCTGTTTTGTGAAGGATTCCGAGATTACATTTAATTTTTGCAGAAAACATGCATACTACTTTTTGGCTTACACCAAATCAAGACAATAAGCTGACTATTGGTTCTTAGGAGCATTGGGGTGTGTGTGAGTAGTGTGTGTGTGTGTGTGTGTGTGTGTGTGTGTGTGTGTGTGTGTAGTGTGTGTTTGTGTGTGTGTAGCAAAGGGTAAAATACAGAAAGGCACAAGCCTTGGACCTCATGCTTAAGGAGTTCCTAATGTCAAACCTGATGGTTGTTGGACAAGGCTACAGGAAGGAACACAGTGTTTCCAAGCTTTATGTCAGCCTGGAGCTGACCTGTGAGTCTGGTGTGATAAGGCTGGTGGAGAACAGGCACAGGAGAGCCACTGAAGGCTTTTGCTGGACAGGGGAAGGAGACCATAGATGTGACAAAGACTTTGTTCTCTTAAGGGGACATGCGCTCCAGTGAGATGCCCGAGCTCACCTCTGTGCACACCCTCTTTGTTCGAGAGCATAACCGGCTGGCCACAGAGCTGAAGCGTTTGAATCCTCGCTGGAGTGGGGAAAGGCTCTACCAGGAGGCCCGGAAGATCGTGGGGGCCATGGTCCAGGTAGGCTGTCCTACAGCAGCCTTGCCGTGTGTTTCTGGGCAAGTCACTGTCCCTGCTAAACACTGACTCCTTTATCCATAATACTGCAAGGCTCAAAGGAGCCAAAGGGAAACACCCGGCAGATTCTGAGACATGCTTGGCAAGGGCAATTCCTTCTCTCTGTCTTCCCAGGATGTCTTTCCTGAGGGCCTGGGGATGGCGTTGGGAGGGTCGTTCAGAGATCGTCTCTATAGTTTGTTACTACAGAGGATCTGAAGCAGAAACAACTCTGTCACTATTGGCTCTTTGCCCACTTGTCATCATTTTGAGTCCCCCACCCCGGGGCAGTGTTCCTACATCTGTTTTCCGACTTTTGATGTTGCATTGACTCTCATTCTAGCCAAAATGTAAGTAATTATACATACACACACACATATGTGCACACACACACCACACACGCAGGTAGGCGCGCGCACACACACACACACACACACACACACACACGCACGCGCGCGCAAGGCCATGAATTCACACATGCACACATGCCTTTGCTAGATTTAGAGAGAGGTGAAGGCCTGAAGGTGGGGTTTGATGTACACTCACACTCACGAGTGGGATTCCTTTCAGCCTCAGAGGCAATGCCAGCCTTGGATCCAGAGGGAGACCGTCACACCTTTCCCTTCACTGAGGACATCACACCAGAGCAGACCTCTGTCCTGCTACACACCTACACCAAGCCCTACTGTGTGCAGGCTATTGCTGGTCACTGTGAATAATCTCAGTTATTTCAACGTCCCTGGCTCTCCATGAGACATGAGACACTACTAACTTACAGGCAAGAGAGATATTATAGTGACCAACTTTGTTTAATCTTGTGAGAGAGACAGTGGTATAATTTATTCCTCGTTTGCATTTGTGGGTCAGAGAGTTTAATAAATGACATAAAGTCACATAGCCAGGGACAGCAGAGCTCTGTTTATGTCCTGCAGTTCCACTCTGTTAAGTTCAGATCTAAGGCTGTGGGATGTAAGACCGACCCTGATCCTAGGCAGGTGGGATTGGTCCCCCAAGCCAGAGACTGCAGGGAGGAGTGACTAGACAGCTCTCCCACATGACTTTGTTTTAGATCATCACGTACCGGGACTACCTGCCCTTGGTGTTAGGGCCAGCAGCCATGAGGAAGTACCTACCCAGGTACCGAGGCTACAATGACTCAGTAGACCCTCGCATCGCCAATGTCTTCACCAATGCTTTCCGCTATGGCCACACCCTCATCCAACCCTTCATGTTCCGACTGGACAATCAGTACCGGCCCACGGGGCCCAACCCTCGGGTCCCACTCAGCCAGGTCTTCTTTGCTAGCTGGAGAGTTGTGCTGGAGGGTGAGTGGACCTGAGAGAGGCCAGCAGCTGAGGGCAGGATGGCATGGATTCTGCTGCAGGGGACTAGGCTGGGAAGAAATCTTTCCATAACTTCTTTGGGGATCCTGCATGGGTTTGCAGTCTCATTGACCCAAGAGGCTAGGGCTGGTGTCATCCCAAGCTTATGAACCCTAATGTCAGAGATTGCCTTCTGAGGATTGCTCACGGGTGGCCACCTTGGTTTCAAGTGTTACATGTACCTAGACCTCTTCTCTAAATCCTTAGAGTGCACCTAGGATCTGGCACCAAGCGAATCCTTCCTTTCGCCTTGCTCTCTTGTCCCAGGTGGCATTGACCCCATCCTCCGAGGCCTCATGGCCACCCCTGCCAAACTGAACCGCCAGAACCAGATTGTGGTGGATGAGATCCGGGAGCGACTCTTCGTGCAGGTTATGAGGATTGGGCTGGACCTGCCCGCTCTGAACATGCAGCGCAGCAGAGATCACGGCCTCCCAGGTGAGGGAGCAGTCGCAGCTCCAGATCACCTCCTGGGTAGTTCATAGCTTCCCGTCCTGCGCAGGGCTCTTTCTCCTGCTCTCAGGAAGCACCTGAGGCTGCCCTGCCCTTTCCAGGCTCCCCCCCCCACAGGCGTATCTTAGCCTCTCTTGGCATCTTTGCAAGCTGGACTCTTGTATCCTGCACTGCAGTTGGAAACGGTATCATTCCGTGATCTGGAAATCTGTTTCCGTCATCAGGTCCCTCTAACACATTCATGAACTCGAGGGCAGGAGCCGATTAGGAAACTGGGGTTCAGAGCCTGGCTGTGTGCTGTAGTCAAGTCAATGACAGATCTGGAGCTTGGACCCAAGCGAATCAACCTAACCCAAAAGTCCATGCCTCTGTTGTGGAGGAGCATAAGTAACCACGCCTCTGAGACACACTTTCACTCTCTGGGTCAGAGAGAGAGGCGTTGGATGGCTCCAAGGAACAATAGGCTATTTCCATGCCTCTTGGAAGTAGGCATGGTGGTACTTGTGACAACTGGGTTTGCCAAAGAGTGAGAGAGAAAGGAAAAGACAGTGAGGGGTCTGGGGCAGCCCAACTGCGCACTTTGACCTGAGCCAGTCACCCCTTCAGGGCTCCGCTCTGCTTCTGGTGTGTGCGCCGAGGTGGACTTTTGAACATCTGTATAGATCTCCCCTGCTGTTGCCAGTATTCTCTATACCTTGGAGGACAGGGGTCTCTTTAAAGCTACCTGTTCTCTGACCCAATGCAGGATACAATGCCTGGAGACGCTTCTGCGGGCTTCCACAGCCCAGCACAGTGGGCGAGCTTGGCACGGTGCTAAAGAACCTGGGATTGGCACAGAAACTGATGGCACAGTATGGCACACCCAACAACATTGACATCTGGATGGGTGGTGTGTCCGAGCCCCTGGAGCCCAACGGCCGAGTAGGTCAGCTCCTTGCCTGTCTCATTGGCACTCAGTTTAGGAAGCTACGTGATGGCGATCGGTAAGGAAGCCGTGGGATGGCTCGGGGGCACAGATTCGGGCTGGGAGGCATGTGCACCCCACAGCACTCAGGTGGAGCTCAGAGGACAACTTAAGGAGTTGGTTCCACCATGTGGGGTTCAGTGATGATACTCAGGTTGTCAGCTTTGGTGGCAAGTGCCCTTACCCACCAAACCATCTTGCCGGTCCCAAAATGCCACTCTTAATATTTCCTCTGGGCTTCTCAGTGTTTCTCAGTCACCATGTGGATAGTCACAGTTTAGTTCTGTCTCTCTTTGATGTCATTCCATCATGGCCCTGAGCATCTCCATGTCTAGTTCTTATCTAACTTGCATGACACCTTTAGGAGTATTATACAAAGGTGTCCAATCAAGAGAACAAATCACAAATGCCACCCAGGCTCTCTTCTATCCTTGTGGTTGCATGCACGACACAGGGGCCCAGAGACCACTGGATGGGAGCAAGAGACATATCCAAGAAGTCATGCTCCTGTCTTCTGTGCTTAATAGGCACTGCCTAGGACCTGGAGCTCTCCTGAGCTGTAGGGCAGAATCTCCCATGGCCCTCTCACACTTAGGAGGCAGCTCAAGCCAGGCGATGTCCTCCCAACCCAGGATACTCTCCCTCAGAGCATCCTCAGACATGGTGTCCATGATGCTCCCATGCAGGTTTTGGTGGGAGAACCCAGGTGTGTTCAGTGCCCAGCAGAGACAGGCCCTGGCTGGAATCTCCTTTCCTCGCATCATCTGTGACAACACTGGCATCACCACTGTGTCCAAGAACAACATCTTCATGTCCAACTCATACCCACGAGACTTTGTCAACTGTACCTCCATCCCTAGGCTGAACCTGGCTTCCTGGCGGGAGGCTTAGATCCTGGGTAAGGGACTGCTGTACTGAAGGGTGTATCTGGTTGTCTACTTGGAACCACAGAGAACTCTTTCCTAAGTGAACCCATCCTTGTGGATTTTGTGGGGGCCAAATGACTGGATATTCACTTGTGTGTGCGAATGTATGTTTGCATAGATGCTTCTGCATGTCTGTATATGCAACATATGTACATTAACATTTCACGTGTGTATCGTCTTTGAGCGTGGGCACTATTTGATGTGCCCGTGTGTATGTCAATCACTTGAGTCTGCGCTTACTGCTCATGACAATATTAAGAACATGGGAGGCAGCGAGCAGACTTAACCCTGTAGCATAAAACTATACTTGGGAAATTTACTCTAGGATGAGTTCTCTTCCTTACAAATAAAAGCAGTCATGGCTCGTTGGAAGGTCTAGTGAACCATCCAGTTCTTCACTCACTGCACCTCTACCATGGGCCGGGCACTGTGCTAGGCTTGGGAAATAGAGGCAAAGAGACAAATGCCAAGTCCTTGATCATATTCTGGTTTGTGGAAACAAGGTGGTGGCCTCTGGAGGGATGCAGTTAGCAGTTGGCCTGTGTGGTTGTGTCATGGGCCTAGGCCAGCCCAGCTCAGTCCATAGCTTCTCCTTCCTTACTCTGTTCTCTTGCTCTTCACAGGAGTCTTTCTGGAGGAGAACCAAGGCCCTTGACTTTTCTATACAATTGGTTTGTACCTGAAGTTTACACTAATAAAACACCATGGATGGGATCTGTTCTGTGTCTATGAAGGGGCTACGACCTTGGTGGAAGGCTCCCTCCCGGTCTGTGAACCTGGGGCAGTGTGGCCTGTAGCCTTGTGTTTCTGGAGTGATGGTACTGAGAAGCCCTCCTCTGGCTGGGAAGTCCGTGTGAGGAGGGTGGTGGCGGGTGTTTAGAAGTCTTGAGGCCAGGCCGCACTGAGCAGACCCTCACCCCTCACCCCTGCTCTCTACCGCTCTGTGGAACTGGAATGCGGCCACCATTTGTTCATTGCTCTGGCACATGGTGGCCACTTGCTCGTTCTGTGTCAGATTCTGGGAAGGAGAGGGGACAAAATGCTACCCAGTGGGATGGAAGACTGAGGTCTGGTGGGGAGGCTTTGTTGGGAGAGTGGAGGCCCCTGTGTCTCTGCAAAGCAGCGCAGTGAGTGGCTCAGGGGTTCTCAAGGAGACAGATGATTCACTGCTCCAGGCCCCAGTGAGCAGAGGAGTGTGTCTGGCCAGTGATCTTGTCAAGCTGGCCTGTAGTGGGCTGGCAGGCTCCTTCTCTCCCGGATTCTCACATATGGGAGGGACCCCTGGAGCTGATGATGAGAAAACGGTGAGGTAAAGCTAGGTACTCACTGTGGGGAGCAACGGGACAGGTACTTCTCTTCTTAACTCACTGAGGACAGGGATGATCATAGAGGGGGCCTCATCCAAGGCTGGTGCGGGGAGGGTTGCAGAACAAGGCTAGGATCAAGGACTGCCCCAGCAATCAAGGGGAAACAGATCTCTGATTGTTTGGCCTTCCCTGTAGGGTCCTTTCCCCCTGGGGTGCTGATACAGAACCCAGGACCTTGTGTGTACTAGGCTAACAGTCAGGCACTGGACTACATCTCCAGCCCTTTTTTATTTTGAGACAAGGTCTTGCCAAGTTGGCCAAGCTGACCTTGAGCTTACTCTGTAGCACAGGTCAATCTTGAATTTATGATTCCCCTGCACCATCAGGCCAGGCAAAGGACAATTTCTATGGTGTTAAGACTGAGCTAGAGCCTTTTCATTGGAGTGTCTCTTTTCACTTTATTTATTTATTTACTTACTTTTAGATTTTTGTTTATTTATGTCTATGGGTATTGTGCCTGCACTGTGCCTAGATGCCACATGCATGCAGTACTCGCAGAGGCCAGAAGAGGGCATATGATCCTCTGGAGTTTCATACAGTTGTGAGCAGCATTGTGGGTGCTGCAAATTGAACCAGGGTCCTCTGGAAGAGTAGCCAGTTCTCTTATCCACTGACCCATCTCTCCAGACCTTGGAGGGTTGTTTTTTTTTTAAGAATGTCAACCATGGGCTGGAGAGATGGCTCAGTGGTTAAGAGCACTGGCTGCTCTTCCAGAGGTCCTGAGTTCAATTCCCAGCATCCACATGGTGGCTTACAGCCATCTATAATGAGATCTGGTGCCCTCTTCTGGCCTGCAAGCACATGGAAGGAATGTTGTGTACATAATAAAAAAATAAATCTTACAAAAAAAAAAAAAAGAATGTCAACCATGCCATAGTAGTATATTCCAGCCCTAAGGAGGCTGAAGTCACCTAAATTTAGGAGGATAGAGAATTGGGAGCTACTTTGGGCTATGTAATAGTCTGTTCAAGGTCCACCTGAGACCTAGTTGAGACACTATGAAAAAAATTAAAGATTGGCCCACATTGGGCCACAGCCTAAAGAATGTTCTGGAGCCGCCACTTCAGAAGCTTGTCAGACTCCAGGGACTCTCCAGGATGAACAGGGTGTTTCTCAGAGGACTGACGAGATCAGTTTTAGCTCCTGGGAAGCCCAGGAAGCTTGGTTGCCCATGGTACCCCACAGCACTGTCACCCCGATTCACTCTCTCACTGCTCTGTGACATTGCTTTCCCCCCCAGAAGCCCCTTGCCTCCTCCCTGCTTTGAGAGCTCTTGCACCTCTGATTCGGTCACTATTCTCCCCGTCAGACTGATTGGTGCCCAGGACCTCTTACAGCCTGACACATCTGGACTGTAAACACCCAGTTCCTTATACACAGCGGTTGCAAGGCCTGCCCCTAAGAAGGAACAGCTGGATGTTTATTGGGCACTTTATGTGATTAATACCATGGTGCCACAAGCCATACCCAGAAGCAGGCGGGGGTCTCTGGCTCAGAATGCTTATAATCTAAATTGGGAGGACAGGAGGAAACATAAGGGTCAGAGGTTACAGCCTCAGCCAACACTCATTCAGGGAAGCTGGAGAGGCATCTAGTTAGAGGAGGGTTCCCACAGCCTGAGAGGGTGGCGTGGAAATGGTGGGGGCCTCGCGGAAGAGCTGGAAAGGCTCAGACAGCCTTTGACCATCATCTGGAGGATGTGAGACTTGAAGACGTGGACTTAGGTGCCCAATTTGACAGGAACAGGTGATTGAACTTGTTTGAAATGATGTCTTGGACCACAGGCAGGTGCCACGTAAGAAGCCGTGGGCAGAAGGGTCCTACTTCTTCACTGAGGCCCAGGGGGAGAGGTCCAACTTGTCAATAGCAGAGCAGTCCACAAAGCCCTGGGGGTAGGTGTTGGCCTGGAATGGGTTCAGCGGGACCTTGTTGATGCGGGTGTTATCACAGACAAGTCTTGAGAAGGACACCTTCCGTAGAGAGTCCCGTTGCTTCTCTGTGAAGACCCCAGAGTTCTCCCACCAGAACCTATAAGGACAGAGCAGGGTCTTGTCACACAGTGCAGTGGCTACCTGCTCCCCCCACTGCCAAAGCACATTCTTGGGAACATGGAAAACCCCTCCTAGGGTGACATATGGAGTCAGACCTCATGAAGAACACTGGGGACCCCTGCCTAGGGAAGGGCTCCTCCTGCCCCAGACAGTGATGTCACTTGCCTGTCTCCATCTCGGATCCGCTGGAACTGCTGGCCCAGGAGGCAGGTGAGGAGAGGCCCTACCCGACCCCTATGGACCGGGGGTTCAGCAATGGCCCCTAACCAGATATCAATATTGTCGGGGGTTCCATAGAGATCCAGCAGCTTCTTGGCCAGCACCTTATTTCGCAGCACAGCACTCAGCTCTTGTAGTGTCTTTGGCTGTGACAGGCCACAGAAAGCTCTCCAGGAGTTGTACCCTAGGGGAGAAAAGATAGGGTTGGCTCACCCCAGGGACTTCTCGCTCATGTTTTCCCTGGGGGATGTAACCACTCCACCTTCAGAAGCTGAGAAAGTATGGGATCAGAGTTTTTAGGACAAGGGAAATATAATGGATCACTTTTCATCTTGGGCAAGGGTTGACAGCTGACCTGCGACTCTCCATGTGTGGGTCCAAGCACCCATACAAGAGCCATGCAAACGAATAAGAGCAAAGCAGCTGAAGCTCGCCCCAAGTCCTATGACTAGTGTAATATTTGATACTGATTGTCAATGTGACAGGATCTAGAACATCTCTGGAGACATCTCTGGGCATGCGCACGAGGGAGTTTCTAGATAGAGTAAATTACTGTGGTGAGATCCACGCTGAGCATAAAGAAAGAGGAGGGATGTTGCGTCCACACCCATCACTCACTGCTTCCCGACCACGGCTTCCCTGTGAGCAGCCGTCTCATGCCCCCGACACGGTGCCTTCCTGCGCAATGGGCTGCCTGTACCTTCAAACTGTGAGCCAGATTCAGCCCATCTTTCCTTGTGCTTGCCATGGGAAATGAGAAAAGCATCTCAGACAAGTAGTAAATGGTACAGCTGGGATTCGAACTCAAGCAATCTATCTCTTAGTAGCAGCAACATTGCATTCCGTGTGTGCAGAGAAAAACTCCACTAGGTTGCAATCCTTCCCTCTCTTCCCTCCCTTCCCTCCATTTTCTTCCTTCTTTTTGTTAAGGTTTCTCTGCAGAGCTCATGCTAGCTTTGAACAGACAATCTTCTGGCCTTGGCCTCTGGAGAACTGGGATTTCATGTTGATACCACTGTATTTGGTGCTTCTATTCTGGGCTTTTAAACTGATTAAATGCATTGTTGTTGCTCTCATTCTCTTCCGAGGCACTAAGATAGCAACAGCTGTGCATCACACCTCTGCATTAGAAAAACAAAGATTCCATTTCTGGGATGTCTTTGTGGGTTTTTAAAAATGGACTTGTCTCTTGCTTCAGGATCCATTAGCTCCTTGGTGTTCCAGAGCAGAGCCTCCAGGAGCCCCAGAAGGGAGCAAAAATGTCTCCAGACCAGGTGATTCCTCAGACCCACTCACCGGGCTGCCCGTGGTCTCGGCACCGCTGGATATTGATGGCAGCCAGGTCGAAGCCATGGATGGTGTGAGTCTGCTGGAACAGCATGTTGCGGAGTTCCCCTGTCATCATTCTGTCCTGGTGTGCCAACTTGGCCTTCTTGGCCAGCAGGCCTCGAACCAGAGGATCAATTCCACCTGCAGGGGGACACCAAGAGGTCATCCTTCAGCTAGGAACAGGGTGAGGGCATCTTAAATGCTGGGTCCTCCCTGCCTCAGATACCTTCTCTCAATAGGAAATGGGAACGACAGGGGCATTTCTGGCTGGGGGTGGGGAGAGAAGAGCACAATGCAGCCTCTCCTTGTGCCAGGGTGAGAGGAGACCAGGCTGGACTTTCTGAGGTGACAGAGAAGGGCACTCAGGGGCCGATGGTTCAATGAATAGTAAGAGGTTTTTCATGTTTTATTTCATGGGGTCAGTTCCTTTATCTTCCACACCTTCCTCCAGAGGAAGAGGGACCATATGTCTTCAGGAGTCAGCCCCATTTGGCTAAGCGTGAAGGAAAGTCAGTTTCATCTGAGGAATAAGAAAGCTGCAGCCAGTCTATGACACCTCATGGAGATAGAAGGTTCTAGAACAGAACAATTTTCCAAGCTCACAAATTCTGTTTTCTGAGTTCAGAGATGTCTAGGGCAGGAAAAGGCAGAAGAAACTTAGACATGCACCTGGGAAGCCACAGGAAGAAGCCGCTATTACTTACCGATCACGTCTTGTGTCTTAGGGTGCGCTACACATCTCTCTCATTCAATTTGTTATTCTATGAGACAGGTCCCACTTTGCCCTTATTTTGCAAACAAGGAAGCTAAGACTCAGTAAGATGGATTCCCTTGTCCAAGGTCACACAGGAAGTGTCTGGAAGGTGATTCTCACTCATACCAGGAGTCCCTACAAGCTGATTAGAGAATGAGAGGCTCAGTCGAGAGCACTTCCCTGAGAAGACTCACCATCCTTGACCAGCCTCCAGGTGTTGAAGAAGAGATTGTGCAGGGGGAGCTCGGGTTCTGAACCCCATGGCTGATAATTCTCATCCAGGCGGTAGATAGCAGAAGGGACCTCCAAGTGGCCAAAGCGGAGAGCAAAGGTGAAGACATTGGAAATGCGCGGGTCTACAGTCTCACTGTAGCCTTGGTATGGGGGGACCCACTTCTGCATCTCATCCCCCAGTAAGATGGGGAGATAGTCCCTGAAGGTGATGATCTGAAGGGAGAGACAAGTCATGAGGGAGGACATGAGAATGTGTAAACCTCTCTGCCATGGGAGGCTGGAGAGAAACTACTGCCAAGAGGGCAAATGGATAACATCTGTACTCGGTTTCCATTCCTATGACCATGGCAGACATTGCTAATCAATCGTGGCATCCGTTCATCTAATTCTCATGATATCTTCCCAATTAGGTTATATTAATTAGTCACTTCAATCTGATACTTTCTGCTTTAGCACCAGGATTTCTGGCTCCAATATTTTATATGGAGATAGGTCAACTTAATAATTAAAAGCAGAAGTGTGTGTATCCTCTGGTTTTAGAACAAGGTGTCACAGCCTTATTTTCCTTTCTCCTCTCTATTTATTGCAACTAAATATCCTGGCAATATTTCAACAGGAAATAATAAATGGATGCTGAGCTGGTGTGGTGAGCCATGTCTATAATCCTAGCATTCCAGAGGCTGAGGCAGGAGATTTGACAATTTGAGGCCAGTCTGGGCTACATAGTGAGACTTCTATTTCCAATTCGAACAAACAACCCTAAAACGACAACAGCAACGCATGGCTGTGGCGATATGGATCTCTAATAATCCAGTACTGGCGGTGTGAAGGCATGAGGATTGGGAGTTCAAGGTCAGCTTTGTCTACACAGTGAGTTTAAGGCCAGCCTGAGCAACATGAGACCTAAGGAGACTGGAGAGATGGCTCTGTGGTTAAGAACACTTGCTGCTCTCCTAGAAGATCTGAGTTCAGTTCCCAACACACATATCAGAAAGTTGTCTGTAACTTCAGCTCCAGGGGACCTCATGCCCCCTTCCCTGGACTGCACACACAGATCCAGAAGGTAAAATTTAAAGAAGATACTCTGAAAGCTAGAAAAGAATATGAGCTGTTTGAGGAACCCTGAATTTGAGGGATGACCACGTGGTGAGTTCTACATGCCCCCAGATTGAACTGGGTGTAGAAGAGAAATATCAAAAAGAAGCCAAGAAATGCCTGCTTTTTCTTTTCAGAGACCAAGGGCCAGGGAAGTCCAAGGCAGACTGGCAGAGAGCCCCAACTCCTGCCTCACACACCAAGCCCTCGAGAGCCTTAACCAAGCCTCCCCTGCTCCTCAGTCCAGGCCATGGACAGTCTCTACCTTCTGTGGGGCAGTGGAGGACTGTGTCTGTTTCCTCCCACCCCTGGCTCTTCACCAAGGAGACCCAGGCATGGTGGCTTCTGCTTCTATCAGAAGTTGCTTAGCAACAGCAGGCAGCCAGAAAAGAAGAAACTTTGGTGCCCTGAAGACAGCACCAGCAGGAACGGAGAGGAAAGCTCACATGCACTGGAAAAATGAAGTGGACCAGAGGGGCACTGGAAAGTCCTGGAACCAGACTGTCATTGGAGCAGAAACAAAAGCAGACCAGAACCCATGCGCTAAACCTAAGCAGGGTAATGACAAGGTCGAGTAAATATTCAGATGGTGTTAGAGCCACTAAAATATTCGGTAATGCCATAATCAGGAAAGCCACACTTAGCGTGAGCAAAGATGACCCACTGATGCCAATACCGACAGGAGTCAAATGGAGTCAATCCATAAGGATTTCATACAGCACTGGGGAGACCGCTCAGTCAGTAGGGATCTCTGCCTTGCAAGCCCAAAGACCTGGCTTTGATTCCCAGAACCCATTTTTTAAAAAAAAGCTGGGCATGGTAGCATGGACTTGTCTTCTCAGAGCTGGGGAGGCAGAGGCAGGTAGAGCCCTGGAGCTTGTGGACCGGCCAGCCTAACCTACTTTGTAAGTTCAGAGCTAACGTATTTGTTTGGCTCTCTGGAGGAATGATACATGAGGGAGTCTGACCTCTGGCCTCCATGTACACATATGTACATGCATATCCCCCCAGTCATGTGTGCACACACATGCACACACACAAACACATGGATATTTTGTTTATTTGCTGCAGAGTTTCAGATTGGATCCAGAGCCTCAACTGTTCCAGTCGGGGATACATTTTAAAATAGGGAGCTGATCAGTGATGTGGGATTCCCCTCTGTACGCTGTGAATACCATTGGTTAATAAAGAAACTGTCTTGGGCCTAGACAGGGCAGAATAAAGGTAGGTGTGGAAAACTAAACTGAATGCTGGGAGAAAGAAGGCAGAGTCAGGGAGAAGCCATGCCCCTGCTGGAGACAGATACCTAACAGAACTCTGCTGGTAAGCCACAGCCATGTGGCGATACACAGCTTAATAGAAATGGGTTAAATTAAAATGTAAGAGCTAGCCAATAAGAAGCTAGAGCTTATAGGCTGTGATTTAATCAATACAGTTTCTGTGTGGTTATTTTGGGGCTGAGCACCTGGGAACAAACAAGGGGCCTCCTACAACAGATCAGACTCTTAGAGAGAAGCAAAAGAGAGGAAGGAGTAAGGAATGCAGCTGGAAGTAACCCAACAGAAAGCAGAAGTGGGTGCTGGAGCAGGCAGTTGGCTGTGGCAGGCGCTCCTGCCTCCATACCTGTATGAAGGCTCCCATGATTTTCCTGGCTTCTTGATAGAGCTTCTCACCATCCCACTCGGGGTTGAGTCTGCTCAGTTCTCTGGCTAATCGATTGTGCTCCCGGAGAAGGAGTGTATGGGATGTGGCCAGCAAGATCTGCTCCGAGGCTCGAGAGTCTCCTAAAAAGCCCAGAAGGCAGGAAGATGGGTTCTAAGCAGGACCGGGGACCTTCACAAAGACAGATGGAGCCCCAAGACTCTCTCCAAAGCCTCTCCTTTAAGGTGATCAGGGGGAGCTGGGCAGTGAGGAATGTGGTGGGATTGAGAACTGTGCTACCAAGCTGGGCTAGAACTATGCCTGTCATAGATCACGCAAGAAAGGTTTATATTTAAATACTAATGACTAATATTGGTGGATGATGGGGTTATGTGGATTTTCTTTGTATTATTTTCTGGACTTATCTTGTTCCACAGCGAACATATGTTCTTAGATTCTTTATCTGGGCCCTTTCTCTATCCCTAGCTCAGTGCTACAGACAGTGGTGTCTTCGGGCATCTTTCTGGGAAAATGCTGGGATGGAGCAGGCTCCTTTGGTGATCTCTTTGTCCTTTAGCCCCTTGCTTTCTTCCCAGGCTAGACTCACCTGCCAAGAAGCAGGGCACTCCAGCAGTGCGGTTGATGACCTCACAGGGGCTGGGCTTCACACTGACAAAAGGCAGGAGGGGCAGTCCATGGTCTGAGACCTCTTCATTGACAATCATGAGGCCCAAGGGGCTGCTGAGGTTTCGAAGTCGATTTGCCAGGCTTGGCTCAGAACCGTATACCAAGCTAGCGTCCATGAAAGAGGTTAGAGCATTGATTTGCTCTCGGGCCAGGGATTGATAGGGTGGTGTGGGACAGACAAATCCAGCTCTGTAGAAAGGCATGCATTTCCCCTGAGTCTTCAATTTAGGGTCACCCTTTGGAAACTGTAGAGAGATGGGTTTGGGAGTTACTGCACAAGGACAAAACGTCAGTGCCCTGACCACCCTTCCCAGGGTCAGTCTGGTTGAAAAGATGCTCACGGTACCACTGTGGGATGCTTGCCAGACTCTGGCCCTAGATGCCTCCAACTGATGTTACACTTCCTGGGGCCCAGAGTTCATTCTATTTTGACGTGCACGAGCAGAAAGTGACTCACTCTTTCACAGCAAGAGCTCAGAAAAGGCAGGGTTTCCTGAGAGCCCTCGACAGGCAAGCAGCATATGATGTGCGCTTTAGTAATTACTACTGAAATATCAACCCTGGAATTCCATGTGCCAGCCAGAACGCATACCGCATCTCATTCTGTCCCTCAGAGAGCCCGTGAGTCTCTTACACAGGAGAAAACAGTCTCAATAAATTAACTTGTCTCAGCACCTACAAACTAGGAGGGAGAGACGTGAGACTCGAGTCCAGATCGGCCTCAGCCCTTGCTTCAGATTTTTTTTCACTACAGCACAGAGTCTTGATTTGTTTTCCTAAGTAAACAAATACCTCTCTAAATGCACACTTTATGGTTAAGAAGAGGTGACCACTGGAAGCCCCTCTCCCCTGCTGGGCATTCCGTGTCCTTGCTGCTCACTGGTCACACGGCTGCTTTCAGCTCCCTCTGGGAAAGAGAAGTCTTCCTTCAGGGCAGCATATAGCAGTGCTCCACACACTAAATATAGGATGAACCCCATGGCGGGAAGTGGGGGTGGGTGGGACAGATATGTCTTGATAAAATATCTTAATAAAATGCAGACTCTGTCTCCCAACATCTGGCAGGGAGGCCTGAGATTCCCAGGAGAGACTCAGATGCTGCTGGGTGGGGGTACAGACAACCCCAAATGTCCCAATTCTGTCAACAGTTCACATGCTCATTTCCGTGCCAGCCTTTGTCCTTGAGAGCAAGCATAGTATCTCCCCTTTGAGTCCCTAGTGTCGCTATGGTCCCTGGCATAGAGTAGGTTATCGTCTAATTCCTGAGTGGATGGATGAGCCCATGAATGGATAGGAAGCTATGATGTTAGCATTCAAAGCTCTCACGAGATCCCCATCTCTGGGCTGGGAATGTGTGCTACAGGGAAGTTGCCCGGGGCTTGCCAGGGACGTCGATCTGGCTGCAGAGGCTTACCATGATGGGGAAGCAGTTGTCTCCCTGGAGACAGTGTTCATCACACTGGGCTTTGGAGTTGTTATCACTCCCCATCTCATTTTCAGGGGCAAAGTCCAAGTCATGGTCCACGATTTGACCCCACTGCATGAAGAGCAAGGATCTGTTTTCATCCAGAACACCCTCCTCATTCAGATAGCCAAGGATCTGGTTGGAGACGTCTCGGGGCTGCACATGGAGGGAAAGGGGGTCAGGTCGGAACAAAGCATGCTTTGAAGATTCAGATTCAACCACAGTTTGGTGGGGACCTATGATGCAATCCCCACAGGCGTATGTGAGGTGGGATGCATGGGAACTTTGTAGATGACACAGTCTTAGAGCGCTTGTCCTGCGCCTACAAAGGGATAGGGATGGCACTGAACCTCGGTCTGTGCGACTGGACAATGGTCAAGCGTCCTTACTATGGAGAGAGAAAACCAAGGCAAGCTGATGCTGTCATGCCCGTGAGGAAGTGCCAGGATTCTGGGCATGGAAAAAAGGCCCCCGGGGCGGGGCTGCCAACTCAGATGAGGCCAACAGATCAGACCAGCAGTAAAACGACAGCTGCTGCACGCCAGGGGCTGGGACAGGGTAAGCGCAAATAGAATAGAGCAAGGAAACCATCTGCCTGGGAGACCCCAGGGTATCAGACTTGGGACATTAGCACCACCACCTGGTTGGGCTCCAGGCTCTGCTGCCCTCTCGTGGCAGTTCGGGGCACATATCGCCAGGGAGCGAGTCCTAATTTCAGTTGCGCCTCCATTTTTCTTTTTTTTAGGGTGCTTTGACTTGTGTGTGGCTCATCGCCTCCCATCCTGTACCCCGCCCTCCTTCACCTGCGGGAGAGGGAAGCCGTTCCGCGTCTTCCCCGGCGTCCACCCAAAGGGGCGGGAGAACCCGTCCTCGTACTCCGCGGGCAGCCATCGAGCCAGCGCCCTATTGGCGGATCCCAGCGTTGGATGCTTCCTGAAACCCAGCAAGAGAGCTCTCAACCTCGGCAGGTAGCCTCCTGGCTCACTGCCTTCACCCTGCGGCCCTTAACCTGAACTCTGCAGGAGGGAAAGCGGATGTGGAGGAGGGGCCCTCTGCACTGTGGGGTTCTGAAATTTCCTAGCCCCCCCCCCCCAGGCATGGGACTGTCTGCCTTGGTTGAAAGGATTGTTCCCAGTAGACCACAGTGACCTCATTGGAGATGGGTACTCTTCAAAGGGATCCAACAGTTGTGCCTGCAAGGTCCAAGGGGCAGAGATGCTTGCTGGGGGAATGGCTGGTAGGCTCACCTGTTGTTACAGTCCCCAGTGATGGTCCGGTAAGGGTTGCTTATATCGCAAGTCACTGCCTTAGCAGGGGGATCACAGCCCACCTCCCAGGAGAGCGAAGTCAGGTCCAGGCCTTGGCCTGAAAAAGAAGAGAACCCCAAACAGGGATTCTGAGACACTGGCAACAGGCAGGGAATCGGAACACAGGTGATAGCTCAGTGTTCCCCAGAACAGGGTAGAAGTTTCATCTCTTGAGATGCTCCCAGCAAACCCATATGACACTGGTGGCTTACGTCTTGCCTTCACCCACAGGACACTGGCTTAGGGCCAGAAACCCCATTTATTGACTTTGGCATTTCCTACAGAATCCTTACAAACCACCATAACACACTGAGCACAGACGTTTCTTCTCTATCAGTTGGCACTATAACCTTGTCACAACGAGTTCTTTCACCTGCAAAAGGGACACTGGCCTAGCTGTCCCCGGAGGCCCTCTGAGCTCTGCCAGTATGGCCCTTGGGTTTAGCTAAGAAGGAAGACAGAAACGCCTTTGTGTAGAGAGTTTCTAGCAGCTTTTGGTGGCCTCAGTTGTACTCATGATCCTTTCTTGTCATTACAGGGCTGTAAGTTGTCTGTACCTGTGACATTTGTCAAGGTCACCGCCTTCTTCAGTTTCTTTAGAGACTCTTCCCACACCTGCCCATTGCGGATGGCCGTGCGCGTCCGGCCTTTGGCTTGCTTGAGATACCCTGAGAGGTGGCGGGTGGTGGGAGCCTGGGTGGTCAAGGCGGTCTTCAGCCTACAGTAGGAACCAATGGGGCCTTGTGAGCTGCCAAAGTGTGCCGGTGGCTCTCAGGAGAGGTGCAAGGGAGTGTGAGCAGGGGGAAGACCCAAGGGATCTGAGGAGTAAACATGGGCTCTCAGTACCATCCCTCTTGTCTCTTCTGCCATTGCCACTGGAAAGACCTCTCCTAAGGGGAGAAGGAAGCCACAGTGGCCATGAAGAGTAGGTAAGTCTGACCTTAAGTAAAGCTGGTGGATGGATCAAAAGATTCCCGAAATCCAGCTGGAAGAGTGTACCTGACTGGCCGTGTCAGAACCAGATGGGCATCCTAAGACCACCCAGATCCTACAGTGGGTGAATCCAGGCTTGAGAACTTAGGTCACTCCTGAGCCTTATAACTTAAGAGTTCTAGGGGGGGGCTGGAGAGATGGCTCAGCGGTTAAGAGCATTGCCTGCTCTTCCAAAGGTCCTGAGTTCAATTCCCAGCAACCACATAGTGGCTCACAACCATCTGTAATGAGGTCTGGTGCCCTCTTCTGGCCTGCAGGCATATACACAGACAGAATATTGTATACATAATAAATAAATTAATTAATTAAAAAAAAAGAGTTCTAGGACCAGGACCCCCGAGGGTTTCTGGTTCTGTGCATGCGCATCTGGCCTTAGAACTGGTGTGGCGTCTGTGGACAGAAGCACCCTGCCTAATGCCAAGCTAACCCTTAACTCTTTATCTTCCACGTGCAATACAAGGATCCCTAAAGCCTTCTACCCTGAAGTCTATGGCAATTTGGGGAGGCTAGGGACATGAAAGTACCCTATTGCCTAACTGTGCCTCAGTTTCCTTGTGTGTGAGGATTTCTCTATAAAGCCTCTGTCTCTAGAGCTCTGAAATATTGAAAATGGCTTAGGTTCTCACAAAACCAGCCTTCTGGTTGTATTTATCTCCCTGGCTGTAATGCCGGTCTTATCTCTTCACGGTAGGCCAATAGCTCCAGTGAGAGTGCTAACGGGGCTAAGGCTCATCAAAGGACTGAGGAGAAAGGCGAAAGGAGGCCAGCCCTGGCCTAACCTCCCTGAAGACAACCAGGCTGTCTTTTTGCTGCCTTAAAAACAAACAAACAACAAACAAAACAAGCCAGGCATGGTAGCACACACCTTTAATCCCAGAACTCGGGAGGCAGAGGCAGACAGATCTCTGTGAGTTTGAGGCTAACCTAGTCTACAAAGTGAGTTCCAGGACAGCTAGGGCTACACAGAAACCCTGTCTCAAAAACCAAACCAAACCAAACCAAACCAAACCAAACCAAAATAGAACAACAACAAAACAAAACAAACAAAAACGAAACAAGAAAAGAAAAAAAAACCCACAAGCTTTTGCCATGCAACAGCTTTGGCTAGTCTTGATATGTAGACCAGGTTGGCCTCAGACTCACAAAGACATGCCTGCCTCTGACCCTTGGGTGCCTGGATTAAAGTCACACAACACCACACACGTCTTTTTTCTGTTTTTATGAGACAGTACGCTCAATAGTCCAGAGGGGGTGGGGTCAGGTCTAAAGCCAGACACCCCAAACAGAGGCTTGGAGTGCAGGCCAGGGAATTTTCCAGGTCTTTGAGTTGGTAATTGATTTCTTTGTGTACTCAGAAAAGAAGTACACAAGCCACCGAGCTGTTCAGGACTGGTGGAGTTACCATCCCCAGCTTCCCTGTTCCTCTTTCTGCTCAGCCCCCAAGGAGCGTTGGAGGAGTCCTGGAACAAGGGAGAGGACCTCTGGGCCCCCTCTTGTCACCACAGAGCCCAGGGCTTCAGAACCAAGGCAGTCATCAGCTTGGGATTTTACCCCCTCCGGCTGACCTTTGAAGTCCTGAAATGATACCATTTCTGCAGGACTAAAAGCAATCTAAAAGCCACCAAAAGAATCGTGGAATAGAGAGCTCATCCAGGGATGAGGCTGAGAAAAGCCCCTATCTAGAAACAGAACTATGAAGGGTTGAAGATGCCTTCTGCTCGATGCCATGGTCACGCCCCTTCCTAGCTTCCCTAGGCTTTGCACTTGCTAGACCAGCTTTCTCTCACTGAGCTGCATTCTCAGCTCTCCCCTTTTCCTGAGACAGGAGCCTACTGAGTCGCTGATGGCCTGGGCTGCCCTTGAACTCACTCCATAGCCAAGACTAGCCTTGAACTTGCCATCCTCCTGCCCCAGCCTCCTGAGTAGCTGGGATTATAGAACTGCGCCGCCAGGCTTGACGGCAGACGGCTCTTGTTCTTCAACTACTCTACTGGTGGAAGGCTGACTTCCTGAGGGGAGAGCCTGGTCCACATTGCAGTTTCTCGAGTCCCAGCCCCCTTCCCAGAGTGGGTGGTGTCTTGGTCTGCGATCCATCAGGAGGGTTTATGTGCTCCTTGCCCAGCTACTGTGGGTGCAGCCCCCAAACGCTCACCCCTGTAGACTTGTTTTGCTTTGCTCCTGAACTCTGGCGGCTGCCTGGTTGGAGGTTCCCAGCAATAGCACCAACATTCTTAACTCTTGCCACAGGAGCCTCAAGCCTGGGGCCACATCAGCCACACGTGGGTATCTGGAAACTCTACACCCTTGTTCCAAGGTGGGACAGACTCCACGGTACACCTTATACCCTGGGAATCTCTGGGTGGTGGTGGATCAGTCAGTCTGAGGCTGGACTTCAAGCCGCGTTCTCACTTAAGTTTGCTTTATGCCGCGACTTCCTTGAGAGAACTTCTCTCATCGGTTCCCTGCACTGACCCGAGGCAGACTATAGTAGATGAACGAAAAACCTTCTGAATCTGGCAGGCGTAACCAAAGGGAACCTGGGCCATGTGGAGGGTAATGTTAGACGTCCCCCTCGAGGCCCCTTAGAAGCTGGGATTTTAGGATTTGGAAGCTACTGTTCCTGTTTGCTGCATACTTGGTGGGGGTGGGGTGGAGAGCGGTGGCAAGGCAAGTTTATAATTGCTTTGGCTCACTGACTTGCTGGGGCTGGTCTGGGTGCCCTTGTCATTCACGGGAAGCCAGAGAAGGGAGTTCACACACACGGGACACCTGTCTCACTTACCTGGTCCGGGAATCCAGGAAGGCTTTGTTGACCCAGACCTTGACCTCATCCACTGTTTCCCGCAGGGTGGCAGCGGGGCTGGCTGAGGAAGCTTGGGGAGGGAAAAGCAGAAGGCAGGATATCACATATCACTCTTTTGAGATGCTCTTTGCTTCTGCTTCCCTCTCAACCATGACCTCCTCTCTCAAACCTGAGCAGGTGGGGGGGGATCAAGGATATTTTACAAGACCCCTTTAAGCCGTGGTTCTTAACCTTCCTAATGCTGCGACCCTTTAATACTGTTCCTCATGTTATGGTGACTCCCCAGCCATTATTATTTTCAGTGCTACTCCACGACTGTAATTTTGCTACTGTTATGAATTATAATGTAAACAGCTGATATTTTCAACGGTCTTAAGTGACAGCCATGAAAGGGTCCGTTCAACTCGCCACAGGGCTTGCGACCCACAGGTTGAGAATAATAGACTTAAAAGAAAGCAGTAAAGAATGGGAAGATGTCAAAATTGCTTTTTGGAATTCCAGGGGAGTGTCCAGGAGAGGACAATAGGGTGTCCCCAGGAACAGGACAACAGGACGTGCATTGTGACCACTCTTGGGCTGCCTGGTTTCTGGTGAGATGGTCTTGTGGACCCTTAAGCAAGCCTATCAGAATTTACACCATAGCCAGGACCTCGGAGCAAGGAAGGCAAGGACACATAAAGGAGAGCTGTGTTCCTTGAGTCCTCCTAAGGGTGGGATGTGGATTATGAGAGGCAGCCTCTATTCCCCTTGAGGAGACTGTAGTGGGTTAAACGGTGTCCGGTTGGAAATTCAACATTATTTCCAAACAGTCTGTGCCGATGAGATCAATTCAGAGGTCATGCTGATTAGGGTGAACCCAAAGTCCAGAGACTAACGGATGTAGGAAAGAACCCCGAGAGAAGCTGTGTAGAGCCGGGGGTGGGGAGGTAGCTACAAGCCAACGATACTAAAAGATGCCTGGAACCATCAGAAGCCAGAAGAGGCAAAGGACCACCCCCTCCACTCCACCCCACGTAGAGCCTTCAGGAGGATCGTGACCCTTCCATTACCTTCCTCTTGGATTTCCAGCCTTCTGGGATGCGTGAGAATGAATCTGTATTGTCTGCGGCCACCCAGCTCCTAGTGCTTTTATCCCAGCCTTATTCCAAGAAGCAAATACAGTATGACACTTACCATTACTGGCTGCCACTGCTGTCTGGAGCAAGGTCAGGGAAGCTAGGAGGGCCGGGAGATGCAGAAGGACTTTCATTGCTGAAAAGAGATGAGAATCATACTAGGAGCCCCAGTGGGGTGTCACAGAAAGAGATGGAATCTCAGAAAGCAGAGAAAACCTGGGTGAGACCAGATGCCCTGGCCACACAAGCTCGCAGTGTGCACAGGCTGGAAGTGTGCCAGGCTGGGAGAGCCCAAAGATGCAGGCAAAGAAGCTTTGGGGTCTGAGGCCCTGAGTTATAGCTCTGCATTGGCCCCACCCAGCGCCATGAGCCTGGGCAAGTAACTTAACACTGGGCCACTGGCCTGCCAGTAAGGGGGCAGGGTCAAATGCTCCAGATGTCCCATTCTGCCGGGGGAGCCTGGGCTTGTCATGTCACAGATAGAAGTATTTTTGAAGTTCTAATCCCTTCTTCTCCAGATAGCTTGCTTCCTGCTAGCCAGGCTCCTCCTGGTTAGCACAGGGCAAGGGCTGGAAGGAGACGCCACGCCTTTCCTCAGAAATTCCACAGGGTTTTCCCCTCCCTCAAAAAAATCAATTTGGCGGGAACATATGGAAGAATGTCGGGGCACGCCTGAGCTTCCCTGGGCCTACAGCGGTGTCTGGGGCTGCCTGCAGTGGCTCAGCCTCTACATCATGACTTTTTACTTCAAGCCTAGGTCGCCAGACTAAAATCTGAGCAGTCTTGTCTCCTTTTTCTTTCTCTTCCCCTTCCTTCTTCCTCCAATCCTTTCTTGACTTCTGTCCCCACTTCCCCTCTCCCTCCCCTTTTCTGCTGGTGACCCATGGCCTGTCTACATTATATGCGTGCCCTACCACTAAGCAGCATGCCTGGCCCTTTAAGACCCCACCCCCACCCCATTGAATGTGTCTTTCATGGGCTAACTTTAGAAATAAAGTGAGAATAACTATCAGGCCAAGAATTTTCTTTTCAAGACAGAGTTTCTCTGTGAAGCCCCAAGTGTCCTAGAACTCACTCTGTAGACCAGGCTGGCCTCGAACTCACAAATATGTTTCATATATTATATATCTTATGTGATATGTGATCACACGGGCATGCACACACACACACACACACACACACACACACACACACACAATTTTCATCTACAGTAGTTCCTGGCTCATAACTCCCTCTCTAAATCAGGACATAGAAACTGTGATTTCTTTTTCCTGAGGAATATTCCAGAAAATCTCTAGTCCCCTCTACCCCCAGCCAACTTTCTGTATTGGTGCTGACCATGAAATTCTCAGAACTATGTCATCTGATAATGGACCATAACCCTCCGATCTCAGAAGGGGTCCTGCCCTGTGTCTGGGAGGAGGAAGGAAGGAATGCTGCTCAGGGAAGCTAAGAAGAATCTCAACAGACAAGCCTTGTTGGGATTCCCCGCTCAGTCTATTAGCAGTAGGTCTAGGTGGCTGTTTGGGCTTCTAGAGTGCTCATGCCAAAAAGTCTTCACAGAACTCCAGAGGGCTTCCGATGGTTGGCCGCACATGGAAATTGCGGAAGGTGGTGTTCCCAGAGAGAGCAGAAACGCCCCATGCACCTCCCCACATTCTTACCTGTCCTGTGCTCACTTTCATCTGTGTCCTTTGACGTAACCAGCACAAGTGTCCCCCTGAGTGACTGAGCACCTCCAGCAAGCTGATCAAATTTGGGAACTCTACCCGAAGCACAGGCAGAGCAACCTGGAGCTTGTGACTGGCATCGGGAATCAGGGTTTGGTCTCCGGGACTGAGCTCTCTGCCTGTGAGATTGGAGGCTATCTCCAGGTAGAGACTGTCAGAACCGAATGGGATTAGGAACACCCAGCTGGCATCCAGCTACTTGCTGGTGGGTGGGGAATTCTCCCAGACCTCATGTCAGAAGCAGGCTGTGACAGGCCAGTAAGAGAAACTGAGGTTGAGGTTGAGTTTATTTTCCTTCTATATCTCAGTGGCTCTTAGAAAGCCCTCTGCAGACCCACATTGGAGCACTGGACAGAAATCTCAAGGTCCAAATCAGGAGCAGAAGGAGAGAGAGCACGAGCAAGGAACTCAGGACCATGAGGGGTGCACCCACACACTGAGACAATGGGGATGTTCTATTGGGAACTCACCAAGGCCAGCTGGCCTGGATCTGAAAAAGCCTGGGATAAAACCGGACTCGCTGAACATAGCGGACAATGAGGATTACTGAGAACTCAAGAACAATGGCAATGGGTTTTTGATCCTACTGCACGTACTGGCTTTGTGGGAGCCTAGGCAGTTTGGATGCTCACCTTACTAGACCCGGATGGAGGTGGGGGTTTCTTGGACTTCCCACAGGGCAGGGAACCCTGATTGCTCTTTGGGCTGACGAGGGAGGGGGACTTGATTGGGGGAGGGGGAGGGAAATGGGAGGCGGTGGCAGGGAAGAGACAGAAATCTTTAATAAATAAATAAATTTTAAAAAAAGAAAGCCCTCTGCAGCAGAAATAATCCTCTGCCCCACTGGGTATGTGCTGAATATGGTCAGTTACATAAAAAGCAACACAATCTAATCCCCAGTCCTCCCCAGATGAGGCCCATCTCATACTGTTACAGTTCAGGTACCTGTTTGAGACCCAGAGGACCTCAGCATATTTAAAACACTGGGAACTTAACGGTCAGGGTTGACCAGATAGTTAGATCTGCTGCAGCCAACAGGCATGAAGATAAAGATCCTAGAGCACTGGCTTAGAGAAGACCCCCCCAACTCCCCGAAACACTGTATTGTCTTACTACCGAGGAGAGCTATATGTCATGTTCGTCCAGAGACACCACATTCAGTAACCATCCCCCAACTCTCTAAGTGACCCCGGACACCTGTCTTGGGCCTCTGTTGCTAAACAGCGCAGATGAGAAAGGTTCATGGAACCTTCCAGATCTGCCAGTTTATGTCTCTGCCTGATTTTTGGTGCAGAAAAGGCTTCTCGCCCCGCAGTGGATTTAGTCACCCCCTACAACCCACAAGGAGATGCTGCCAATAGGTCGCTAAATCTGACACCAGAAAATGCCCAAGAAAAACAGGTCTAAATCGAGGACTAAATGTTCTCCAGTCCTGAGGAAATGTCATCATCTTTGTAGGAACCAGGAAAGGTTAGCGCGTCTTACCTGCCATGTGTCTTGGCCTCCCGTGACAGCCAGAGAACTGCTCTGCTTAGCCCAGTTGCTCTTTTATATCCTCCTGTCAGGATTTGCTCATGGGAAAGGAAGGCCCAGAGGGAAGGCTTTTGAGCAGCTGGAGTGACTTAGAGGAGACACTCAGGCTCAGCAGGGAACACCCTGTGACTCCGGCCAGATGCAACAAGGAAACTATAGGATGACAGGGAACAGTTGAGGCAATATCAACTGACTAGGCAGAGCTACCCCCTCCCCACTTCCCAGCTTCAGTCTGCCAGCCTGGGCTAGCCCTGGAAGGTGCACCGCCAAGCCTTGCACATGCTTGACCCCCAGTGGGTCTGAATTGCTCTTCTAAGGAGGTCTAATTAAAAGAGTCTCTCCCTTAGTAGTTTACTTAGCATGTTTTGATTCTTCCCTTACCTTCTACCCAATCCATTGTAGGATCACTGGACTCACCTTTGGTATTTAGGGTGATTAGGCAACATTAATTTTGGGGGGATCAAAATCGCAAAAGACTGACTTTTTTGAAAGGCATCACTGGAGGTAAGAGGAGGTCTCACCTAACATCAGGATGGTTGTTTGCTGTCTCCCCGAGCCACTTCTTGTCCAGTGGCTTACATCACCCAGCGGCAAAATCAAAGGTTAGTTTCGGCGGCTATCATGCTTCTTTGATTTCACGCCTTTTATAGAGTGTCTCCTTAAAAAACGCCATGGCCCCAGAAATTACTGGTGGAAATCCCAGAGATTAATATATAACTCTTATCTTAGGGACTTGGAAAGAGTCAAGTGCATTAGAACTGAAGAAGAAGGAAATGGATCAGAGAAAACAGAACTTCGTTAGTGTGTTTTACAAGGTGGGAAACTTTAAGGAAGAGGACATTCATCTACCATAACCCAGACCACTAGTTTTACCTTTAGAACAATTCTAGCCCGTCTCCAGTCACTGAAGTAGATCTAAAGACTATTTCTATTTTTCTTTTGCTGGACTGTAGTCCAGGTTGTCTCAGGCCTCACTAAGTAGCCCAGGTTGGCCTCCGCATCACAAATCTTTCTACACCAGCTTCCACAGTGCGGGGATCACAGGTATGAACACCGGCTTAAAGGCCATTCCTCTGCTGAAGAATGCAGGCAAACGAGCTAGCCACCTTGGAAGAAGGCTGCTGCCCAGAGAAGGGCACAGACTCGGGCTCTGCTTGTTTCCTTTCAGAGACATTCCAATCCTCAGCCGAGCCAGGGTTCTTTGCCTCTCTTCTTCCCTGAATGTTGGAGCCTGCTTCTGACTTTGCACTTAGGGGTTCAGGACACTCTGTCTGTAGATGGATTTTATTTGAGGGTGGTAGTGCTTGGAATCACTCTCAGGCCAGGGCAGTGTTAGGCAAGTGCTCTACCACCAAGCCAGGTCAATTTGGAGCTTCCTTCTAGAACGCTCCATGGGATAACTTGGTGTCCTCTGAATAATGAATGGTGAACTACTGCCGCCACAGTACTGGCAAAGAGCGAGTCTGATGTCTCCGCATCTGATGCACTATGTCCCGGGTTTGCTCAGGGATGGAGCTGCATCAGCACCAAACCAGTGTGGCCCATCCCTCGACGTTGGGTTGAAGTATCACTCGGCACGAAGCCTACCTGTGGACAAGCCATTGCCCCGCAGCTGACTGTATTTTTATAGCTTTGCAGATGTTATACTGATAACTTACTTACATGATATCTCATTTTGCCTAAACTGTCTTAGCATGAGCTGCTGTCTCCCCGGTCGAGAACGGGCAAACGGGTCTGAGAAATGGAGCTCAGAAGACCGAAAGTTCAGAAAACTGCCAGAATTTCTCATGAGTCAGCACAGAGGTTTCAGGATAGTTTAGCAATTGCAACCGCAACAGCAGAAACAGAGCATGCCCTGTGAAGTCAAGATGCAGACAACAGACTCCTGCATCAACCACACACGACCACACACATTGCAGACAGGAGTACAGAGGTATATACAGACACACAGACACACACATACCATAGAGACACGCATACATAGAGACACAGACACACGCATACATATACACAAAGAGACACACACAGACACACAGACACACAGACACACAGAGGCACACATACATACAGAGACACACACAGACACAGATGGACACACACATATACATAAAGACACACAGACACAGACACTGCAGGAATTCGGTGGCCTCAGACATTCTTTGCTTACCTCCATTTCCTTCTAAAATGAGAACCCTGCTCGTTGCATGCACAACCTTCGGCAGGTGGGGTGGACACCTATGTTCAATGATTGACTAATTTTCCAGAGGTGGTCATAGCTCTTGTGTTGGTCCATCGCCTTCTAGCCCTGCCTGCTATCTTTGGGGATCCCAGCTCCTCTCTTCCCTCACAGTCTGTTCAGCCTTGTCTTACTGGCTTGGCAGTCATTCCCTTCTAAGGCAGGCTATTTTTTCTGTTCATGTTCGAATACATTTCCTCTTGTTGGTTTCCTAGAACAACAAACAAATTGACCTCTTGTCCTGCAAAGGGCCCCATATGCCAATGTCTCCTCTTTGGGGTTCATTCACTTGTCCTGGCTCAGAGAATGAAGGACTTTAGGTCCTCTGGCTTATGCCATCCCTAGGCCTCTGGAGCACTGTGAGTATAACAAAACTCTGAATGGTATCCCTGAGCTGTATAGACCCTGGGGACAGACAGAAACATTGCCAGATGGCTCCCTTCAGAGGAGGAATTAGCGAACAAGGAGAATGTCCGAAGTGGATTGTGGGTTTCCCTGGAGGCGAGAGGAGTCTCTCTTGTCTTCTCTGTGGTTTCTAACGTGTAGCTGTTTAAAGTTGTGCAATGGATGTTGATAAGCTCCGTAATGACCTCTGAGACTGGCATAAGGGTTTTGACCAGAAAACCCAGTACCGGTGAGTTTTTCCAGTTAGTCACAGCCTGTTGAAACTGAAGAGTCAGTGTCGTTCAAGGCCTTCCTGGGACCAGCCCATTGAGAAGGGCAAGGGGGAATTCCTAAGAACTACCCTGGTAGGTGAGCAGAATATGATTTCTTCCTGTTCTTTATTCATGGAACACAGGCCCCTTGCAGTCAAGGCCATTCTTCTCTTCTTATCCATGGCTTGCCTCTTGCTTCCGCTTAAATATTTATTGAGTTCTAAATATTATATATTTCCTGTTTTCTCTTTCTTCTGTTCCTCCCTCAGCCCAGCCAGCTTAACAAATTATAAATTTTAATAAGTTTGCTTCAAACGAGAAAGGTGTCAGATCTGTTCCATGTCTTCCCAGGGCGATGAAGGCAAGTGGCTGGGGAGGATGACAAACCTCAGCCTGCAACAAAGACAGTTCACCCCAAATAAACTTCAAGATGGTTCGGGAAGAAATAAAGCCATGAGCCGATTATTATAAGTCATATATAAATATGGGATTTTAAGCAAAAAAACTACCTCCCCCCAATTTTATTATCTGGGAAATAGATAAAATACATCTTATGGTAGAGAAGATATTTCAAGAGAGGTCTTATTTCTGGGCTGAGGATGTAGCTCAGTTGGAAGAATGCTTGCCTCAATGCACAGAGCCCTGGGTTTGCTCCTCAGCGCCACACACATGGGGCATGGTGGTACCTACCTGTGGTTCTAGCACTTGGGAGATAGAGACAACAAGATCAGAAGTTCAAGTTCACCCTCAGCTGGGGAGTTTGAGGTCAGCTTAGGATAAATAAGGTGAGCCTGGTTAAATGAGATCTTGTCTAAAGAGGGCCGGGGGTGGGGTAGACGGGGCTCATCTCTCAAGCAGACATGTGTATGCCTAGCCCATCCACCACTTAGTGCCGGTAGGGAAATAAGGAGTGCTGGCATATTCAGAAACAAGTCAACTTCTAGTCCTTGCTTGCTACTCTAACCATGTGACCTTGAAGAAGTCACTCGATTGAGACACCTGGGCTCCCTTATCTGTAGAGGGGAGTGGACACACTAAATGACTGTGTTTTTCTTGGGTACCCAAGGCTAGAACTCTGTCATGAGCCACCCACTGTTGGAAGGGTCCCGTTCCAGCTTGCCTCTGCTCCACTGTGCAAGCCTGTCCCAGTCACACGCCATCTGGTTCTCGTTACCATTGTTGGACCAGCTGGGCCATATGGCAGGAACCAGTTTTCCTCAAAGCCGTTTTCCTTTGTCTCGGGGACAGCCGGAAACAGGAGAATGGGAGAAATCAATGGTACAATTTTATAAGGAACGTGGCCATTTTGCAGATACTCAAGTTGGAAGCCGGAGAGCCTCCTCACGTCTCCGTGGTTATCAAGGGCTGTCTGCTGCCAGAATCTCTTGGTTCAGTGGCTTCTTCACTTTCCCCACAATCTGCTGCTGCCCCAAATCGTCTCCAAGCACAACCCCTCCTTACCGAGCTCCCCGCCACACCCGCCTCCCCACCCCACCCTTCCTCTACCCTGACATTTTGGTCAGCCCACTGCAATCCATAAGACAAAACTCTAGTGTTAGTAGGACTGTAAACCACTTTTGCTGCTGTGTCTCTAACCTGCCATCATTGACCATTCCTTCACCTAACCTCTTCTAGCTGAACTGCTCCGCTCACTCTTCCCCAGCCCATAACATAGCATTCTGCTTCCACGTCTTTCTCTCTGCCATACTCCATGCCTAGGCTCGCGATCTCACCTCCATCACCCCAGACTGGCCTTGAACTTGCTTGTTCCAGAGGATGACCTCAAACTTTTATTCCTCCTGCCTCTGCTTATCCAGCGCTGGAATTATAGGCATGCACCACCACGTCTGGCTTATGCGGTACTGAGAATGGACCCCAGGGCTTCATGTATGTTAGGCAAGCACTGTACCAACTAACTGAGCTACATCCAGCCCTCGTATTTCTTTATGCATCCACCGCTCCTGTCAACCGAACTAGACCAGAAACTCTGTAGAGGCTCTCGAGTAATCTGGGCAATCGATACTATTTGCTTTGATGATCAGGAGGACACTAATATAAAAAGTAGCTTGCTGGCTTAGCCTACTTACTCCAGTCTTGGCTGTCAGTTCTAACGCTGTCCCAGGGATCCATTTTCTAATTTGACTGAAATAGCACAGTGATTTAGAGTGTAGCTAGGGTCTATGATAAGCATATTTTTCTTTGATCTTCTTTCTCCCCTGTCTTAGGATCTGCATAGCCTATTACAAGCTAGACAGATTCGGAGCAAGCCCGGCTATCCATGCGGAGTATCATCACTGAATTGTGAGCTCCGAATGGGGCCAGAAAGCTGGGATCTGGCAGCCAGGCAGCAAACTTATCTACCGCACACCAGTTCCCACATTCACTCCAACGCCTGTTTTCCCGAACGTCCCTACTCTTCCCGAAGCAGCTGCAGTAGTGGGCTCCCGGTTTTATGTCTTTCACTCCAGGTTCTGTGTCAGATGGAGGCTGGAGTCCTGGAATGGACATTCCTGAGAAGGCTCTCTCCTCCCATGAGGACTAAAACATGACGGGGACATCCTCTGGGCAGTACACGGTGTGCTCACCAGAACTTATTGTCAATGGCCGAGTTCTCTTGTTTTCCCTTCTGGGGCTCCACCCAGATGTTGTAGAGCACACAGGATAATAGATGCCCTGGAAGACTGTGGTGGATGCTGGAATGGAGTGAGGTTTGGACTGGAATTCCTTCTATGCTCGTGGGAAGCTCTGGAGAGCTAAGTGGCTGTTTGCTACTTCCTCTCCTCAGCGCTAAATGAGCGGACGCGAAGCAGGGCATCTTTACCGTTTCCTCTTTAGTTCTCTTAACAGACACTGGAAGCATGCACCAGTGCAAGCCCTCTACCCTGCAAGCCACACAGCGGGAGCAGTGCTTTCCAACACTGCCTCCCTTTGATGATGGCTCAGCGGTTAGAAGCATCTTCTGCTCTTTCAGAGGACCCAGGTTCCGAGCACCCATGTGACAGCTCACAGCCATCTGTGACTCCAACCTCAGGGAAATCTCGCACACTGTTATAGAAATCAGTGAGAAAGCAAGGGCCACTCAGAGAGTTGGAAAACTCAGGTTTAAAATGACGGTAGACCCAGACTGAGCAAGCACTTCAGAGAGACAGCCTAAGCCACAGTTTTTTACAGTGGTTGTAGGTGGAAGTCCGGTCCTTCTGTCACTGGTGGAGTTAGTTGTCCTAATTTTAGACAAGTATTTTATTTCAAGCATTTTATTTATTTATTTATTTATTTATTCATTTATTTATTTTTGAGACAGGGTTTCCCTGTGTAGGTCCTAGCTGTCCTGGAACTAGCTCTCGTAGACCAAGCTGGCCTCGAATTCACAGAGATCCACCTGCCTCTGCCTCCTGTGTGCTGGGATTAAAGGCCCGGCAGCAACAAGTACTCTTATCCGCTGAGCCATCATTTCTCCAGCCCCTGCAGCAAGCAGGTTGGACCGATGTGAGACTGAAATCGAGAGAGTGGCTTTCTGACAAGTGTCGGGATTTCCGTTTTTAATCTTACACGTGTGTGTCTGCGTAGGGGTATGTGCGTGTGTGTGCAGGTGCCAGGAGAGGACAGAGCATTGGATCCCCTAGAACTGGAGCCACCTGATGTAGGTGCAGGGAACCAAAGTCGGATCTACTGGAAGAACACTGACCCATCTCCTGAGCCCCAGTGTCTGTCTTCTTAAAATGAAAGGAAGAGGGTGCTAGCTGAGGCAAGCAGGAGAATAAAGGTGTATATGTTGTTCTTATGTTTAACCCGTTCTAGTCTCCCTCTTCCTTATACCTCAAACAAAATGGGACAGTGACAGAGTTCCCTTGGAGAAGGCTGAGATACTGGACTTCCTCAGAATCTCCTCATTTTTACACATACACACACACACACACGCACACACACACACACACACACACACAGAGAGAGAGAGAGAGAGAGAGAGAGAGAGAGAGAGAGAGAGAGAGAGAGAGAGAATCAAAATAAAGATTGGCATCTGTGGGAAGGAACTAGTAGTAGGGTGTACAACTTCAAAGAAACCCTTACCTTATAGGAAATAGTGCTTCATTAAGTAGCTTAGTCTGTCTCCAAATGCACAATCCTCCTGCCTCAATCTCTCCAGGGCCACGATTACAGGTTTATGTTCATACCTGGCTAAATCGCTTTAGTTTTGTTATAGGTCCACTGTGTTCTTTTTAAAAAATAGAACATTGACTTCACACCTGTGTCCGCTATCATGGGGTACATTTGCCACAGTTCGAAAATCAATATTGTTTCCGTAATTAGTAAATAAAATTTAACTTCATATACTTTTTGACCTGTTTGAGAACTTACCTGTTTTGACATGGACATTTAAATTTTTTCATCTTATCAAATTAAAGTCAAATTTGGGGACTTTGGCTGCTTAGGGAACAAAGCCACATTTACTTCAGGCTTTGTATTTTCCCGAGGGAGGACAAACAGCCACCTTGGGCAGCTTGAGTCACTGAGAGTAAGTTCAGAATGGGGCCAGAAAAAGGTCTCCCAGGGCTCTCTTGCGTTGGGAACCCTAGATGCTCTCTCACTCTCTGGCCCTTGCCGTCCTCCTCTGCTGAGAGATAATAATAGCCGGAGCCTGCCTCCCACAGCGTGGTGACTCTCGTTCCCACGTGCGGCGTGATTACACGTAAGAGATTTTTATCAGGCGGTTTCTGAGTCTTGGGAGTGGAGCAGATACTTCAGGGTGAGCTGGTCCTTGAGATACTGCACTTGGATTTCCATCTACCATCTTGATGAAGGCCTGAATCCGCTGAAACCAGAACCGGAAGTGACTTCAAGCCCGCGTCCTCATTGCTGGGTTGCAGGTCACCTGACAGGGGAGGTAAAAATGAAATCTCCCTCCCTCCCTCCCTCTCCCCTCCTCCTTCCTCTCCCTTCTCCCTCCCTCCCTCCCCTGCCCCTTCCTGCCTTTCACCCTCTCCCACTCTGCTTCTGATGTTGGGTTTCCTTTCTGTCCTGATGAATCATGGGGCAGTGCATTGCCTGATGAAGAAAATCAGATGATGGGGACCTTCCTAGCTCCTCCAGAAGCCACTTCTGGGTTGTTTTTTGTTTTGTTTTGTTTTTCCCAGCACGTTGTCGATGTGAAACCCAGAGCAGCAGGTGGCTCAGGCCCAGGGCAGGACTTCTCTCTCTCAGCAGCCCCTGTGGACCTGGCTTTAGCTGAGCTGGTGAGGTTGTCAGAATAAAGTGCAGCCCGGTTCTCCAGCCTCATAAATGAACCATCTTTCCTCCCACACCTGTCTTTTCCTCTTCCTTCTTGCCACACCCTTGGGGAGGGTCCATCCTGAGCTAAGCGTGAGGTCCAGGAATGGATACCCCACTGTTACCTTCCCCTGTCCAAGCCCTGGGACCTTTCACCCGAATCTCAGCCCCCAGTCACTGTCACTCCAGATAATGTAATTCAGTTTCACCCAGCTCTAACAATTATACCCTGAAAGACTGTTCGGACGACCCGAGAAAACGAAGGTAAACTGAGTTCAAATTCTCCTCTTCGGAAGGTTAGTTGAACGAGAACCGACCAGGTCCTGGGTGCTTAAGTTCGGAGCTAACTCAGGATGGACAACATTTCTGCCTTCACGGAGCTGAAAGTTGACGATAACTTTTAAAATATCAGGTTATAAATAATGATAGTAAGGAATGTTGGAGGAGTACACGAATCTGACGACAGATAATGAGGGGCCCAGCGTGAGGAGGCTGCTCTGGTCAGGGTGTTTGAGGTAAGGATGGAAGGCAAGCTTGAGTGGGTTGGCAGGAGAAGAAGCTTCGGTGGTAGGAGAGACACCGTGTGTGCCAGGAGGAGATGGGAGGCGCACCTCACCCAGGCTTGATGGCCAGATGCAGCCTGACCGAATACA
Organism: Microtus pennsylvanicus; assembly: GCF_037038515.1. NCBI lineage: Eukaryota > Metazoa > Chordata > Mammalia > Rodentia > Cricetidae > Microtus > Microtus pennsylvanicus. Next base: position 33,744,664 of record NC_134589.1, on the reverse strand, counting down.
CCTGTTTCCCTCCCTCTGGCCAGTGCCCACATGCCAGGCCTCTCCATGTGTTTGCTTCCACCTCAGGCTACTACCTGTAGCCCATCAATTTCAAATTTTACTAATCCAAACGACCCTTCCCCTAACTCCAGCTGTGGGGTGCAATCCCAGTTCTACTTCCAGCCCCCTAGATCTAGAACTTGGCCCCCACCTTCATGAACCCTTCTGGAGCAGTTACAGCTCTTAATGTCCTGACCAGAGCAACTTGAGGAAGTTGATTTTGGCTCTCAGCTTGATAGTTCCTTAACGTGGGGTGGGGGTGGCAGTGAGAGCTGCTTCAGCAGTGGCAGCAGGAACACATCACCTGACAGTCAAGGAAGCACAGAGAAGTGGCATCTGATACCCAGCTTGACCTCTCTCTCTCTCTCTCTCTCTCTCTCTCTCTCTCTCTCTCTCTCTCTCTCTTTCTCTTTCTTTCTTATTCAGTTCAGGCCCCTTGCCTCTGGATCAATATCACCCACATCCCGAATGGATCGCCTCTCTCTGGAACACTCCCAAAGATGTGTCTCCTGGGGGATTCTAAATCTGATTGCCAGGAGAGATTAACCCTCACAGTAGCCCTGTTACCGAGAGATTTAATGGTGATGAATGAGGTATGAAAATCAGGAATTGCCTGCGATTCTGAGGTATTGAAAATCTACAGGGCTGAGGAGATGGCTCGGTTGATAAAATGCTTGGTGAACAGCATGAGTCCCAAGTTCAATCCCTACCGTCCACCTAAAAGCTAGGTGCAACGGCCTGTGCCTGGTATTTGCCATGTGGGGAGGCAGAGGCAGGAGGATCCTTGGGGCTTAAAGGCTAGCCAGTCTAATTGAATTTGTGAGCTCCAAATTCAGTGAGAGACCCTGCCTCAAAACATTAAGTAAAATGTGATTGAGGAAGACACCCAATGTAGAGCTCCAAACTTTGGACCTATATATGCACATATACACAAACCCTCTAAACCCTTTGGGTCACAAGCAGTCCTTTCATGCGGATTGCATATCCGATATCCTGCACATTGGATATTTACATTATGATTCATAACAGTGGCAACATTACAGTTAGGAAGTAGCAAAGAAAATGATTTTATGGATGGGAGTCACCACAGCATGAGGAATTGTATTAAAGTGTCACAGAATTAGGAAGGTTGAGAGTCACTTCTCCAAACCCTCTTATACAGCATTTGGGATTTTCTCCTCATAGCTGCACCATGAGCAAGAGACCGTGGCTCTTTCGAGTTCACTTTAAATAATCCTGCTTGGGAGCTGGTTTTGGTGTGTCACACCACCCCAAATTTCCTTGCCATTTTGTGCGTGCGTGCGTGCATGCCTGTGTGTGTGTGTGTTTGTGTGTGTGTGTGTGTGTGTGTGTGTGAGAGAGAGAGAGAGAGAGAGAGAGAGAGAGAGAGAGAGAGAGAGAGAGAGAGAGAGACTCCCCAAGAAATCTAATGTGGAAGTCCTTCTTGTAATCACTCATGCCTGTGTGTGCCTAGAGGCCAGAGGAGGACATCAGGTGTCCTGCTTCAACACCCTGAGCCTGAAGGGCGTCTCACTAGACTCTCGAGTTAGGCTGGCAGCTAGCAAGCCCTGCAATCCTCTTGTCTCTGTCCACTTCCCCCACTGCTCAGGGCTTGAGTTATAGACACATGATTGTGCTATGCTCAGCGTTTTACATGGGCTCTGGGAATTTGAATGTAATGTTTTTACCTGCGGAGCAATCTCCCAAGTCTTCTTTTTAGTGTTGTCTATTTATTTTATCTTATGTATGCATGCACATATATGAGTGTGTGTGAACATGCATGTGGAAACCATGTGTGTTAAATCTGGCTTCCTCTGTAATTCTCCACCTTGTTTTTTGAAAGGGTCTCTTACTCAAAATTGATTTGAACGATAGCCAGCCGGCCCCAGAGATCTGCCTTGTCCTGGCCCCTACCCAGTGCTAGGGTTACAGGTGTGTGCTGCCAACATCTGGCTTTATTTTTTTTTCCTTTGTGAGTGCTGGGGATCCATTCTCAGGTCTTTATACTTGAGTATCAAGCATTTTATCTACCAAACTATCTCCCCATTCTCCAGAAGTCCCTTTTAACAAAATTACGTTGGATCATTGGACAAACTGATCTTAATACATTATTAATAAAGCTATTTCAAGAGTACAGTATACATCCTATCTAGAAAAGGCTCGATTTTCTGGGAAGAATGAGCTCAGAGTCACACAGCAGTGAAGTGTTTTAGTATCGGGGCTGTTCCTGCGAACATGGTTTAGTCGCCCCGGCTTTGTCCCATGGGATGTGTGTCAAGTTCTTCAGAAGTGAAACCTGGAGCTTGAGAAACATTTACGAACCCTGTGGGTCAGCGGCTCTCAGAGGCTGTGTCTGGGTTAGTAGACAGTTCGTTCGAAACACCAGTGCCCAGGACCTGCTTCTAACTGGTAGAATTCAAATCTCTAGCCTTGGAGCTGAGCATTTTAATCCCTCATAGTCACGGGAGGAATGCTAACAGGAGGCATGTTTGGAAACTTCCATCCTGGCTGAGCTTTCGGCCTTTGTGGAATTCCCTACCATACCCATGTTCCTCAGGGTGTGGTCCAAGGACCTGCCGCAATGGGCTCTTCTGGGAGCTACTTATAGATCAGCATCTCAGACCTACTGAACCAGAATTCATCTTGATGAGATTCTTAGATAGCATCTGATCACGTTCAATGTGATCTATGACCAGTCACCAAGGCACTGCCTGAGCACTTCCTGAGGTGAGGACTCTCTGCTTTACTGGCAATTACTTCATTACTGGGAAGCCCTATTTAATTATCAGATCCGCCCTTCCTGGGTAAGAGTTGGAGGGGACAGTACCCGAGCCAGAAAGGTCAGGTTGGGAACTAAGCAAGAACTAAAGATAGCATAGGTTCCTCCCTCCCTCCCTCCCTCCCTCCCTCCCTCCCTCCCTCCCTTCTTCTTTCTTTGGCCCCTAAGCTCTTCCCTTCCCTTCCCTTCCCTCCCTCCCTCCCTCCCTCCCTCCCTCCCTCCCTCCCTCCCTCCCTCCCTCCCTCCCTCCCTCATTTCCAGACAGGGCCCTACTGTGTCGCCCAGGCTGGCCTGGAACTTGCAGTCTTCACACTTCCCACCTCTTGAGTGTTGGGGTTACAGGAGGGTAGCATCATGTCCAGCCTGAGCTTTTTCTTATTGTGAATTCGGTCATGAACTCAATCCTTAGACAAAAATGAGAAGAACGCTTTAAAAGTTGGATAAAATAGACAGAGCCACGTTACCTCACTTCACTTTTTAAAATTGCACCTAGAACCTCTCTTTACTGAGATATAATTTAGTATTTATTTTTGCAAAGGCACAGGCCAGTGTGAAGCTAAGAATGCCTCTTTCGGGGACAGTCTTAGTGATGGCCGGTAGAGGTTTGTTCCGGAGTTTTATTGTTATTGTTATAAAAGTTTCCTACCTGTAATAAAATATACAATAAAATATATCATTTCAATAGTTTTAAATATGCAGTTCCGTATTGTACAGTCTGTTCAGATTACCGTGTAATCCATATTTGTTCCACAGTTTTGAACATCTGAAATTTAAAACTGCCAAAAGCCATAGCAGTCCATAGGCAGATCAAGTTGGAGAGCTGACTTCATCCCGTGGTTCTGGGCTCCTGTACCCTGCAGTTTTTCTGGCTTTGCTTTTTCAGGTCTCAGGCTTCGAGCCCACACTTCCTTTGGGAAAAAGAAGGTAGACAGCGGAGTTCAGGCAAAGCAAAGAATTTCTCAAAGGAAGCAATGACTTCCTCTAGATTTCTGGCCTCCCTCTGCCATACTTCACCAGCCTGAACTGGATCAGGTACCCAGTCTTTAATTGACAAAGAGATTTTTAAGGATCCTCACATCACGACTTCTGGAAGATCGTTTTGCCTTCAATATGGCTAAGTATTGGAAGGGGACATTACTGGAACCAGAAGGTCAGGTGGGTATTTGTCATCAAGACAAAAATTAATGGCAGCCCGGAGAAAATGGAGTTCTAGAGAAGGAGCTATGGAAAGTTCCAGAGACATTCCCATGATGGAGATAGTAATTCCATTTTTTGCCGTTAAGAAAAAAAAAAAGGCAGAAGTGCTTTCCCCTCTCCTCTTCCACAAGAGAACAATGAAAGCTTTGTGTCCTAAACAATTGGATTTACCCAGGGAGAGTCGAGGGCTCCTCCAGCTGTGGTTACTGTTTAAAGAAGCAAATAAAACACCAATCAGCCAGCAATAGCAAACACTAGGGAACTCTACGGAAGGGTTGGATCCAGGGTGGGGCTGGTGGGGGGGGGGGTTGGAGGAAGACAACAACTACAGCCCTTGTAGGCTCCTGGAGTCTGGAGAGACAGAGTAATTGTTACTGGCTTCCTTGAAGATGCAGGACCAAGAGATAGCGTATTTCAGTTCCCATGCAGCTTTCCTGAAACCGAGTGGTACCTCCGCCAGGGTGGACTATGGTTACCAGGGACTGGGATCTAAGAGCTTTGTTCTCCGGGGTCCCCAAAAGAAGGACAGAGGGAGCAGAGAGCAGCACACTTGGCCTTGAGCATTGGTGGTGACCATCTTAGTACTGATCCTCATACACGGGGTCTCCTACCTAGAGCATGGGGTCCCTCCTTGAGCCTCGGAAGTGAGGATCCCTGCAATGACTGGCAATTGGGTCTCACCGGCTTCACGGAGGGGGGTGCCTTAAGCCAGATTTAAGTGAACAATGTGGACAGGAAGAATTCACATGAAGTTATAAAGCAGTTGAGAATTAAGGTTATGTGCACCCACGCCTCACCACCTGCCTAGCTTTGCTTCCACTGCCTGTTTCTTATCTTCATGGCTTTCTCCCTCACCGTCTTCAGCTGGATTATTGCTTCCATTACATCATCTCCCTGAGCATTTCCCAATTCCCATTTTCAAACGTCTCAGACTTTTCTTTATCCACCCTTGCCTCACTGGGTCTTATGGAACCACCCACCATGTGTTGTGTTATGCCCAGATCCACAAAGTCTCCACAAAACCAACAAGGAGACTGAGTCCCGTATTTAAAAGCAAGGAGCCTTTATCTTATACAAGTTTGCAAACTCGGTCTCTCAGCATGTCCAACATATTGGAATAAACGGAGAGCTCTGAGCTCAGTTAGAATAGGGCTTTTATAGTAGTAAAGGTGGGGGTGAGAGGATTTTAAGGTTCAGGACCCCTAATTGGCTGACATTTGTCTAGGGGTATCCTGGTTGGTGTGTTGGCAGGTGATTCTATCTCCAACTGTGAGAACATTAGGCATTTCCTTTGGATGGTCTGTTTTTGGGTGGTGCTCAGGTAATCTCAGTTTGTGGTTCTTCCTGCAACCAGGTATTGCAGGGTAAACTACTGAGACTCAGGCCTCCATTAAATTTATCGATAGCTGGGTCCTACACTGGCAGGTGATAATGGTTGGAAGTAAAGAACTTCCTTTCCGTGGTCTGTTTCTATTTAGCTTCTCATGGCTGGCTCCTACATTGGTGAGATCAAATGATGTAAATCCCAGGCCAATGGAGGCTGTTTAGACCATCACCTAGTCCTCCAAGGCCATCTATCAACAAACACGTGCAAATTACCACATTTTATAATGGCAGACAGGATTTGAAGGGACCCTCACAGAGCTGGCTGTTTCCTCCTGGACCCTGGATTAGGCACAAACCACATCTAACAACCATTTTCACAGAGAGATCCTTCATTCAGTGGGGGAAGAGAAGAGGTTGATTTCTGACTCCAAAAACAACAGCAAATGACCTTGCAGGTGTGATTTTTTATGAAGGAAAAGGGGAGGCCTGTGTTTGCATGGGCTAAGACACATGGTATCCTTTGAGTGGGCATGTTAGTTAGGGGAGCCAAAGGGGGCTTTTGATTACTTTTGATTTCAATATATTGATAGCTGGACCTTGGTAGTCAGTCCCAGGAAGAAGTAGTGGCCAAATAAAGGAACAGACCTTGGTGGCCGGCTTTAGGGATGTAATCTATGGTTTAGAAGGAAGAGGGAAGTGGGAAGGAAAAGGCCTGCCGGATCTGCACTTCCATGCCTGGGTCTGCAGGAGCCCTTCAGTACCACCTTTTTCTATTATTGGTCACTGGGTGCTGGGTAAGTGGGCATCCTTCTCTCTGGCTGCTTTCTGTTGACACTGGAACATTGTTATTAGGGGACTGTGGAGGCCGAAAAATGCAAGTCCATTTCCACCCTGTCTGCGGGTCAGAGTTTGGAGACCGACAGGCACAGTTGCACCTCCTAATTCAGGTGATGGCTTGGTTCTTTTGAAAATAAGATAGCTCATTCTAGTGACTCTGTGCCGTCCTGACAGAAGGTCAGGATATGCAAATATACTTCTTTAGTACCTGTGAGGTCACCTAGGGAAGGGCCAACTTCGGAACAGTGACCTAGAGCACCTTTGCGACGTAGACAACAGAATGCTAATGGTTTGATGTCTCAGAGTGATAAAGCCATTGACTGTGTGAGTTATCCTTTTGTCTCATGTTAATAAAGTCTTTTGTTACACACACAGACACACACACACACACACACACACACACACACGACACCTACTGTTTATGTTGGGTGTAAAAGCTGTGGAAAAATAAATGCAGGTGAATTTCAGGATTTTAGTCACTGGAATGCCCTCCTGATACTTTCTGTTTTCTGTCTTATTATTTTTATGCGTCTTCATATTCTTTATTTATATTTCTTCAATTCCCACGTCTCTACCCTGGTAAGAAGTATTTTTGCCGAGGCCGGTCCTTAACAGGGGCTCTTAGGAAGTTGGGTTCTGCCCAAGTCCTGGAAGAGCAGGCTATTTCACTTGTACCCTAGGAAACAGTCTGTGAGGCTGGGCTGTCTGGGGTTAGCCACTTCGGAGCTGTATAGGATGTGGATTCCAAGGACACAGCTGGGGCTGGCACTGGCGTTGCTGGCACAGTCTGCGGCTGGTTTGAAATCCGCTGGAACAGATAGAGACAGAGGTAAAGATAAGGAGTTTAGAGAATTTTTTTCTTTTTTAGCTTGGACGTATGTTTGAAACTTCTAGGCCTATGGTCTCTGTAGTTGGGAAGAGGAGTCCCAATATCAGGGAAAGTGGGGAGAGATCCCAGCCTTAGGAGTCAGCAATAGGCAGGAAAACTTAGGCTGTTGGTTGGCAGGAATACGTACATATCTGGAGTCTGTTTGAGAGTTCTTGAGAGGAGCCAGGAAAATTTAGATTGACTCTATAAGGTTAATTGTGGAACAACTGTCGTCTGAAAGCTGGATCTGGTTGTGTTGGGAAGAATAAATTTGGTAGGCTTTTGTTACTTCAGAATGCTCTTTCCTAGGGTGTTCAGGCGGGTTCTGAAATGGAGATATTTTAGGAACATGGATGACTGGGGAGGCTCTTGGCCAATGGTTGAGAGGGATGATCTGTAACAGGTTTGGGGTTGGTGTGGAAAGGGTTGAGAGAACTTGGGTTTGGTTCTCAAAGGGTGGGAGACTTGGTATCTTCATTAGGGTTTCTATTGCTGTGAAGAGACACCATGACCATGGCAATTCTTATAAAGGAAAACATTTATTTGGGTTTGGCTTACAGTTTTAGAGGTTTAGTCCTTTATCTTCATGGTGGGAAACATGGCGGTATTCAGGCAGTCATGGTGCTGGAGAAGGAGCTGAGAGTTCTACAGCTTGATCCTCAGGCAGCAGACTCACTGAGTCTGGGTTTGAGCTTCTGAGACCTCAAGGCCCACCCCTACAGTGACACACTTCCTCCAACAAGGCCACACTTACTCTAACAAGGCCACATTTCCCAATAGTACTGCTCCCTATGGCTCAAGCATTCAAACATATGAGTCTATGGGGGCCATTCCTATTCAAACCACCACAGATGGTCAAGGTGACATGCAGTCAGTTGTGGGGGCAAGGGCACTGGTAACTGAAGTATCACTGGCCAGCCAGAAGGACTGCAGCTAGGGGAGGGTGTTGAAGAGAGACACAGAGAAAGCAGGGGGAGACATTGGAGGAGTGGTCAGTGACATTCAAGAAAGAAAGAGTTTACTTGGTGACTTCAACCCAAGTGAGGGTTTGTCTATGAGAGAGAGAGAGAGAGAGAGATTCTGTAGATGTCTTGGATTGAGTTATGTCTTATAGTCTTATAATTGGCAGTAGGGTTACTCAGGCATTTCATATCTGAGGAAACCTGGACAGTCGATAAATTTAGGGGAGTCGGTTGAATGTTTGGCAATCATTTGGGCAGAGAAAAAGTAGGAATGTGAGAAGCGAGTTGAGATTTGTGGGGAATGGGTAATCTTGAGGGGACCAGAACAGGAGGGTGAGAATAAATATGCAAAGCGGGGGGAGGGGGTTAAGAAAGTATTCGGTGATAGAGGAGGGTTAGGTATGTTGTTATCTGGGTTATATAGACTAGGGTGAGTCATAAGGGGTGAAAGGGCAGAGTGATGGGCTGTCATCTTGGCCCAATTTTTGTCTTTATTGATAACGGAGGGGTCTGTCTTATGTGACTGTCCTATAGGAGGGAGCTGCCGTCCATGTAAAAAGTGTAGGCAGATGTAGGTAGAGAACCTGCTTATGTATGAGAGGGATGGGGAGAGGTCCTTGAGAACTTTTGGACAGGAGTGTAGGAGGGTGTGGGGAAGGTTGAGGCAAAGGGGTAAATGCAGGTAGACTGAAGGGAGAACTGGTGAGGAATGTAAGTGGTGAGCTTTTGATAAGAGAGAGAATCTGAGATGGGGGAAGGGATTGGAGTCCTTTCTAAGTCGGGAGATAGTGTTGGGAATAGGTGATCTCTGAGAAGGGATCCCAGAGTTAGTTTTTTAGATTTATCGATGAGCAGAGAGGTGAGCCAAGAGTGTGTGGACAAGGAGATCAGCCATGGATACTGTTGTCTAGTTTTGCCCAGGTCGGCTATGGGGGCAAAGGTCAGTCCAAGAAAGTGTTTGTGTGTTTTGGACAACAAATATGAATGTAGACTTTCAAGAGATCACTGGGGGTTTGATCAAGTTCGTGGAAACACACTGAGCATGGACGTGAAGGATTCTAGAGTTGGAAGAAAGAAATGAAGGAGAAAGTTAACATATTAGATTGATTTTTTTTATAATTTCCGTAGAAGTGTGCAGAAAAATAGGATCATGGAAGTCTGAGTATTTAATAAAAAAAAATGACAGCTCTTGAAAAGGGAGAAGCTATAGGAACCAATATCATCAGAGACCTACTATCTAGAACACTCTGTTGGCCCACGTCTTGCTTGACATGTTTGTGGAAACCTGGGCTGACCTGTTGGGACACACTGCAGGATAGATGGGACTGGACTGTTGAAGATAAAATCAATCAATTACCAGAAGCTTAGTGTGTTTCTTGGGAAACAGTGTTTGAGATCTGCTTGGGCCATACAGGCAAACTGCTGTTCAAACTGAGCCTCTGGGCCTGCCAACCTCGACTGTCTTCGTACCGATGCTGCCAGCATCCGTGGTCTCACTTGTGCCGTTGCTGCGCTATTTGGAAAAAAATGCTCACGCTCTTGGATCCTAGGTGGACTTGATTAATCAGTTACTCTTGGGTGGCTGTGACCAAAATACCTGGGAGTATTTTTTCCTCATTGATTCAGAGTTTTCTCCCAGTTGTTTGTGTGTGTTGGTGGGGAGGGGGGGGAGAACACCTCACATAACTGTGTCAAATGAAGAGACTAGAGCAGTAACAGGAAGGGGTCAGGGCATGCTAAGGCTCCAAAGGACACATCCTCAGTGACTTACTTCCTCCTACCAAGCCCTATCTCCCAGTAGCCCAATATCCTGTTCAAAATTTGAATCCATTGTTTGATTAAACCCTTCATTAGGTCAGAGCCCTTGTGATCTAATCACTTTTGGGAAGATAGTGACAGACACGATGAAGGGGAGCTTTGCTAATCAGGGCACTGCCCAACCTAATCGAGTTAAAAATCAAGAGTAATCTTTAGACATGGGTTTAATCCCCTCCCTCGCCCAACTAGCATTTCCTGAAGTCATTACCTGCAAAATGTATTGGTAGCAGGGTTGTTGCTGTCTCTGCAGATTTACTTTTCCATGCCCGAGCTTGCTGATTGCTAACCACACAGACAGACTTGCGTCCACATCAGGGTCATTCTTGTCTGATGGCAGCTACTCAGTCAAGAGAAAGGATCCATTCTGCTTATTCTGTGAATTCAATTCTCCCAGAAGCCCTGGTTCCTACATAATGGAGAATGGATCTAGAACTCAAGATCTGGGCACTAACATGTACTCGTGCCTATTGGCAAATGGGCTGTTTCTAGGTTTTCACCAGACAGAGCTAGGAAGTACACATATGTATGCCAACTTACACATTCATACACGCACAGCTGTGCTTAACCATGTTTGTGTCTGGACCTGTCTTTAGGCAAACTTTAGCAAATACCTTGAGGTTTATTCCTAACCCCATTTAATCCAGCATCTCTGGGTCCATTCTTGCTTTTCCTCCTTTACCCTGCTTCTAACATCTTTTTTTAAGACATGGGTGTCATTAGCTTCCACACATGTACTTATTTTCCAACCCTACTATGGATACAAAATAATCTCAAAATTGCTAACCTAACTGCTGAGAAAACTGTATTAACTAGAGGTTCAATGTTGGCAGGCAATTTGTTTTGTGTTTAGTCTGCAGCTTTCTGTCAAAACACCGCTTCCAAAGTTACCCATTCAGTTCCTATTTTCCTTGCTCCTTTCAGTGTGGTTATGATTCATCTGTAGCATGCACCGTCTGTCTTAGTTCGCATTCAATTTGTGAGCACCTCTCAGTGCCTGCTAATAGCCAAAATTTTTCATGTAGTAGAATTCATTCCCTGTGGTGGGACCCCGGGGAGGTGATTAGGGTCTAAAAATTCACTCCATTGTAACAAAACTCCTTTTAGGAAGTTTGTTTGGGTTTTTTGTTTGTTTGGGTTTTTGTTGTTGTTTTGGTAACTCCTTTAGGTTGTAATAAGTGGGATAATGTATCCCATCACCACAGATCTATATAAAACAGTCCTTTTATTTCCAAAATATCCTACACTGTTCTATAGTCAATCCCTATGACCAAACTCAATCCCAGAAGCCACTGATCCACTGCCCATCTCTATATTCTTTTGCAAGAGTGTCATTATAAAAAAATTGTCAGTATGGAAATCTTTGGTGCCTTTTAGAAATTTGGAATCATTTAGATCCACCCATGCAGTTTTGTGCATTGGCCCTTTGTTTATTTTGGGTTAGTGTTCCTTCCATAGATGTAACACAATTTCTTTAAGTGTTTACATATTGATGGATGTGAGAACTGGTTCTCCATTTTACTCTCATTAATAAAGTTTCTGTGTACATTCACAGACATTGTCATTCCTCTCAGATATATTATTAATGATTTAAGGTGACAAAGGAGGAGTTCTGGGTATGGTCATGTAAACTTTAATCCCAACACTTAGGAGACTGAGGAAGGAAGATCTCTGTAAGTTTGAGGTCAGCCTGGTCTACATGGAGAGTTCCAGGCCAGCCAGTGTTACACAGAGAGACAATGTCTCAAAACAAACAAACAAATAACTAAATAAAAAGAAAGGAATAAAAGTAATGAGCAAATTATGTTCGTATGTAAGCACTAAAAGCATTGGATTTTTATATTTAAATTATCCTACAAGTTGTTGGGTGTTTTGACTACAATTACAACTGTCCGTTTATAACTGAGATGGGGTATCGGTTTAAAGTGGCTGAGAAATTCTGCAATGTGAAAAATCTTTAGAGTCCAAAGATAGAATCAGGACTGACCTGCTGGTCTGCTAACCGCAGCTCAATTATTGCTACAAACCTCTGACAGACAGTATGCTAGGATGATATCACATATGACAGTCCTTGTATATATGGGAAGGAGCCAAGGATGTGAACTTTTACACCAGCCAAAACAATCTATGTCCCTGTCTTATTCTCTATAGTCAACCTGGCTTTCCCTCAGTTGCCAGCAGCTCTTCCTCTCGCCCTTGAGAGACTTAAATCTGTAATTTTCAAAGATGTAAGCAGAGGCCCTCCAGTCTTATAAGTAGGGGCATCCTCCAGCTGAAACCCAAGGACAAAAGCTCCACAGATCTGCTGCTTTCCTTAGGACACCACCGTCCTTGATATCTGGCTTTCCACACTCCTCAGCTTCAAGCTAAAGTGACTGAAGCCCCAGTGTTCTACAACAGGACAGGCTATCACCATCTGGTTTGCTTTCTGGGGTGTTTTTGTTCCTTGGGGCTGGAATTTTCCTTGTTTCTTTATTCCCACTCAGGAGTCTGATCCCAGAGAACACTGTTAAATGAGCTACATAGGTACAAAACCTTAAACAAAAGTAGAAACATATATACATATATATTTAGTATAACAAAAATAGCCTTAAATTTGAATTGATATACAAAAATATTCTAAGCAAGAGTAGAAGCATATATAGTGTATTTTCTAACAAAGTAACTTTAAATTTGTATCATTATACAAAAATCCACACCAATGTAAAATGTTTAAGATTAATAGCCCTTTTTGAGTTTAAAGTAGATCAATAACCTACACTTTTATCCTATCATTCCTATATCCCCCTTTTTTTCTTTTCAGAAAGAGATCCCTCATGTCTGCAGCCAAGATCCTCAGAGGGTTTCTCCTGATCAAATCTGATCGTTATTAATTTTGAAGAGAACCATAACATTTTGTTTCCCGTGAAAACAAAGGTATAACTTCTCCCCCAAAGCAACATATTTTCTGACTTCCATTTTGAAGTTAGTTTTCATAATCCAATGTATCTTATCAGCTATTGGTTTTTGAACATTAACATTTAAAGAATTCAAAGTCAATAAAGCACCACACAGGATCCAGACACCCCATGTATTTCCATCCTTAAGTTACTTATTTTTTATATTACTTTACTTCCTCTTTAAAGACTTTATTATTTTTAAAATATTTTTTTCTGTGACTGTCTATATCCATTTTCTTTTATTTGGCAGCTAAGCACATTTTTAAGCATATTGAACCTTTTTGGAGGTTTTTTGTGTCTGGACCTGGCTTTACTAAGCACCTGTAGCATTCGCTGACCGTGTGAGACAAATCTTAAACCGCCATGTCAGCTGCCATGCGGCTCTGCTTAGAGCATAATGCTGGCGCATGCAACTCCATATTCTGAGCCCTGGCCCACCTGAGAGACGGCAGGACTAGGAATCCACATCCAGCTCCATGCCCAGAACTTTTCTTAGCTTTCTCAGGGCCTGTGTTTGGATATTTTAGCCTCCAAGTTGGCCACCATATGTAGACTTTCTTTTCTGCTGCCAGCCCCAAAAAACAACACAGAGACTTCTTATTAATTAATTAATTAATTATGAAAGCGTGGCTGTTAGGGTAGGCCGATCTCACCTAGTGTACAAATATCCCACGACAGATTACTGATGTTTAGCATCTTCTGTGAGCCTGTTGCCATCCCCATGTCTTTGCTGAGCATGCCACTCCACTGCTCTCCGGTCCCACAGTTCTGGTGAGAATTTAGCTCCGATTTCACCGAGGGTCCATCACGCACAAAGATTTGCTTCTCTCTGCTTTTTGGATTCTCTCTTTTGTCTTTTGCATTTTGGGTTCTGATGTGCCCACAAACATGTTTCCTTTGATGAAACAGACATATATTTCAATTGTTCCTCATAAGAGTGTTGTATCCAAATGCTGCTCTTCCACAGGTGAGTTCGGGGATCTAAACTGAAGCCCAGTCAACTCACAGACATTCTGCAGCTCTGTGACTCTTTATCTGCTTTCGTGAATTATGTCCTCCGGAGTCAGGTAAACTATAAAGTAGTGACTGACTGACGAGGGAGAAGGGAGGCTTTCCTGGACCTGTTCTCTTGTGGCATCTCATAATTGGGGTTCACGGGGGGCAAAGGTTAAAGGAGACAGCAATCCAGAGGAGGACAGACTCATAGATTTGACTCAGAACAACACTTTTTAAAGTTTTTTGTTTTAGAAAAAACAGTTTACTGAGGTACATTAAACTGCAGTATTTAAAAGGTGTATAGATAGATAGTATTAATACATTTCAGCATTGTGCACGCTGGTGAAACCCAGCACCACAATCAGGATAACCAACCCATCATCCCCAGAAGTTCCTTCAGTACTTCTCCCTCTTGACTCTCATACTTGCTGGTGACCCTCAAAGACACACTAATCTGTTGACTTTCTTTTGTTTTTTCCCTCCAAAGTCACCTGTTTGGTTTTGAGATTATATAGCACAAATGCCAAACTTCTGTCTAACATCATAGGCAACCCTCCCACTCCTGTCTCAAACCAAAATGACTCAGAGTCCACACTCACTGTGTTTCCCTAAACTGACCTGTTGTTTGGAGAAACTTTTCAGTTTCAGAAACATTTGCACGAAATAACCCCCAGATCCTCCTGTATACATTTTATTGTTGTTTTGCTTTTCGAGACAGGGTTTCTCTGTAGCCCCGGAACTTGCTTTGTAGACCAGGCTGGCCTCGAACTCACAGAGATCCTCCTACCTCTGCCTCCTGAGTGCTGGCATTAAAAGCATGCACCATCGCCACCTGCCTTACTTTCCCTTTTTTTTCTTTTTAATGGAGGTCATAGGGCATCACTAGCAGGCCTAAAATATAATTGAGGTTGTTCGAATCTTCTAGACTTGATGAGATTGACTCCCGACCACCTTGCATTGATTGGCACAACTCAGTAATGCCACTTCGCTGACCGTTGGTGAAGCATATAAGCATCAAAGACACTTACTTTCAGAAAGGAAAGTCTGCATATGGTGGCCAACTTGGAGGCTAAAATATCCAAACACAGGGCCTGAGAAAGCTAAGAAAAGTTCTGGGCATGGAGCTGGATGTGGATTCCTAGTCCTGCAGCAGTGGTCTCTGCTGTGCTCTAAATGATGGTCTTCTCAACAGCCTTGCCCTTGGACACACATCAGGTATACTCTATGTCATGAAGGTGAAGAGGCCGTGTGTGGCCCTTAGGTTCAACCCATTGTACCTTCTAGTTTGTTTCATTGTTGTTTTGTTTTTGTGATCTTGGAAGACAAACCTTGAAGTTCTTTTTTTTAAAAAAAATCCATTTTTTAGGTTTTTGTTTGTCAGGGACAGGGTCTCAGCTCAGATGGCTGTGAAACAGCTGTCCAGCAAGGATGACCTTAGAATGACCTTGAGCTCCTGATCCTTGGGCCTCCACTTGTCAAGTTCTGGCATTACAGGTTTGTGCTGTGGCCCTGAAGATCAAACCCACGGCTTCCTGCGCACGAGGCAGGCACTCTTCACCCTGAGCCACATCCTTACGGTCTTGGATGCTTTCAATCATCTCTAGGTCACTAAGAATGTGCAAGGCAATGGAAAGGCTATGGAAATAATTGTTTTACTGTATTGTATAGGGAATGACGAAAAAAAAGTTTACCCATGTTCAGTACAGGCAATAACTTTTTCTTTCCGAACATTTCCAACCTGTTAGATCTATGGACGGAAAACCCACAAATTTAAAGAGCTGACTGGATAGACCACTGGCTGTGTTTTTCTGACATGTACATAAGACATGTACAAAAAGGTACATGTACAAAAAGGTAACGACGAGAATACAAAAAATCCAGGCCATTCTTGACATAAGGGTGCAAATTCTTTCCATACTCTGCTAAAAACTATGAACTCTTTTGAGAAAGTGTTTCAATCAGAACCCTAGAGGTAAAATTTTGACTCCAATTCCAGGATCTCAGATTTTAAAAGTTAGATTTATAGGAATCAGTAGGTAAGGAGAAATATAAAAAAAATGGCATATTTGTACAAAGATAATGTTAATTATGTTTACTTAATCAAATATCCTATACCTCCACACCATGTGTACAATAACAATTTTGCATACAATTTCGACAGGTTGATTTTGATGTAAGTTTGATTTGGTTCCAAAACCGAACTGTAGATGTAGGCCCCATCCTTTTTATTTATTGCTCAGGTAACACAGCAGTTGTCTATTAACAGAAAGATCTTAAATGCTATACTTCTTTTTTTTTTCAAGGTCTGACAACTTATTATTCCTGAAGATTCACAGTTTTGACGGGACTCAAACTTAAAAGTCGAAGTTCTCAGCAAAGACAGCCTACATCTCTCATTAATCTGATCCTGGCACTTTTCTTTGATTTCCCTCACTCTCCTGGAGAAAAGTTTAGTATATTCTGAAGCCTTCTCTTTGCTTTTCTTTGTGACTTGCTTCTTCGTAGAGTACGTCAGTGTTTGTGTTACAGGACACGAGGAATGATAAGATGTTGGATCTTGGGTACTTTGGTACTGGACTTCTTAGCTTCTTTGTTTAAGAGCTTTCTGACAACGGATCGGTGGACATCATCTTCTTTAGAGAGAATGAAAAGCTTTACGGTTCTTTCAGACTCTTTTCGGAGCTCGTTGGGACCCCAGCTTCTGGGACACAGCTGTATCTGTCAGCCCCAAAACATCCTTCTCTTCTCTTATTCCAAGTTGAGAACACTCAGCAACATCCACACTGCATCTGCAGAGAGACTCGCATTTCCTTCCTCCGGTTCTCCTTGGTCTAGGACAAGAACGCCCCTTACTCAACAGCAGGAGCCTTCTGCCATGGTCAAGACCCCTTGCTTCATGAGGAAACCTTGTCTGTCATTTCCACTCCTGCTTTGGACCACACAGCCCTCTGGTCTTCACTCAGAGTACCTAACGGCAGGTACTTCTGTGGCCATGCTTCTAATAGAACATGTGGTGTTTGTGGTTGTCGTCCACTCCAGTGAGCTCCTCACAGCCAGGGGCTGAAGAGGAGATACTCAGCGTCTTCTTGACACAGCCAATGTGTTAAGAACCTAGGAGGTTCGCTGACAAAAAGGTTAATTTTATTGTTCTGAGTGGTGGTGGTGCTGGTGCCACAGAACATGTGTAAAGGTGACCACTCAGTGAAGTTGCTTTTCTTGTTCCAAGGCTTAAGCTTGGGTGGTCATGCGGGTTCTCCGGCCTTAGTTGATTGTTTTCTTAGTGTGTTCTTTTTTGTTTGTTTGAAATAAGGTCTTGACCTTGACATCCTCCTGCGTTAACGCCTCCAGTGCTGGGAATCCAAACATCAACCCCCACACCTGGCAATTCTCATCTTTAAGAAGGAAAACGAGTGTCTTACTCTTTAGTGAGCCAGTCTCCATGGTTTGATCTATTGAAATCATCACTCAGTTGGAAACTGTGTGTTCTTAAGGAGGTGGGCGGGAGACAGTAAGTGGGTGGGAGACAGTAAGTCAGTAAAAGGTTTGAGGCCTTGATAGATAGGCCAGGTGGAATCCAGCTTCTCCCACTTCAGCCCTCATTAATAACCCCTGGCCTTTGCTAACTTCATCTCTAAATGGGAATAAAGTACCTCTTGGAGGTGTTTCTACGAGGGTTAGAGTCAATACAAACAAACTGTATTAGATCCTAATAAGCGGGTGCTGTTTGTGGTGCGTTCTTGATGTACACAATGAGTAAGATGCCCAGGATTTCTGTGCCCTATAATCAAACTGCCATGAAATTCCTCAGTCCAGGTAACAATTGCTTATTCGGATGAAGGAGCAGCAACTGTCAGAGAACCAATGTTGATATTGCCAAACTGCCAGAATTAAATTCGTACCATTTTTCCTTTGACGCTCCAGTGAACCATGGCTTCTGAATGTCACTTAGGTGGTTTGGCAGGGGTTGGTGAGGGATCTAAAGTGGCCAATAATCCAGAACCAACATGCACAGGGGAAAAACCAGTTCTTAAAAACACCCTTCCTTCCTTATTGCTAGCTTCCTTGTTTTTTCTCTGGCTTCCTTGTTTTTTTCTTTCTCTGGCTCAATGCATTCCAACACAACGACCAATATATCTGTCCTATAGTTTTGTTTTTTATTTCCAAGAATATGTTTTCATGTCTTCATGACATAACCTTCCCTGGTTTCCTTGAGAAAAAAATGACTATGTTCTTTCAATGACATCCACCAACTGCTTAGGCCAAAGTTTTCTTTTAAAAAATTATTTTATATGTATGGGCTTTTGCGTGAACATATGTCTGGGTACCACATGTGTGCTGGAAGAAGGGAAGGTGTCTGATTGCCTGAATCTGGACTTACAGACAAGTGTGAGTAGTTAGGTGGGTGCTGGGAACTAAACCCAGGTCCTCTGGAAGAGCAGCCACTGACCACTTAACCACTAAGCCATTTCTCCAGCCCCGTGGGTTAAAGTTTTCAAGTTTAGTGGAAGGCAGTGTTTGCTCAGAAAGCAAGGATTCAGGTCATCTGGTTCTGACCCCAGCACCATTTTTACACTTAAATGAAGTGGCTGATGGCGATTTCCTCATCTCTGCCGTGCATCGACTCTCACCTTGGTTGTGGGTGAGCTTTATTCCCCAGGACAATCCAGCCTGCAGACCTTAAGTGACAGTACCCAGTGCTGAGGGTACCGCGGCCGGACTAGGGACGAGCTCCCGCGGGACTGGAGAGCTGCGTGGGCAGCGCCACCGTTGCCTAGGAAGCCAGCGTCTCCGTTGCCAGGGGAACGAGCACCGCGCTTTCCGGCACGGTCGCAGCGCGAAGCGGCTGTCATGGCGGAAGCGGTCTGGAGCACAGACACCGGCGAAGCCGTGTATCGCTCCCGGGACCCCGTGCGCAACCTGCGCCTCCGGTAGTCACGCCACCCCAGCTCCGGGACCCCCTAACTTAATGCTCTCAGACAATTCCATCCTAAGCTTTTGGGTGTTCGGAGGCCCCCACTTCCGCTTGCAATTCCAACTACTTCCTCTGCCATCTCTGCACATCTAACTACCAAGACCTTTTCCCACTGAAAGCTTCCAGGCTCACCTTCCAGACCTCACTCCTGCCCAAGCCCCTTCAAGTTCTGGTCACTTTCAAACTCCTCAGGCCCTTGTGTCCCAACACGCCCTCTCACTGACTTCTCCCACGCCCCCAACCCACCTCCTCCCCGCCGTGTTCTGCATGCAGACGCCTCGGCATCTCTGCCTCTGTGATTCCGGTTTTCCTTTCCTTGCTGTGTTTATCTCCTGGCTGTGTGTCTTTGATACGCGTATTTTGGACTTCTCTTTTCTTGACAGAGTTCATCTGAAAAGAATCACATCAAGCAACTTTCTTCATTACCAGCCTGCTGCCCAGATGGGGAAGGACCTCATAGACTTGGCCACTTTTAGGCCTCCTCAAGTTGCTAGTGGGTGTTTTGGGTGATGATGATGATAATTGAGAAAAGGGTGCGGGCAGTAGAGGGGAGGTACAGAGGAGAACCGAAGCCTCAGAGAGGTTGAGCTGGTTGCCCCGTGCCACATAGCTGGGGCATGTGGGAGCGTTTGATCTTTTTTACATTTTTTTTATATGTGTGCATGTCCATGCCACGGTGCAGGAGTGAAGCTCAGAGGACAATCTTTGGGAGTCAGTTCAGTTATCTCTTTTCACCCCATGAGCCCTGAGGCTTGAAATCAGGTTGGCCACGAGCTTCTTTACCCATGGGCCCCTTTATCCACTGAGCCATCTCACCCACTCCCAGTGTGACTTTTGTGGGGGAGGGGGCTTCCAACAGAAATGCGTTCCTAACTCCAAAGGTGAAAACCATTTTAAAACAGGAATCTGCATGTAAATGTGGTTTTCCTTGCCTCGGAGGCCAAAAGAGAGGTCAGAATGCTTATATTGGGCCGATAATCTTGCATGCTGTTGTTATTTCTCCTTCTATTTAGAAATATTCCTAGGCAAAAAGGATAGACTGGTGGCTCACAGGTATGCGTCTTTCCAGAGGCGCACGGAGCCAGGACTGTACTAAATAGGGTTCTTTGAAGTAACGTTTGTTTGCCTTCCCTGTCCTCTCCTGAGTCAGTGTTTACGGATACTTCTGTGCGGCCTTCAGGGAAGTGAGAGAAAAGCACTAAGCTCCTTATCTAGCAAATGCGGGAAGGGCTGGCCTCTAGCTCTAAGGAAATTTCAGTTCCTAATACTGGGTTCAAAGTATTTCCTGGAAGGCAGGACTGCGTTTTATTCAAATTAGAGCAGTAATTAAGATGCCTCAGGTCCTAATCTTGGCTTCTAGTATTCGCCAAAGTATGTCCATGACCTCCATTCTTTGTCTAGACCAAGTACTTATGAGTCACTGAACTCCAGTGGGGCTTGCGGGGTCCGTTTGCAGAGGCACTTTGAAGGCAAGCCTGGTGATATACACATGTAATGTCAGCGCCTCCTGGCTGAGGCACGAGGATCTGGACTAGGAGGCGAGACTGGGTTGCACAGTGAGACACTGTCCCAAACAGCAATAATGGATTTTTAAAAACCCAAATAAAGCAAGAATAGGAGCGCTGGTTATAATCAACCACAGAGGAAGGCGTGTTGCCCGGCTGACTCGTTCTGTTGTGTTTGGAGGTGGACACCGCCCCGATGAAGAAGAGGAGGAAGAGGTTGTGATTGGGTGGCAGGAGAAACTCTTTAGCCAGGTGAGCCAGTATTACCTGTCCTCAGTCTCCCTCCACCCGCCCGCCTCCCCCCCGCCCCCCCGGCTGGTGACTCACTCTGCCAAACTGATTTCCAGAAAAGGTTGTGGAGGTTCATACTTTCCCGTTTTGTTTATTTGGATTTTGTTCTGTAACGGCTGTAATGTCGGTAAACTGCCCGGTTTAGTGTTCTGGATCAGGCGCTCCCCGTTTCTGGACTCTGCAGCATCTCTAGTAGCAGAGCTGAATTAGAATGCCCACTTGGTTTCCTCTAACTCTAACATGCTTAGATCCCCTGCCCATCATTATTAAAATAAGTGGTGGTTGCTTATCAAAACATGTCGACCAGCTCCGTAGAAGTTATGTGGTTTGGTAGCTACAGAAGCCAAAGTCTGAGGTAGTCCCAGCCAATCTGTTTCTTTGGGATGATTTCAGTTTGAAGTAGATCTGTATCAAAATGAATCCGCATGTCAGAGTCCATTGGATCATCAGTACCGCCAAGAGGTCCTGAAGCTGGAGAATTCCGGCGGCAGGAGAAACCGGCGCATCTTCACCTACACCGACTCTGATAGATACACCGACTTGGAAGAGGTACTGTTTCTTTTGAGGTACCATCGCTTCCTTGCCCCCCCCCCCCAGTTTTCTAGTCTTGCTGATACTGTGTGGTAAGTGGGATACTCAGTAAGGGTAGAGCTGTGATTCTAGAAACTGCTGTGAGCTGCTGGCAGCCAGGCTGGAGTGGGCAGAGTCTGCAGGTAGTGTGGCTGTTACACTCTTTGCCCTCCTGGAGGGCCGTGGGGGTCAGGGAGGGCAGACAGAATCTAGAACGATCTATTTAAAATTCAGTCAAAGCCAGGCAAGTGGCAGTGGTGGCGCATGCCTTTAATCCCAGCGCTGGGAAGGCAGAGGCAGGTGGATCTCTGTAGTTTGAGGCCAGCCTGGTCTACAGAGCGAGTTCTAGGAAAGCCAGGGCTACACAAAGAAACCCTGCCTGAAAAAACAATTAATTAATCATCAAATTCCATCGAGACTCAGGAGTTTGCAGGTGAGAAAAGGAATTTGCCTAGGCCATAGGGAATGCCTGTGTTTCTTCAGGCACCAGTGAGCCCTTTGTGGGCTTGTTTTACGTTCTTTTCCGCCATTAGCTACGTCTTCTCAGGAAGATCGGAAGTTCCTTGAAGGTGGAACTGTATTTTCTGATTTTTGTGTTTCTCATCCCCTAGAGCTCTGCCAGGAGCAGATGTTAGTGTGTTTCTTTTGAAAGATTTGGACTGTTTTCTTCAGGAGAGCTGTGAGCCGGCAGAATCTAAATTCTAGACCATTGTGGAAAAGCAAATAAAAATCCAGCTGGTGCTAGCTTCCCCAAGTGCGCACTTCCTCCAAAGCCCGTATCCTATCTGGCATTTCTGACCACCTAGTTAGTTAGCATCGCTATTTACCGGGCACACTTACCCAACCTTTTTGTTGGCACGTGTCCAGAGAATGCAGGCTGATATTACTATTAGCATAAACGACTCACTTCTAGAATCCTAAGGAAAACCATGGTACAGCAGGAGTTTTCCTTGGATTGTGTCGTCTCCCCTTCCTCGGCACGGGTAATTGAGGTTCTATCGGTTGGGTTTGCACCCTGGAGGAAGGGTCAGAAGGAAGGCTTCCTCTCAGGTGTTTTTACACATGTGGCCCTGCCCTCTTTTCCCAGTACTGCCAGAAAGTAACGACTGCAGCCAGCGAGGTGCCGTCGTTCCTGGCTGAGCGGATGGCAAACGTTAGGCGGCGCCGCCAGGACAGGCGAGGGACGTGAGTGCAAGCGGGATTGGGGCTCTCCGTGGTGTCTCGGGCTAAGGTTTCTGTACGTTCTACTGACTGCTACTTCCCACCCAGTTAGAGACCCAGTAGGAAGGGGTTCCCTTATGATCTCCTTCAGGTGCTTTGTGGGGTGTCAGGGAAGTGACCCTTTCCTGTGATTCCCTCCCAGGGAGGGCAGCAAACTCAAGTCTCGCATTATCACCTGGGAGCCCTCGGAAGACTTCATCAGGAACAGCCACGCCATTAACACCCCCCTTCAGACCATGTACATTATGGCAGACCTGGGGCCCTATGGAAAGTAAGTGACACTTCACCCTGCCAGCCCGGTCCTCCCCCTTTTCTCCTGTCACTCACCCCAGCTTCCTGTTACAGCCATCTGGGACCTTTGCGGCGGAGGGTCTCTTTCTCTTTTGCTGTACTCAGAAGAAACAATGTCACCATGAAAGTTCCTCCTGTGTCCTCTGTCCCATCCCCGAGGTGGCTGACCACCTTTTTCTGTGTCTCCATGGTGACCCCAAACCTTGGTGACGGTTTCCTGGTTCCTAGGCTTGGCTATAAGGCGTATGAACATATCCTCTGCATTCTGAAGGTGGACAGCAATGGGGTGATCACCGTGAAGCCTGACTTCACCGGCGGCAAAGGACCCTACAGGTGGGAAGGAGAAAAAGAGTGTGCCCAGGCTTCTCTGCTTGCCCTCCTGCCTCTAGCTGAGCAGATTCCAGAAAGCCCTTGAACTGCTCCTAAATGTTTAGTTCCCAGGCACTGATTCATGTTCTGCCCTGGGTTATAGGCCTTTAGGAAACGTCCAGGAAGCATGGACAGTTGAGTAAGAAGGATTCATGCATTGCAGAGTATAGGGGACGGCTAGGACAGGGGAAGGGGACTCAGCCAGATCAGGCCCAGTCTCATCTGTCTGAGAGGGCAGCACTGTGAGAGACCAAACTCCCCCAGCCTGTCCCCTCTCCAGGTGAGAGGACTGAGTGCTGTCGGGTGTCCCGTGTCAGTGAGGTAGAATGGGTCCAGAACTGGTCTGGCACCCTTTCCGCTTTGCCACTATTTCCCTCTCTTGATCATCCTTACGGCCATCGTCATCATATACTTCAAGTGAGCAGTGTCACCAGCCATGTTGACTCCCTGGGCAGGGTCTGGAAGGCCACTCCTCTCGCCAACAGAAATGATCCTTTTTGTGGCTTTGACCTTACAGAATCGAGACTGAGGGAGAAAAGCAGGAACATACTTCTGCTTGGAAATACACAATCGACAACGTGTCCTCACTCGCACAGCCAGAGGAGGAGGAGCGGGAGCAGCGTGTGTTCAAGGACGTAAGCACTAGTTTACGTGAAACCACGTCAGGGTGGCTACTGAGGGAGAGGGCAGCCCACCACATCCAGAAAACACAGCCGACATAGCAGGCGGCTTTGACCATACGGGAGCGTAATACCAGTGACCATGTGCCTGAGCATTGATTGTGCTCCATGCCAGGCGTATCCCAAGCATTCCATTTAGCTCTTCCCACCCTGGGAGGTGAGCGTTAGTACCACTTTATAAACAAGGACCCTGAAGGTAAGGACCCAAGTAATAGAGCTTGTCCACTTGAGAGCCAGGTTCGCTCCCAGACTGGCCAACTTCAGCGCCTCTGGGCATCACTATTAGTTATTAGCAGGGATGTGTTGTTGGGACCGGCCGACCTGTTCTCACTTGATCAAAAAGGGGAGTGAGGATTGCGGAAAGAAATAGACAAGAGGCAGAAGATAGAGTTGGGAAGGCTTCCAGTGAATCTTGTAACAGCCCCAAGTCTATCACTCATAGTCCTTATATACCCCAATCAAAAGTGGTGGGCACAAGACTTCCTTCCCATGATATAAAGAATAAACCATTGTAATTACCTTCTTACTTCTCAAAACACCTAGTAACCTCACCCTAAGGCAAACATCCCATCGTTTGGCCTTTGAGGAGCAAGACATTCAGTAACCATATCAGTAACATCCTGTTTGTCCTTGAGGAGGAAGAATAGGTTCGAACTCTCTGACCATGATGAGTCAAGATGGAATGGATTCAGAACTGTGGGCTCCCGCAATGTGTGTGTGTGTGTGTTCAGACTGTCTCACTCTAGCTCCGACTACCCGGGGACTCCTGAAGTAGCCCAGGTTGGCCTTGAGTTGGCAGCAATCCTCTTGCCTTGGCCTCAGCAATGTTGGGATGGCTGGCACAAACTTGGTGGTATCAAGCTTGCTTGCCCTGCCCCAATTTCCTCCCAGTCAGAACCAAACCCTGGCCTGGCTCCATCTGCATTTTGAGGATTGGTTCACTTTGTTTCCTCAGCTTTATGGCCGGCACAAGGAGTACCTCAGCAGCCTTGTGGGCACAGACTTTGAGATGGTGAGTAGCTCAGTTTCCTGCAGTGCTGTGAGCTGCTAGGAGGCATCTGGCTGTGGAGGCCCTTATGGTACCTCTCTCAGAAGGCTCCAAGATGCATTTCACGACTCTGCACATTGATGAGGACCCTGCATGCCTAGAATGGGGTCTGAAAGGGAACACACATGCTGTGTGGGCCTCTCTTAGAACAGGCTGAGTGCTGGTGGTCAATGGGCATTGGGCAGCGAAAAGAATACAAGTATTTTGACTTCTTGTTCTCCAGGTTTAGGTGGTTTTTATCAGTGGTAATGCATTCATGTATTAATTTACAATTAATTAAAAATATATAGAAATCAAAAAATGTCTTCCTCATCCTTCATGTGGATGTTGTTGTAGAGCAACTCAGACAGGGGAAGAGATGTCATTTCTGCTGATCAAGTGCTTTGGATCTTAGACAATGAAACCTAAAACAGTCTAGGTCAGTTACCTGGGTCCTGTCTGGGTTTCCCTCTCACCAGGGATTCCATTTCTAGATCTGCACACAAGGCTAGAACTGCTCACTGGCTTCCCCTTCTCTGTCTCTAGGAAAGTAACTCATGCTGTTTTTATAGTATCTAGGCAACGAATTCTAATGTAAAAAAAAAATGTCAAGACAGATAACACAACCACTTAAAAAAGAAACTCAGTGGCCTGAAGAGCCCCAGGGTTACCGTCTCTGCCGTTTTAATGCTGTGCTGTTACTCTGTAAGTCTGGAAACAGGAACAGTTCTGTGGAGAAGTGTCAGGGCAGAAGGACATGCAGTAATGTGGCTGAGGTGGGAGAGTCAGTGGAAGGTTCTCTGCGGGTTTGGGGACAGAGTTGGGGGGGGGCAGCTTGATTCCCTCTGGTCCCAACACCTTCCCGTTTCTCTCCGCTGCAGACTGTCCCAGGTGCCCTCCGGCTCTTTGTAAACGGAGAGGTGGGTAAGTGTCTTGTCTTGGAGCCAGACAAGGGTCTGATGGAACTGTGAGTGCCCTACTCACCTCGACTTAGTCTGGGCTGAACATAGGAGGCTGAGTGGTGAGGCGTTTCTGGAAGCAGAGAATCTTGGTCCCCAGCGGGCTTATTTGCAGAGCACGTGGCCCCTTCAAGACCTGACCGAGAAGGGCAGTGGGAGAACGGGCTACACTCGTGCTGAGTTTTCTCCTTTCAGTTTCAGCCCAAGGCTATGAGTACGACCACCTCTACATCCATTTCTTCGTGGAGCTGCCGGCTGCTAGTAAGTACATTTTCTCGCATCTCTTCTTTTCTAACCGGGCATTCCTTTCACTCCCACAGGACCAGTTCAAGGTCATAGGTCACCCCTACCTTGCCAGTTCTAAAGGTTGCTCTGATCCTTCACTGTATTAACCTCCCTGACGCAGCTGACCCAGCTCACTTTCTTCACGAAATATCTCTCTCTTGGCTCTTCTCACCAAGAGCTCTTCGGGCTCTTTGGTGGATTCCTCCTCATCTCCTCGTCCTAAACTGTGAGCACATCGCAGCTAAACCTGACCTGGGTCTCTAGTCTCCCGAGGCAATTAGATCCGTCCCATAGCTTAAATCCCACCCATGTCTGTTGCCCTGCCCTTAAACACACAGTGTTAGCTCCGGGAGAAACAATTCTGGGTCACTAATATCCCCAGAACAGACCAGCTTAGAGCGCTCAGTCAATGGCAGTAAATGGCTACCGCGTTGCGTGAAAGAGTGGATGGATGGATGGATGGATGGATGGATGGATGGATGGATGGATGTCTCAAAGAACTCTGTTCTCGCTTAATGACTTCCTGGCCTTTCTAGTGAGCTTACTGTGTCTTCGGCTTTCAGACTGGTCAAGCCCGTCATTCCCGCAGTTCTCAGGAGTGACCCAGACCTGTGCCACCAAATCGCTGGGAATGGTATGGCAGATGAGAGGGTGTACCTGGGAGGGAATGACAGCTCCAGGTGGCATTTGAAGCTTCCCGAGGCCAACCCCCTGTGTAGTATGTGGAGGAGTTATAATTGGGGCTGTTTCTATGTTTGCCTGCAGGGCTGCCCCTGCTGTCTTGATCTCCCAGAGAATGACAGCAGCTCCTGTGGCTGTCCCTTTGCCTGTTGGCTTCCTACCAGGCTGGCAGTTTCCCTTTCCCCTGTGTGAAGGCGACCTTAGCTTTGGACACAAAGAGAACCAACTCCACGAGAGGCTTTGTCCACCCTGTGACACTGAAATGACACTCCTCTTTTTTAGGACAAGGTGGCCTATTTCTCCTACCCGTTCACATTCGAAGCCTTCTTTCTCCACGAGGATGAATCAACTGGTGAGTGGCTGTGGTCCCCAGCCTCACTTCTCTCCCAGGACCCCCTCTTCACAACAGTCCCCGTGACCAGATTGTGCCACCTCACCCACTTTCCAGATGCCCTCCCGGAGTGGCCCGTGCTCTACTGTAAGGTCCTCTCCCTGGACTTCTGGCAGAGGTACCGTGTAGAAGGCTATGGGGCTGCGGTGCTGCCGGCCACCCCAGGTAAGCTCTGTTCCTGCCCTTCCCTGTGCCCTCGGCCCTAGCAACAAGACAGGCACTTCCACAAGACCCCATGCTCCCGAGGAGAAGTAGAGGTGATTAGGGATCAGGGGCTCTGACTTGAAAGGTTGCTTGTAGCTTGGCGGGATTTCTCCCATCCCCTGAGAGAACTGTGAAGCTGACCTCCTCAAGTCCAGCAGCCTGACAGTTGTCATGTGCCCCAGTCCTCCAGTTAGACCACAGTCTTGACAGAGAAGCCACATGGTCAGTGGGCTCTGGGCCTGCAGGTACCGAATGAGGCAGCGATCCTTCTGAAGGAGAAGTGCGGGCCTGCTGATGTATGTCAGGCAGTGTGCTAATTGCATCTGGTTCTCCCAGACCCTCTGTAAGGCGTATGTTGCACTTGCTCCTACATTTTCCTAGGTCCAAAGAGAAAGAGGCTCTTGGGGGTTGGCAAGCTTGTCTTGAGCACACAATGATCCCTGGAATAGCTGGGATTAGGAGTTCTGTCTTAGTGTCTTCCGGCCAGGCCGTCATCCACCATGATAACCTTTACATAGGTCAAGTTATCACCAACCCAGGTCACTGCAGGGAAGTCAG
Organism: Microtus pennsylvanicus; assembly: GCF_037038515.1. Classification (NCBI taxonomy): domain Eukaryota; kingdom Metazoa; phylum Chordata; class Mammalia; order Rodentia; family Cricetidae; genus Microtus; species Microtus pennsylvanicus. The sequence goes on along the minus strand of NC_134589.1, from coordinate 33,716,902 downwards.
GCATGGAACCCGGCCCTTTCCCCTCTTGCTTACACAGGATCACACACCCTGACCATCTCCACTTGGAGGCCCATGGAGCTGGGCCTTGTGGCAGAGCTAAGGAGGTTCTTCATAGGCGGTTCCTTAGAGCTGGAGGACCCCTCCTACGTGAGGATCCCGGGAACCTTCAAGGTGACTTATCTTTGGGGAGACTGAGTATTTCTGTACCTGTGGTGTCTGGACTGAGGCCCCTCCCCTCGTTGTTCATTGTCCCTTCCTTCCTGTGGCTTGCGCTGCAGGTCCCGCCCTATGATATCTGTACTAGGAGATGCTTGGGAAATAGTGTATTTAGAGATTCCTTTACCCCCATTAGATAACTGGCCCCTTCCACCACTGAAGGCCTTGGTCAGCAGATGCAGGGTGGACCTTCTAGAAACATATAAACCTTCTCATTCTCAAATGAGGGTAGAATGTTCCTGGAGTTATGAGAGGGGAGCTTGGTGTTACCCTTGTGCTGGGGTCGGGATGACAGAGTGAAGCTTCTTCAGTGGTGCTACCTGTCCCAAGGCTAGGAATAGGAATGGCAGCAAAGCCTCTGGTCTAAGTCTGCACAAACTGATCGCATCTCCGCTGTCTGCCAGGGGGAGCGGCTGAGCCGCTTTGGATTCCGCACCGAGACGACAGGTACTGTCACCTTCCGCTTGCACTGCCTGCAACAGTCCAGGTGAGTGACACTGCCCCCCCTCCCTTGTCCTTGGTGGTTGGTGAGCAGTCCTGACTGTCTATTGGGCCTCCCTGCAGGGCTTTCATGGAATCAAACTCCCTCCGGAAACAGATGCGGAGCGTGTTGGACCGCCTGGAAGGGTTCAGCCAGCAGAGTTCCACACACAATGTACTAGGTAGGTTCCTCACCCCAGACTGGACACCCGGAGCCACTTTCTTCTCCACACCACAGTAGCTGACTAGGTGACAATATTTCCCTCCCTTACAGAAGCCTTCCGTCGAGCCCGGCGCCGCATGCAGGAGGCCCGAGAGAGCCTCCCCCAGGACCTTGTGAGCCCCTCAGGAACACTAGCCTAGCCCTCTGCAGCCCTGGCTGTGGAGCAAGAGGACAAGGTGAAGGATGTCTGCATCCAGAGCTCTCTCACTTCATCTTGCTTTTTAGAGGCCACATTGGTCTACAAAACTGGAGGATCTAGAAATTTCCATCTGGCTCCTCTGTGTAGCCTTCAGCAGGACTTTCTTCTCTGTGGAAGTAAAGCCAGAGACTCTGGGGCCCCCTGTGACTTCCCCTTCCTGTTTCAGCTACCAAATGTGGGCATCATAACGAGGCCAGCTGTGTCGTCTGAGACTGGCTTGGTGTGAGCCCAGCATTAGCCTGTCCTCAACCCCGGGTCTTTCTGGTTTGTCACAACGTCTCAGTGGCTTCGCAGCCCTTAAAAATGGAGTTTGGTGGCCAGGAGTAGTGGTACCGCCTTTAATCCCAGCACTTGGGAGGCAGAGGCAAGTGGATCTCTGTGAGTTCGAGGCCAGCCTGGTCTACATACAGAATTCCAAGACAGCCAGGGCAGCACAGTGAGACCCTGTCTCAAAAAACAAACAACAACAACAAGATGGAATTTGGCATCGTCCAAGGAGGAAGATGCATGAGGGGGCTCAGTCTCTCCCTTCTCCAGAGAAGAGCGTAGGCTAAGAGGCCTCAGCTTCTTGTCCCCTCCCCTCAGGCAGCTTCATCCTACAGTAGGGCTGGCTGGCTGGGTTGAGGACATGGCCTAGGGCAGATCCCTGCCCTTCCTACTAGCTGCATAGGGTCTTTCATTGTGTTTGTTTTTCATATAAAAAGTATTTATATTGACTAATCTTCTGTGGACTGTCATTCTTTCTACTCTGAGGCCCAAACTCTTCCACCTTCCCTCCACAGAAGAGACCATGTGGGAGTCCCAGGCTGCATCTTAGTAGCTCTTGTCTTCCATACTTGGGGCAAAGCTTGGAACCAAGGCCACGCTCTCCCCAGCCCAACACAGAGACAGCAGGCCCTGTCCTCAGCATCGTTTTATTGCTAGAAGTAAAGAGTGCTGCCCTTCCTGCAGGGCCAGCGGAAGAAGGTTGTGGTGTGGCTAAGATCCGGGACTGTGTGGTCTTCGGTCATGCTCCAGGGCAGGGACAGGAGAAAGTGCTAGTAACCCTCCCACAGTCCCTTGCTGGAACCTCAGAGCCTCGTGGCTTGACTCACAGGCTCTTATACCTGGGGCTGATTCATAACCTACTACCTAAGAGGTTGCCAATGTTAACGGGCACATTGCCATTGCATCCTTGGCACTCAACCAATGAAGCCAGCTCTGAGCTGTAGCCAGCGAAAGCTCCAGCAGGAAATGGGTTTGGGGGAGAAAGCAGCCTTGTGGTCTCCTCCTTACCCTCGTCTCCAAGGCTTGAGGGCTTGGCGTGGAATCCTGTGGGAACAGCAGAAATAAGCGAGGGAATTTGTTGGATATCCAGACAGAGATATTTTATGACATTCATGATAAAACTAAGGACAATTGAACAATTTTCCCTGCCCCCCTACGAAGTCCTAGACCCCAGAACTGACTATCAGCCCAGAAGCTAGCATTCCTGGAAGCCATTAGGAAAGAGAACCATACTCCTAGAGACAAGCTCTATTGTCTGCCTAGCAGATGGGATGTCTCTGGGAGAGATGTGAGGGCCTGGCCCGTTGCAGGTCTCCCCTTACCTGCTGACCTCATCTGCCTCGCCAGGCCGACAGGTTCAACTTGGGAACACGGCTACAGCTCACAAAGCCCCTTGGGTAGATGTTAGCCCTGAAGATGTCCTTCGCAACAGTGGTGATACCAGTGTTGTCGCATATAATCCGAGATAAAGAAACTTGTCTCAGGGCTTTGCGCTGTCTTCTGGTGAACACGCCCCGTTTCTCCCACCAGAACCTGTGGGTGAAGAGATGCATGAGAAAGCTGGGGCATGCTGCATAGTGAGCACCTTTCACGTGCTTGGCACATTCTATGTCATTCCTTCCGTGTGGTCCTCCTGCCAGTTTCTGCCCAGTGAACTACACAGAAGTAAGCAGCCAGCCAGCCATCGAAGTGACATCCACTTAAGGACTCAGGTCCAGATTTAGTTTTTTTCTGCCCGTGCCTTAGAGGCCACATTGGTCTACTAAACTGGATGATCCAGAAATTTCCACCCAGAACAATGGGGCTGCCTAGTCACTCTTTTTTTTTATTAAAGATTTATTTATTTCTTATGTATATAACATTCTGCCTCAATGTATGCCCACACGCCAGAGGAGGGCGCCAGATCTTATTACAGATGGTTGTGAGCCACCATGTGGTTGCTGGGAATTGAACTCAGGACCTCTGGAAGAGCAGCCAGTGCTCTTAACCTCTGAGCCATCTCTCCAGCCCCCTGGCTAGTCACTCTTTTGGCCTAAGGAGGCTCCAGCTCAGTCTATGTCAGCCTTGCCTCGGTCAGCATTTCTTTCCCATGGGGAACCCCCCGGGTCTTCTTTAATGATTTATATATGCATTGGTGCTTTGCCTGCATGTCTGTGTGAAGGTGTCAGATCTCCTGAGTTGTCTTATGGGTGCTGGGAATTGAACCCGGGTCGTCTTCTTCAGTGCTCAACCACTGAACCATCTTTCCAGCCCTGAGAAACGAAGCTTTGAAAGGTGCTTTCTCCCTCCTTCAGTCACACTGCGCTGTCTGGCTCCTCTCCTTCAGGTGCCGGGGCTCACTTACCTGTCCCCATCTCTGGCTCTTCTGAACTGGTTCTCAAAAAGACAAGCCAGGAGAGGCCCCACTCGGGCCCCGGGCAGAAGAGGCTCCGCAATGGCCCCCATCCAGATGTCAATGTTGTCAGGTGTCCCATACAGTCTCAGGAACTTCCTTGCCAAAGCCTGATTTCTTAGCACCTGGCTAAGCTGGGCCAAGTTTCGGGGCTGGGAAAGCCCACAGAAGCGCCGCCAGGCGTTGTATCCTGCAGGAGAGCCAGGAAGCAGCTGTCAGTCTTCCATAGTTTTTGTTGCTCCCCACAAATCCTCCAAAGCGTGTTCTGTGATCAATACTGAATAGAACCAGAAGATCACCATCCTCTCTAGACTGTAGGGGGACAGTCACATTTTGTGTGTATCAGACTGAAGAGTGTGTCCTCATGTAAAAATCCCACAGACACAAATTTGCTATTGTGCACATGTTTACACACGTGTGTGGGCACACATGCATATGGAGGTCAAAGGTCAACATTAGGTGTCATTTCTCAGATACTGTCTATCTTTTTTTTTTTAAACTGGCCTAGAACTCATCAAGTAACATAGGCTGGCTGGTCAGGGAACTCCAAGCATCTGCCTGTCTCCTGCCTCCCAAGCCCTGGGATTACAAAAAGCATGCCATCCAAGCCTGACTTATTTTTTAAAAAGTGATTTACGGGCAATGAATCGGCTCCTCATGCTTGCGAGGCAAGCACTCTGCCAACCCGGCCCCACAGATCTGACATTTCATGATATTATTAAATGTCATACACATTTTATAGGCATGATACTCAAAACATTTTTTTAAAAAAAATCAGGTTTGAAGACTAAGTAAACAACTGGCTAAATAAGAAAGCAAACCACAAACGGCAAACATAGATACAAATGCGCAACAGAAACGGGCCACACACTGAAAGATTCCATGAATATGAAAGACCCAAATGGGAAGTAGTGGTCCCCAGCGCTGGGGCAGGGCTGAGGGGTGACCTTTGCGACAGAGTTTCTTCTGAAGGGAATGAAAATGTCTAAATATTAGGTCACGGCCTTTTGGCTAAGAACGTGGTGGCTGCTACACATCTCTAACCGCGCAGCTGTCTCTTTATGAACTCGTGTGGGAGAACTGGACGGCAGGTGAACCTCAACAAAGCTGTTTCAAAACGTTTCCCAAACCAGCAGTGCTGATTCCTCAGCCCTCAGGATCCTACACCAGGGCTGGACTCCAGGTGAGCCTTCGCTTTGCCGGACAGCAGCCCGTGGCATCCAAACACACTGCCTTCCAGCCAGCAAAGGCAAACAATGCCGTGCTTTCTCACCACTAAGCACTGCTGTGCGTCTCTCAGGCGCTCCCAGGTACTCCTTTGTGGAGTACCCTGAGGTACGCAGAGTTAAATCCAGCCAGCCTCCATCGGTCCCAGGTCGGTTAGTACTGAGTGGGGCTCAGAGGAGGCAGAACCGTTCCAGATTTGCTCCAGACTGGGGAAGAGGCTAGAGGAGACTACAAAAGCCAGTGTCAGGATAGTACTTCTGAGATGGCCTGTAGGGAACAACTGTTTGTGGGACTAGGGAGTAGGAGTTCCAGTGGTTAGCAGTGCCATTCTTCCAGCAGGGGGCGCCCACAGCTCCTTAGCTGTAGGGAGCACCAAGTTTAGGAAAGCTGGGGAGCTGATTCTGCTTGCCACACAAATATGAGGACGTGCATTGAAACTCCAGAACCCACTTTTAAAATATATATATATATACACACACATATATTTATATATATGGATATAATATATATATATATATATATGGAGATATGGATGTGGTCACACACTCTTATAATCCTAGTTCTGAAGAGGTAGAGATAAGGAGGAGGTTCAGGGCTGAGCACCCAGAACAGCCTACAAGAACAGCCTACATGGTGAGTTCCAGGTCAGTGAGAGACCCTGCCCTTTTTAGGAAGACAGCTGAGGAATAACACCTAAAGTTGACCTCTAGCCACGTAAGCCCCACAAACACACACATACGGAGGGAAAGGAAAGAATCCTGACTGCTCCTGTGCCTGCCGTGTGCTGTCGTGAGCAGAGCAGGCTGTTGGAAGTCCCCAACCCCTTTACCTGAGGCCTCGGGTTCTATCTAAACAGGGAGGTTGACTTTGGAAAGAAGAAAGGCAAGCCAAGGCTGAGACATCTTCATGGTGGTGGATGGGGCCAAACAACAGGAAGAATGAAGACATTTTGAAATCAGATTTTTACTTCATACTGTCATGACTTTGGGCACATTACAGCCACCTCTAACTTACTCCTCCGTCTGGAACAGCTGCTGCGGAAGGTCACTGGAACTAGGAAATGGTATCAACAAAGCAAGCGCCTGCTCTCTTCACCTCCTAGTCCTCTGACCTAACCCTGAGGTGGGCCTAAACCTGGAGCCCCTATAGCAGATGGAGATGACCCAGGGAGTTGGCAAGTAAGGGACTGTGGAGGGCATCGGCATGGGCCTATCCTGCCCTGCACTGCAGCTCATCTTGTTCCTGTCAGAAGGGAGGGCCTGGGTCTGCTCTGAGCTCCCCAAATGGCCCTGTCTGAGGTGCCGCCTCACCAGGAAGTCCGTGGTCCCGACTGCGCTGCATGTTCAGAGCCGCCAGGTCCAGCCCGATCCTTCTCACTTGCCGGAACAGCTTGTCCCGGAGCTCATCTACCACCATGGAATCTTGCCGGTTTAGCTTAGCTGGGGTGGCCATGAGACCTCGGAGGATAGGGTCGATGCCACCTGGTCACGGGAAATGAGAGAGGTACTGATTTGACTAACCTCTAACCTCTCAGAAGCTCCCGGGTTGGGAAGGGGCATCCCATGATGCCAAGCTAGCAAGTAGGAGTCCTTACAGGTTCATGATTTACCACACTCATGCCAGTCTGTCCCCCTTAGAAATCCCCCCTTATCAGGCCTGATGATATGGACAATAAAGATATGATGATGATCTTAGCTACTTAGGAGGCTGAGGCAAGAGAGTCGTCAGTTTAAGGCCAGCCTAGGCTACTTTTAATAAAGCCCTTATATAAAAATTTAAAAGTAGGGGCTGGAGAGATGGCTCAGAGGTTAAGAGCACTGCCTGTTCTTCCAGAGGTCCTGAGTTCAATTCCCAGCAACCACATGGTGGCTCACAACCATCTGTAATGAGGTATCTTCTGGCCTGCAGGCACAAATGCAGGCAGAACATTGTATACATAATAAATAAATCTAAAACAAAATTTGAAGAAAAAGGTATGGGGTGTAGCTTAATGGTAGAGCACTTTCATAGCATGGACAAGGCCCTAGGTTTAATTCCCAGTGAGTGAGAGAGGACGGTCGGGGAGTCCTCCCTTAGGACACAGAGACCCGTCGATGGCTGCTTTCTTTCTACTGTCCTGGGAAGACAGCTGCAGAGGCCCGACCAGCATTCAGCAGCCCATCTAAGGAAGGGGTGCTTGGACCCTCACCACCCTTGCTTTTGGGAAACCCAGTCACCTTCATGTATGATTCGCCAGCTGGCAAAGAAAGCGGAGCTAAGTGGAACATGGGAGTTGGATCGTGAGGCCCGATACTGGCGGTCCAAGCGGAACATGAAGGGCTGAAGCATGGTGTGGCCGAAACGGAAGGCCAGGGTGAAAACATTGGCTACACGTGGGTCCACGTTGGAGCAATACCCTCTGTAGGGACCCAAGGTTCTTCTGATCCGGGCCTTGCCCAGCACCAGAGGCAGAAAGTCTCGGTAGGTGATGATCTGGAAGAGATGTCACCGGAGGAGTGTTGCCTGGGCAACCCACAGCACCCCCCTTCCCTCTGGATAGACTCCTGCTTTCCAAAAGGCTTCTTGGGTACAGTAGTGACTGCTGCCATTGTGTGGGGCATGGAGACACAGCCTCCCATTAGAGGATGAGATATTGAAACCCCAAGAGAACGCCACAGATAAAGTTACGGTTAATGGCAGAACCAGGGTCAGAGATGCGCCCCAAGCATCCAGACCCAGCAGCCATGAGGTACAGCCTCAAAGCCATGTTCATGAAGGTTGGGAGCCACTCTCTCAGATTCATGCTGGCCTCTGGGCCCCCTACCTGGACCATGGCACCCACGATCTTCCGGGCCTCGTTGTAGAGCTTGTCTCCACTCCAGCGGGGGTTCAGACGCCTCAGTTCCATGGCCAGTCGATTGTGTTCTCTCACAAAGAGGGTGTGCAAGGACGCCAGCTTGGGGGTTTCACTTGACCGGGTGTCACCTTGAAAACCCCAAGTTCAGGATTATCAGAGGGTCTCTCGGTAAGGGCTGACTGAGGTCTGGGACCCAGGGACCAGGTGAGGCAAACTTCATACAACTGTGCTTCCATCTCAACCATACCACGTTACTCCTTACCAACCAACACCTTCCTCTCCAGAGCAGAGAGCACGGTGGGCTCCTGGGTTCCTAAGGGGCTGGTCCAGGTTAGGACTAAGGCAGATACACTGAGCAGACGCTGGTCTCCTTGCCTGCTGATTCTCTTCTACGAGAAGACCAGATCCACACCCCTGACCACACATGGTGGGAGACAGCCCTGGGAACCTTGACCTTGGGACTACATACCACCTGTCTGCATCTGTCTACCTGTTCCCATATTTAAATGTGATGTCATGCTGCCCTTCCATGGAAACAGGGGAGCAGGCACATTGGGTCCTTCCCCATAGGCAGGCCAGGACAGGACAGCAAGTCCAGTCACCTCCTGGCTTCTCACCCAGCCCTCCTACAGAAGGCCTTGTTTAGACTGAGCTCCTGGAGACCTCTGATGAAGGTAAGCATTGCCTCCCCCGACCCCGGAATATGCAGTGGTACAATCCTTACAGAGTGAGCTTTAGTTAAACAGTGGGACAGAGCAGCGAAGCAGAGGCCTGGGAGCTACACTGACTTCGTCCCAGTACAGGCTCTGCCCTGAGAGCGCCGCTCTCTTGAACATGAGCATCCTTCCTGAGTCTCAGCCTCACATCTGTAAGTTGAGGATGATACTCCCTGCCTTTCGGGCTGCTGTGAGGTTCAGGGATTGTCCGCCCAGAAGTGATAACTGTCATTACCACAAACCCCACAGGAAGGCAGGGTAAGGACTGCGGACAGAATGCAGACTATACGTCTGCAGGAAGGGACCACATAAATGCATAACTGTGCAATAAGAAGGGAGGCACTGGATAAGAAAACAACCTAAAGAAGAAAAAACTGAGGTACAGGGAACAGTTACTTTCAGGTGATGGAAGAGACGGTCCCTTTCTGTCACAGGGGAAGGGGTCAGCCTTAGGTCTTCTCTTAGCTCCCAATAGCATGACTAAGAGCAATGGGCAGACACTGATTCAAAATAAAAGGGGCGCTTCCTATAGTCGGCTGGAGTGCCATTCAGGTGGTGAGCCCCTCGTCACTGGAGTCATGGAAGCAGGGATATCTAACCACGCCCAGGGGATGGGCAAAGGGACCCATTCCCACCTACCAGCTTTCCCAGGGGCTGCACAGGTCTACTGATGGTCCCCTGAGGTCCCGAATAGTGTTTCCTCATGACACTCCATCCTTCCCCTCCATTCTGGGAAGACTCAAACTGCCCCCCACATACACACAGACCCACCTGCCAGGAAGCAGGGGATGCGCACAGCACGGTTGGTGAGGAGGCAGGGGTCCTCGTGCAGGTTGTCGAAGGGCAGTAGGGCTCGGCCGTTGTCCTGGAAACGCTGGTTGGTGGCCAGCAGTCCCCAGTAGTTGGTCCGATTGCGGAGCCTCAGAGCGAGGGAGACCTCACTGCCGTACACCATGCTGGCATCCACGAAGGATGTGAGTGCGTTGATCTGGTTGCGAACTTTGTTCTTGTTTTGGGGGCACGCTGGCGCAGAGCGGAAGAACGGGATGCAGTCACGCTGATTCTTGATGCGGGGGTCATTGGGCGGAATCTACAGTGAAGAGCACTCAGTGACCCTGGGCCTTCCCCGTATCAGGCTCACTAATCTGGGGTATCCTCCACTCACTTTTGACATTGCTCAAAACTTCCCTACTTCAGGAAGTCCACCAGGACTCACTCAGACTCAAACCTGGGGCTTTGTGCCTGCTAGGCCAGGGCTCTACTCCTGAGATGAACCCCCAGCCCTGGACGAAGCTTTGGACCGAGCCTCTGAGAGACAAGTTGCTGAGCATATAGTTAAGCAATACTCAAGTGGGGCAGCTGTTGTGCTTGCTATACGAGCCAAATGCTAACGCTGTGCTATGAGGACTAGAAGAGGGTGTGCCCCTGTGCCAAAACTGGAGGAAGGGGTTTGCTGACACACAGGCCCCTGTGAGTGCCTCCCTACCTACTGCAAGCCAGTAAACCTGTAGATGAGTGTGTGTGTGTGTGTGTGTGTGAGAGAGAGAGAGAGAGAGAGAGAGAGAGAGAGAGAGAGCGCTCCCCACTTCCCAGAGGAAACTCTGCTCCTTTCAGCCTGGAGGAGGACCCTGCTCATAGCCCAACCCCAGGAGTTGGCAAGAACTGCAGGGATCTTAGTCCAGGAGCAGCAGAAGTTAAGACTGAATAGTCTCCCAGAACAGGAGACCCAAGGCCTGTCTCCAACATGTCTCCTCTGTGAAGCTCCAATAGAGCCCAGCCTCCTCCACCCCTCCAACACACACAGCGGGGGCATCTGTGTTTCTTGGTGTCTGGACAGGGCCCATTTCTCCCAGATTCCTCCATCCGTCTCTCTGGGCTGGAGGCTACTGCAGGGACCTAGAAGGTTGGCCGAGGAGGGTACCTTGATGGGGAAGCAAGGAGGCAGCTGGGCACAGGTCTTCTCACAGTCCACACCCACAGTGAAGGCCACCCTGGCTGGGGACTCTGGGGAGAAGTCCAAGTCATGGTCGATAAACTGGCCCCACTGCATGAACATGAGGGACCGGCCCTGGTCTGAGGTCAGCTTCTTGTTGGGGAAGCGCACAATCTGATTGGAGACAGCCCGGACCTGGTGGGGAAGTACAGTCAGCCTGCGTCCGAGCTCATGAATCAGGCCAGGTTCTGAGACCAGCCCAGCACTCAGGGAATGCCAGGCCCCTGCCAGAGCTGACAGTTTCCCACCAACCCCTTCCTCTCCGGTTCTTAGACACACAGCCCCCTCTTGTGGTAGTTGTCATTTCCAGAAGGAGGGTCTACCGCTTGGCCCCAGGCTTCTGGTGGCACATGCTTATGTCCCAGGATTAGTGAGACGGAGGCAGGAGGATTGTAAATTCAGTGAGTTACCTGCCAATCTGAGCTACACAGAAAGATCCTATCTCAACAGATGAGAGGGAGCTGGTCCAGACCGGCAGGCCAGCTCACCTGCCCTCCCAGAGAGATGAGATCAGTACGTAGACTGACAGGTTAGAGGGCTGATGGTCTTTAGATACAGGACAAGACTAAGGTGATGATAGAGTATAGAGAGCTGGACAGACAGATGGATCAGCTGAAGAAAATTTAACACATCAATACTGAGGCAGGTAGGAAACTGTTATAGTAATACATCAATAGAAAGTTGACAAGTGTAAAATTGCAGATCATAGATTCACAAGTGCATAGAACTTTATATTCAGCAGGAAACTGATCTGAACATGGAGTCTTACACCGATAATCCCAGCCCTAGGAAGCAGAAGTAGGAAGATTGCTCTGAGTTGAGACCAGCCTGGATTCCAACCTAAACTCAGTCCAGGACAGGCTATAGAGTAAGACTTCGTCTCAAAAAGTGAAACAAAGGGACTGGGAGATGGTTTAATGGGTAAGGATGCTTGCTATGACCTGAATTCAAATCCCCAGAGCCTACACAGAAGCCAAACATGGCTACATGGGCCTGTAGTCCCTACATTGAGGGCTGAGACAGGCTAATCCCAGTAGCTCACTAGCCAATCAACTGACATGAAACAGTGAGCTTCAGGCTGGGTGGGAGACCTGGTCTCAAGTGTGTGTGTGTGTTTACATATGTATATGTATATAAATTCATATATTTTTATGATGTGGGTAATCAAAAAGGAAGACACCCAGCTTCTTCCTCTGGCCTCTGCATGCCTGTGTAGACCTGTGCACACAGAGATACGAGCGAGAGAGAGAGAGAGAGAGAGAGAGAGAGAGAGAGAGAGAGAGAGAGAGAGAGTCTTTGACACCCATTCTCTCATGCAAACAACAAAACCACTCCATTCCATAATAGGTAGCACAGGTCCCCAGATCAAGGTCTATACCGTTGTTTATGCCAAGGACTTCACTTCCGTTCCCACGAGCTGAGATTTTTCTACTTGCAGGTGGAGAAACTGAGACTCAGGAGGTCAGTGGGACAGCCTAGATTTGTGCCTGATGATTCAGGACTGCGTTTTACCCTCCGCCTTTCAAAGACATCAAGCATTTTCCAGGCCCTCCGCTCCAACTCACAAGAGGAAGGAGGAAGCCATTGCGCCTCTTGCCGGGGGTCCAGCCGAACGGGAGCGACCTGTTGTCTTCATACTCAGCTGGCAACCAGCGGGCCAGGGCCTGGTTAGAGGCTCCCAGCCAGGGTCTCTTCCTGTGGCAGCGAAAGGGTGGGAGTTAGTGGGGGCAGGGCCTGAGAGAGTGGCTAGCAAAGGCAGGACCCCGAGGGCGGCGAGCAGAGGCAGGGCCCCGAGGGTGGCGAGCAGAGGCAGGACCCCGAGGGTGGCGAGCAGAGGCAGGGCCCCGAGGGTGGCGAGCAGAGGCAGGGCCCCAAGGGTGACTAGCAAAGGCAGGGTCCCGAGGGTGGCGAGCAAAGGCAGGGCCCCGAGGGTGACGAGCAGAGGCAGGGACCCCCGACACCCACTTGTTGTTGCATCTCCCTGTGATGGTGCGGTACTTGTTGCTGCACCTCTCCACCTGGTCCTGGAGCGCGCAGCCGCTGGCCTGGGACAGCAGGTGCAACTGCGGTTCTGTGAGCACATCTGGGGAGAGGGGGCAGGGCTCTGAGTCCAGAGCCCTAGTTCTTCCCTGGGCTGCTCAGTCCCATCCGTTTGTCATCTCTAACATCCCCTAGGCTTTTCACCCCGCCTCTCACATCTGGCTTTTTTCCCCTCCCAGGCTTGGGCAGGCCTTGGGGGACTCAAGGGGAAACACCGTACCAGAGACATTGAAGGGTCTGGGTCCCGGGGGCTGCAGCTTCTCTTCCAACAGTCCTAAGGCCACGTGCATGTAATCAGCAGCCTGAACAACTCTTCTGGTGGCCGCTACTGGCTGCTTGAAGTAGGCCAGGAGGTCCATGGGGCTGGCCGAGCCGCTGCGCAGGCGCTGCTTGATACTGTCACAGAGAGACAGAGAAAGAGGAGGCTGGAGGGGAGTGGGGGTACAGGCTACCAACAGAGCTTCAACCCAGCAGAGCCAGGTTGGATAAGATGACTTTGCCAAGAGCCCATCCGCCCTCACTGACCCTCCCAGACTGGTAAAGTCCCAGGCCCACCTCTTCTGTGTCCAGTTATAGGCAGCATCCACCAGCAACTTGGCCTCTGCTATGCAGTCGCGAAGGACTGAATTCTCCACTTGACTGGGGGAAGCTGTTCAAAAGCATGGGGACTCAGTGTTCAAGGGAGCTGCGGACTCCCCAGATTTAAGCGCTTTTCCCTCCACACCAAGCTTCTGCCTTGGTATCCAAGGGCCTCTTACCTGGGGCAGTGCCCTCAGAGGGTTGGGTGAGGATGAATGTGGCTAGGGCCCCTACCAGGGCCAGTAGCAACTGCATCATGCAACAAGAATCCCTGCTGCAGCTGAGCAGGCAAGCAATGCCAGAGACGCCACAAGGGAGTCTCCTGACTCCCCTTCCTTTCTCCCCCAGAGGACCAGAGATGATTTCTTTCCTCTTACTCTTCTCCGGAAGGACTTTATACCCCATCCTGGTGGGGTACAGAGGGCAGGTCTTTGCCCCCAGAAGCCCAGCCCCCAAGGCGGAGCTCTAGAACCTTGCTCTGGTTTTCAAGGGAGCTGTGTGATTGACACCTTGCTTCACTCCTCCTCAGGATGGGGACATCACCCCTCTTAGTTCCCCTCACCTCCTTTGTTCCATACCCATCTCAACTCTTGGGTCCACAGATGCATTTCTCACACAATCCAAAGCAGTGCTGGGCTTGGAGATGGCACCCAGTGAACAATGGATGACCAAGGAGCTGACAAAGCTTGGCCCCATCGTTAACTGTGGCCTGGGGAAGTCGCTCCTCATTCCCAGACCTCATTCACATCCCTAAAATAGGCGGATGTTTGGAAAGGGCAGAAACGGGATCTGGACTTACTCAGCACAAGGCTTCATTCATGTATTCGTTACATGTCTGTAGACTGAATGAGCGGTCAATGACTCAGCTCCCTCTCCCATCCCTTACCTCTCTAGGGCTCTCAGCTCTCTCCAAGGTGCCAGAAAAATATCTCAGGGGACACCTGGAGTCACAGTGCGGTGTCACAGGTAAAACTCATGCTGCACAGAACTTAAGGCCCACTGTGGGTCTGGGAGAGCCCTGGTCTTTCCTCAATACACAGTCATGGTGGGTTTACCATGTGCTACTACGGGCTTGACAAAAAGAGCCTGCTGCACTAGGCCAGACTGGCCTGGGTCTCAGTCTGGCTTTTCACTGGCAGGGAGATCTTGGGTGGACTCCCATTCCCTCATCCTCAGTGGAGAATTCAACTCAGTTCTTTGGCCCCTGTTCCTTCATTCCTCCATGCTTTTCCTCCTGGCAGGCCCTTCGCTCGAGGAGCCTGGTGACTCCATCTCCACACGCCTGGAAAGCTAGGATTCATCTCTGAACTAGGCTCCAAAGCCACTGCCCCTCCACCCATATCCTGGCCCCATCAGGAGGCCACATCCGCTCCTTCGTCAGTGCAGACCCTGTACCTTCTAGACCTCAGGAGATTCTTCGCAGCCTCCTCAGCTCCTGCCCCACCTCAACCTACACAATGCCTTCCTTACCCCTCCTCCCACAGCAGTGCCCCCTCCACAGCCAACCCGCCTCAACAGTTGCTCCTGAAACAGGCACTTCGCTTTGGCAACTCCTTTCACAAGCTCATGTTGACAAGGCCTCCCCTATCTTAACCTCCATCTTCAACAGAGGCCCCAGCCTGTGTGCCAAGGTATAAAAAGTTACAGGGAGGGACAGAAGTCCACCAGGTCCCCTGATGACACCCTGGTAGACCTCAGTTTCCAAACGTGTGAGCCGGAACAGTGATCCCAAGAGACTTTAAACTATGACATGCACAGACGAGCTTCCCTCCCCTCGAGATGCCACAGTGGAACTGAGTGCGCCAGGTCATCACAGTGGTCTCCTCTCCCCCACGGGAGCCACTGGTTCTTCAGCAGCAGGCAGTTAGATGAGAGTGGCCATAGCATGGATTGCAGTGGCCTTGAGGATAAGCTAGAGACAGAACCCTGAACTCTAGGCCTAGCCCTACCTGCTACATTGGTGATATTTAAATAGCTTAAGCATTTGGGCTTACTGACTGCTCAGTATAATGATGAGGTCATAGATGGGTGGGGACCCCACAAGGGACCCTGCAAGCTTGACCATGGAAGACAGTTCTGAAGGCATTGTTAGGGCTGGCCCTTGGGTCTAGATGTGTAAAAGTTCATGCAGGAGACTGAAGGAGAAGCATGGCCTGTGGTGTGGCTTCCCTAAACCCTGAAGCTATGTCCTTCTTTCATCTTCCATTCAGATGCCCTCCTATGGATCCCTGTCCATAGGCCCCAACCATGCTGTCTGGTTATAATCCCCACCCTTTGACCACTTTCAGAGCCCCCACTTTTACCTAGCTCCCTCCAGGAGGCCATATAATCATAAGGGACCGAAAGAGGAGAGGGACCAGAAAGAGTCTAGCAAGGGTCATGGGTCCCCATGCCTTTCCCCATGGGCCTTTTCTCATGGGGCTTTTTCCCATGAGACATCACTGGGGTTCTTTTATTTTCCTTATAGCTAAGTTTTGTCCAGTGGTCATCAAATCTATCAGACACTAGGACCTTTTTCAGTATCCTCCTCTACACATTAAAATAATTTGAGTGATACGCATTAAATGAAGCAAATAATAATGGCTAGAAATGCATGGAAGTTTTCTTTTATGATCTTTGTGTGTATAATCATGCCAGTAAAATATATATGTGTATACCCACCCACATACATACACAAACACATATATACACACATGCATATATACACACCTGTATGCATAAACACATATGCTCACATATATACATACATACACAAATACACACATATATACACATACATGCACACATAAATAAATATGCACATGTATACACACACACATACACACTAGCTGGATGTATGGTGGCACATGCCTGTAATCTCAGCACTTAGAAGGTGGACGCAGGAGTAGCTGGAGTTCATCAGCCTCGGCATCACAGGGAGTTTGAGGTTAGCCTAAAATGCATGAAACTCTGTGTGGAAATAAACAAACACATGCATACACTCATACAAACATGCTAACTGTATAATACAATGGATTAATGCATTTTAATTAGATTAATGTGTCTTAAATTAAGAGGAAATATAAACATACAGCTAGTTTTGTTGTTGGTTTTAGTGTTTGGGACAGAATCTCATGAAGCCTGGGCTGGCTTGAAACTCATCCTCCTGCCTCCACCTCTCAAATCATGATATTACAGGCATGTGCCACCACTCCTGGCTTATAATAGCAGCTTTAGTATTTAATATATCATTGCATTTTCTCAGTTTGCTCTTTAGTCTTTAAAGTCAGCAGTTACGCCAGGTGCGGTACACACACCTGGCATCCAGCACACGGGAGGGAGGCTGATGGAGATCAAGACCCTCTGAGCTTCACAAGAATATCTTAGCAACAAACACACAAGAGTTAAAGAGAAGAAGCAGCTCAATCTTGAAGATCTAAACAAACTAGTAAAATATTTCACATGTAAAGTAAATTGTACTTAATGATACCGTTTGCAGGGCTGGAGAGGTGGCTTAGTGGTTATGAGTTTGCACTGCTCTTCCAGGGGACCTGAGTTCAGTCCCCAGCACCCACAGTCAACTCAGAACTGCCTATAACTCCAGCTCCAGATCCAATGCCCTCTTCTGGATTCCTGCACCTGTGCTCATACCCACATACCCACACACAGACCTGTGCATGTATATGTCTATGTATGCATGTATAGACATATGTATATATATATATGAAATTAAAATTAATAAAAATAAATCTTTTTTAAAAAAATACAGTTTTCAACTGGGTGATGGTAGCACACACCTTAACCCCAGTACTCCAGAGGCAGAGGCAGGTGGATCTCTGTGAGTTTGAGGCCAGCCTGGTCTACAGGGCAAGTTCCAGGACAGCCAAGGTTGCACAGAGAAATCTTATCTCAAAACCATCCCAAAGATACACTTTTCACACACTGTTTTAAACTTAAATATTAATTAAAATACTAGTCTTCATATAGAACAGAACATATAGAACTATTCTCGCTCAGAGCTGCAATTACAGACATACACCACCATACCCAGTTTCTGTGGCGCCGGAGAATGAGCCCAGGGCCTTATGCATGCCGGAGAAGCCCTCTTTCAGCTAAGCTACGTCCCCAACCAAATGGAATGTTTAAATGCAAGGGTGCACAGCTTCATCCTTACTCGTGAAATAAATGCACGCAGCTGAGGCAGCCATTGTATAACTGGGAATTTTCTAAATTACCCATCGTACTCATGAGCAATAAAAAACCCGCTAACTCGAAGCTCACAGGGTTTATTAGAGTTGCGCAGTGTTTGCAGCAATCACTTATCACACAGTGCGACACAAACTGTATTTAGGGAGGAGGATTTTATTGCTGAGACTAGCGTGACAATTGCAGGGTGATCGTGAGTGGCCTAACCCATGTGCTCAACCTGTGCAAGTTCGCAGAACCTCCTACTTTCTGTTCAGGGGTGACCAGCTTGCCCTGCTTCTTCGTGAGTGACAACACACCATTACAGCTACACGTATTTTGGGTCCCTGGTCTTTGAGCACCCGGGGAGGGGAAGGGGCCGTTCACAGGTTGTCCTACAGGTGCATAGTCCTAGGGGAAAAGTCGCTCTGAGGAGTCCGTGTACCTCGTCTCTGGAGCAGCAGGAACCCCAGATGTTCCCGCAGCGTCTCTCCAGCCCCCCCATCATTCCTCCCCCCCATCCACCACATCTGCCCTTAGCTGATATGCCCTCCCTCCCCCACACACACACCTCTGGGTCCTTTGTGCTACCTTTTGACACAATTACTCATTTTACTCCAATTTCCTCCAGGAAACCTTCCAATGGCCATTTTCTGCTTGCCCTCAAATACACCTCAGACACCCCTCTTTGATCTACGGGGCGCCACACAATGACATTTCTCATGGTACATGTTAAACTTTGTCCACCTTCTGGATGGGTGGGAGAGGAGACCCCACACACGATCTTTCTGGTGAATATTCAGCACCCAGCATAGGGCTGGGCCAGGTCTCAGAAGGGAGCAGCATTCTCGCTTAACCCCCTAAATCCACCCTGAGAAGAAACACACATCCCCTCCCTGATCTAGCTGGAACTTCTCAAATTCTCTTTATTCTCAGGGTCCAGTTAGGTCACAGATCCGGGGTGGAGGGCAGGATCTGAGTCGTGAAGAAAAGAGAAGCCGCCCATTAAGTGTGCGGCTACATGCTGAGGATACCAGTAGGGATACCCTGCAGGGTTGAGTGTTTGGGAAGCTTGACTCTCTCTGAGGCTGGTGTGAGCTCTTCCCTCAGCAAATGGAGCCTGGAACCTGCTTCTGAGCCTGGGTAGGTTTCCTCCCAGGCCTGCCAGGGACACAGGCTGGGGAGTCTCAAGGGCAAGCTCTTCTTTGAAAGGAAAATGGCCAAAATAAAAAGTTGAGGCTGCCTCACTCAGGACCTATCAGGAGGACCACACTTAGGGCAGGGATGATACTCAAGGCTGTGTTCCATGCCCAGCACTGAGGGGAAAGATGAAGAAGAGGAGGGAGAGTTGGGGGAGAGGGGTTAGAGAAGGAGGAGGCGGAGGGAAAGGGCACTACATTCGGGTCACAGGAGATTACAAGGCTTCTTGGAGTGCTCAGGAAGTGGGGCTCTGACCAGCCAACCCCTCAGCTACTTGCCTGTACTCCCTGCTACCCCCCACCCCCATCTCAGGCTGTGAGAATATGAGACCACGAAGGAGCTGGTTCCAGGAGCTGATGTCAGCATCTGATCTCTCCTGTTGTCTCCTTCTAACCCCCAGCATCTCCTACACAAAGAGGCACACAGGGAAGGGGGGGTGTCACACAATCTGACTCCTTCCCCGCTTGCAGGGTTAACCTGCTATTCTTCTGCTTTCTAAATACACTGGCTTTCAGCTTCACGGCAGATGCTACCCTCTTCCAGACAGGAGTCAGAAACTGTGAGGGCTCTTGGCCTCAGCTTGGCTGTCTCTCACTGAGTGCCCAGGTCCCTTCTATCCACAGGGAATCCTTGTCCTCCGCACCACCAGCCGGGATTCAGCAGGCTTAGGCCTTCCAGTCCTTAATCTCACAGCTCCTTTCCTAGCTTCCCGATGTGCTAATGAGTTGATTCTGCTCCTCCTGTTCCCTGTAGGTCTGTGAGAGCCATACAGAAAAAGCTGCTGCTCACAGCCGCCTCATTTGTAAGCAAGCCCGGCAGGCCTGAAGAGGATTTATGGAACTCATGTGATTGCTGTGACCGTGCCTGCCATGGCTGCTGGGTCAGGAGATGGATTTGTGCCTGTACCTTTCAGGTACCTTTGGTAAGGGCCATTATTCTCCCTGAACCAGACGAGTTGGGGGTCAATGGATGCTGTAGCAGAGCAAGCCTTGCCAATCAACACCCAGGCACTACCCCACAAGGACCGCTTCCTTCTCAGGTCCCTTATGCCATCCTCCCTTGGGAAGTCTGAAACCTCAGGCTTCTGCAACCACTTTCACAAGAACCGTCTACCCGCCATGGTGGAACTGCTGGCCACAGCCCTGATTAGATCTCTTTATTGCCTCTGCTTCAACTGTCCTGGTAAGACAAGGGACACCGCAAGTTCTGAACTTGGCAGACCCACCCTTGACCCCAGGGAATCTTTGGAAAGGGGATTGATTACCCTAGTGTCTCAAAACACTAAGATGTGTATGAAAAAGGGGCTTGCTTAAACCGTAGTAGCTCTGCTCTGTGCTAGAGGCGAGGTGTGTGTGTGTGTGTGTGTGTGTGTGTGTGTGTGTGTGTGTGAAAGAGGTGGCTCTGAGTTCTCTGCTTTTACTTAGCAAGTTCTGAAAATGCAACTTAGAGCACTGGAGGGTTGGCTTGGAAGTCCAACACTATGACCCCCTCTCCACTATACCCCTGCACCAAGTCAGAAAGAGGCAGAAAGTCTCAGAACTAACTCTGCAGCTGGCCTGGAGCTGGCCCTGCACTGTCTCCTGTGGACTGACTGCTCAGCTGGTGGGGATAAAAGAGCCTGGAACAGGGGTTGGTGGGAACCTGGGAGGGAAACCTGCATCCTTCTTTAACTCTCCTGTGTAAACAGAGACTCCTCATTTGTTTCCCAGACACCTAGACCCAAATAATCACACAGAAACTATAGTAATTACAACACCGTTTGGTCAATAGCTTAGGAGTATTCCTAGCTAGCTCTTACATCTTAAATTCATCCATTTCTATCAATCTGTATATCACCACGAGGCTGTGGCCTACCAGTAAGATTATGGCATCCTTCTCCTTCGGCAGCTACATGGCAAGTCTCTGACTTTGCCTTCTTTCTCCCTGCCTTAGTTTCCCCGCCTAGTTCTATTCTGCCCTGCCATAGACCAAAGCAGTTTCTTTATTAACCAATGGTAATAAAACATACTCACAGCATTCATGGGGTGAATCCCACATCACCCCTGGGCTCACATGCATTTAATAGAGAACCAGCATAGGGCAAGAAAACTCCATTGATAAAATGTTTGCTGCTCAAACATGAGGATCCAAGTTTGATCCCTAGGATACGCTTAAGAAACAAGGTATCGAGGGCTGGACAAGTGGCTTCTCAGTTAAGAGCAATTGTACCCACACCCACAATGAGCGGCTCATGGCCACTTGTAATTACAATCCCAAGGAACCCGATGCCCTCTTCTGACCACGGTGAGTCCCAAGCACACCACTGGCGCACACATATGTGCAGGCACTCCCTTATTTTGGAAACAGGGTCTCTCTACAAATCCCTGGCTATCCCAGAACTCACTCTGTAGGCCAAACTGGCTTTAAACTCACAGAGATCCACCTACCTCTGCCTCCCGAGTGCTGCGGTTAAAGGTGTGCCCCATCATGCCTTACTACAAATGCATTGCTTTGTTTTGTTTTTTTAAGCCAGAAGAGGCAGAGCCTGGACTATCCCTAGGGTATGATAGCCTAGCTTGATCAGCAAGCCCCAGGGCCCAGTGAGAGAGTTTGTCTCAAAAAACCAGGTGGGGAAGCCCCTAGCATCCACGCCAGACAATTCACAACCATCTCCAAGTCCAGGAAGCTTAAGCCCTCTACTGGCCTCCATTGGTACTGTGCTCACATGCACAAACATACAGAGATTCATAATTCATAAAAAAAATTAAAGCAAGATTGATAGTGTCTAAGGCAAAATATCCAGGGTTGATCTCTGGCCTCCATACATATTTAACCCACATACACACGTATGCACACTCATACACACATATGCACACACATGCATGCAGGAGCACAGACACAGCCTCCATAAGAAAATCATTGCACCCACATACACCTCCATAAGAAAATATTGCACCCACATACACTTCCATAAGAAAATATTGCACCAACATACACACATATGCACACACACACACACACATGCACACACATGCATGCAGGTACACAGACATTTCCTCCATAAGAAAAGACCCACAGTGATGCATTTTTGCATCTTAGCATCTCCAAATACCTAAAATCATGACTGCCTGGGGCTTTAGGAATTCAGACACTTGCCTGGGGCCCCTGAAAGAGTCAGAATGGATGGACTGGATGGTGCCAATTAAGCCATATTCCTCTTATTGCTTTTGTGGTAAACAATATTGGAGATACCAACCCACTTACATCATCACTCTCTTGGAACAACCCTCACCCGCAACCATGCTGAAGGGGGACAATATGATGATGCTTATATTACAAGGACCTAAATATTCCCCAGCCAGTGGGGCACATGGCCCAACCTCATTGTGATGGATACTTTTATTTCAACATGACACAAGCTATAGTCATCGGAGAGAATGAAACCTTAATGGAGAAAATATCTTCATATAATTGGCCTGCAGGCAAGCCTGTGAGGCATTTTTTTAGATTAGTAAATTGATGGGGGAAAGCCCAATCCATTGTGAGTGGTACCACTCCTAGGTGGGTGGTCCTAGGTTCCATAGGAAAGCTGAACAAGTCATGAGGAGAAAGCCAGTAGGCAGCCTTCCCCCATGACCTCTGCATCAGCACCTGCCTCCAGGTTCCTGTCCTGCTTAAGTTGCTGTCCTGACTTTCTTCCTTCAGTAAGGGACTACAGTGTGGAAGTGGAAGCCAAATAAACCCTTTCCTCCCCAAGTTGCTTTTGGTCATGGGGCTCCATCAAAGCAATGTTAACCCGAACTAAAACACTCACCCAATCAAATGATCCTGATATCATTAGAAGCCTGATAGACTGAATTAGGCAGTCACAGAAAGTAAAAACCAAATGTCACAATTTGGAACAATGACTCCCATTTTTGTCATATGCAAGCTGGTTACACAAGCACAGAGGGGTGAAGGGAGAAAGGAAGGGAGCGATGTGGGATCATTCCTAT
This sequence comes from Microtus pennsylvanicus, assembly GCF_037038515.1. NCBI lineage: Eukaryota > Metazoa > Chordata > Mammalia > Rodentia > Cricetidae > Microtus > Microtus pennsylvanicus. The sequence continues at coordinate 33,694,396 of NC_134589.1, read as the reverse complement.
GGTTTCTTAGTCCCACCATAGACTATATAGACACCTAGGAGACCTTTCAATCCTTTTTGTTTCTTTTGTGGCATGTGTGTGTATTCATGTTCATGTGTGTGCATAAATACATGGGTATATATGCTAATGCAAATGAATACAGAGACCAGAGTTCAATGTGTCTTCCTCAATTACTCTCCACTTATTTTATTTTAATTTTTTAGGATAATTCTCTCATCACATTTGAAGCTTACCACTTTGGTTAGCCTGGCAGGCCAGCAAGGCTCAGAGATCCTCTGTCTCTGCCTCTCCTTCACTGGTCCCACAGATACATGACACCACACCTGGCTGTTTCCCTGTGTTCTGAGGGTTGAACTTGGATCTTCAGTAGACTGAGCCTTCTTCCTAGTCCACAGATCCTTAAAAACAAAAACAAAAACCACAAAACTCTCAGTTTGGACTTGTCTGGGATGCAGCCTCTTTTGCAATGTAAGCCATAGCCCGTTTCTTCTCTTTAGCCTGACACCCTTCCACACTGATGTGGAGGAAAGAGAGAATAGGTATGTGATAAAGGGAAGCAAAGCACACAGTGAGCTGGAAAAGAAATAGCTCTAGATCACTGTAAAGATGGCTTTGAGGACCATCAAAGAAGGAAGTGGGAGGAAGAAGGAAGAAGAGCTAGAAAGAGATCAATGAAGCAAGAATCAACAAAATAGCACACAGTATATCCTATGGGTCAAAACAGCACACAGTATATCCTATGGGTCAAAATAGCACACAGTGAATCCTATGGATCAAAATAGTACACGGTGTATCCTATGGATCAAAATAGTACACAAGTATCCTATAGATCAAAATAGTACACAGTGTATCCTATAGATCAAAATAGCACATAGTGCATCCTATGGATCAAATAGTACACAGTGTATCCTATGGGTCAAAATAGCACACGGTGTATCCTATAAAGCAAATAGAATACAGTGTATCCTACGGATCAAAATACTGCATCAAGCCCCAAATGCAAATTTGTAAAAGAGAATGACAGAAAAATGAATTATCGAACAAATTAATGGGTATTCTGTTCACAATTTGCAAGAAACTGTTGCCTCTGGAAACAGGCATGGATGGGAAACAAGAGCAAGTAGTCAGACTCTTACCAGACATGATCCCGCTTCTTATGGATTTCACCACCCGGGCATGGTGCACAGCCACCCTCACTGTGTCCCCATCCTCTTTGTGTCTTCTTTATATCACAGAGGAACTCCTGGTCACTTCAGCTCATGATTCAACTGACAGAAGAAAAATGCCAATGTGACAATAGCAGCAATGCTTCCTGGTTCTATGTCTTCACGGTGTCCTCTCGTACACTCTTAGATCTTGACGGTTCTGTGACATTATTGAGAGTGTTGTTTGGTGAAGAGAGTTGAGATAGGACATGTTGGGGACCATCCACATTCATGGGCACTAGTTTGATGTGAAAGATCAGAGCTCCTAAAAGGACTAGGAATGCAAATCGTGTATCCCCAGCCCCCATGCTCTGGTCTCAGAGCAAAAGGACTGTTTAGAAGATGGATGATACACAGACATGCTCTTCTAGGGGAGATGCCATCAACACAGAAGAGAGGTGTCCATCAATCAGAGTAAGGACAAAGAATTATGGCTGATCTGGGACACGCAAATATTTTTTGTCACTGTGGAAGTGTTAGAATTCTTGGTCACAAACTTTAACCACAAAGACAGTGCTTCCATTTTTCATCAAAAACTAAGTTGGGCCCCTGGGGCTGAAGCAATTTAAAGGAGAAGAGGTTTTGATAGGCTCACAATTTCAGAACACAGAGTCCAATCTTGGGGGGACGGTGTGGTGGGTGAGGAAGCTTGTTCCATGTTCACAGGACGGTGAGGTGTCAGAAACCCAAGGTAGCTGATAACACTGCATTGGTGCAGCAGAATCAGAGAGCTCTGGAAGTGGGGCTGTTATATAGTCTTCATGGTCTACACCAATAACACATGTCACACAGCTAGGTCCTAGATTCAAAGGCTCGATAACCTCCCAAAACAGTTACCTCCGTTACCAGCTTAGGTCCAAGTATCCACACAGCTCAGCTGGTCCGAAACAGTTCAGACTCAAACCATAGCATTTACTAAATTTCAGAGCAGATCCTTTACAAAGAGAGACCACACAAACATAACTAAGCTATGAACAGAGAGGATGTACTTTTCCGAGAAGGACAGGCCACAAAGCAAGGACCTTACCAATAGTCACTCTTTTATACAAACCAGCAGGTGCATCCCTAATCTCTTCAATGCTGCCTGCATCTCCTGGTTCCTGAGGGTGTAGATCATGGGGTTGAGCATGGGAGTCATGACCGTGTGACTGATAGACACAGCCTTGTCCATGGGGAAGGGGGTGAAGGGCCGGGCATACAGGTAAATGCTTGGAATGAAGATCATAGACACAACAATGATGTGGGTGGTGCAGGTGGAAGCCACTTTCCTCCTCGCCTCTCCTGAGTGGGACCTCAGCATCACCAGGATGACCAAGTAGGAGATCAGAAGCAGAAGGAACCAGATGACATCCAGCATCCCACTGTTGAAGATCATGAGGAGCTCCAGGAGGGATGTGTCTGTGCAGGCGAGTCTCAGCACTTGGGGGACATCACAATAGAAGTTATCCAGCACATTGGGGCCACAGAAGGGCAATGGGAGCATCAGAGACAGCTGGACAATGGAATGGACAAAGCCCACAATCCATGCAGTAACCACCAGTACCATACAGTGCTGGGTGTTCATGATGGTGACATAGTGCAGGGGCCGGGAGATAGCCACAAGGCGATCATAGGCCATCACTGAAAGGAAGAAGACCATAGCCCCACCCAGGAAGTGGAAGAAGAAGACCTGGGTCATGCAGCCTCGGTAGGAGATGGTCTTCTTTTCAGAGAGGAAGTCCATCAGCATCTTGGGGGCAGTGACTGAGGAGAAGCAGAGATCTAAGACAGCGAGATTGCGGAGCAGGAAGTACATAGGTGTGTGGAGCCTGGCATCCGAGGTCACAGTGACTATGATGAGGAGGTTTCCCACCACAGTCGTGCTATAGACGAACAAGAACACCAGAAACAGGAAGAACTGAAGCTCACAGCTCTCTGAGAACCCCAGGAAGATGAACTCTGACACCCATGTGAGGTTCCCTGAGTCCATGGTGTCCTGTGTGTACGCTTAAAGGGAATGGCTGACAGATACAAATACATGAAGTAACTCCTTGCTCTTTCAGTATACAAGGACTCAGACTGAGTTTTTCAAGTTTGTAAGATGCAAATCTTCATGTGACGAGTATGACACCACCTACCTTGTCTCTGGGAAATTGACAAGTAGGTTCTGGAATATACATTCATGAGTTATCTTAAAGCCGTCCAGAAGAATATGCAATTTTCTCTCCTAAGATCACTATAGTAATGGAAAGACCCTTAGAGTGAGATCCTCTAGGATAAATTTTTTTTTTTGATTTTTCGAGACAGGGTTTCTCCGTAGCTTTTGGTTCCTGTCCTGGAACTAGCTCTTGTAGACCAGGCTGGCCTCGAACTCACAGAGATCTGCCTGCCTCTGCCTCCCGAGTGCTGGGATTAAAGGCCTGCGCCACCACCGCCCGGCTCTCTAGGATAAATTTAAGATATCCTTTTTTCCCCCCAGAGTTAACCAGAAGTAACTAACTTATTTCCTTGGGATCTCAGCTCTGAGTGTGCAGCTGGGAATAAGAAAGGCTTTCTGTCCTGAGTTTTCTCTTAGGTTGAATAGGACAGCACATTTGGAATCCTTCCAAGTGGTGCCTGAGATAAGCCATAACCCTCGCCCTCTGGGTATCTCAGCGTGATTCTCACTCCCATCCCAGTCTTTAGATTTTTGTGCTTGTTTTCACACAAAATATTAGCAGGCTTTTCTGTGTCTATGTTTTTACTGTACAAGTCACAAGATCCTGATAAAGTAGATTTGGATCTCAAAATTCATTTGTTCCCAGCAGAAGGCCTCCTAATCATATGCAGTATTTATTCAGGAGCTGATGCTGCTTCCAGGGTGGGTGAATAATTACAGAACACTTGGGTTCCTGTGGAGGAACCCCTGGACACAACTGAATATTTGACATGGAGTTGCTTCTCCTCCCCAATACAGGAGCCTTCTGCTTGGTGATGCTCCACGGGGCAGGTGTGTAGGTGATAGTGATGGAGATCGAGAGGTCCAGGTGTTAAGACATAGATTATGCATTGTTGGAAGGGACGCTCGAAGCTCCTCTGAAAGGGTGTCAGTTTTATAAGATGTTATAAAAGCTAAGAAAAAGGGAGGAGTTGGATGCAAAGAAATGGGAATGGATGAAGTAAGATTACAAAGAAGGGAGACAAATTAGAGGTCAGGAAAAAGATTGGAAAGTGGCAGAAAGAGTGGACGGGGTGGACACAGACGAGCTGGTGCATAGAGAGACAGAGATGGAGGCAGAGACTGAGAGACTGACCAGGTGAGGGCTCCTAGCACCGCTGTTCCGTCTCAGTCTTTTCTAATCTCTCCTCGCTGGCCGACTGCCATCTATTAGCTCTGGAGACCATTCACTTCTCATCCTTCACTTCTGTGTGTTTACACACCCGGCCCCGTTTCACACAGATGCCTTCTGGGTGGCGAGACCTTCCTGGATGGGATGTGACCGTGGTGTCTCATTCCAGTCTTTGGTGACTGTCTAGTGCCCACAGCTTAAACCTCCAGCTCGTAGAGGCTGTGCACGACGCTCTGTACAGAGAACTGGGCTGGAACAGCATGTTTACACACACACACACACACACGATGCCCTTTCAGTATTTCTTACAAGACTATAGATGCCACCCCATTCACCTTTGCAGTCGTGTCGCTAAGGATCCCTTTGCTGTCTGAAGAATGTACAGTTTCTGCAGGTGCCATCTCCTTATTTATTTCCATATCATTAATAGTAATTCCCGTTTAAAAAAAAAACACCTGTTATAACCCCATCGTGGCACTGAGAATTTTTCCTGCTGCCTCTATTAACGACATTTTAAATCCTGTAACATTGTAAACCTAGCAGCAACCCGAGCTACTCTGACTCAGAAATTGTGTCAGCTGTTAGCTAACTTCGTGAATTAGCAGTTAACAATGTGAGCTTGCTATGTGTGGCTCTGCAGAGAATTTGGATCTGATCTCCCTGAAAAAATATGTTTGGTTTTCAGCCTCCTCCCGCTGACTCCTAGGGCCAGTTCTACGCTCTCAGTTCTCAGTTCTCACCTGGGTATCTGATATCCACGTCACATCATCCACCCCAGCTGGACCGGCAGACTCTGCTCCCAGCAGTCTCTCCTGGCACTTAGATTGGTTCTCAGGTCTGTCATTCATTTACTCCCACGCAATGGCAGGCATTCACAAGGTTCTTCCAACAGTTGACCGGTGTGCCAGAGAGCAAACCCCTTTCTCTCACCTTGACTTCAACCCAGCATGGCAGTCCATGGCTTTCCATCTTTTTGGAGGTTCTTTGCTGAGGCTTCAGCTTTCCAGTCCTTGGCCATCCCTCAAGTGAGCTACATGTGTGGGACCCTAGAGGAACAGGGAATATCCCAGAGGAAGCCTATTGGACAGGGCTCAGGAGGCAGGGCTCGACTCATTACTACCGAGGCCTGAGCAGCAATATGGGACTTGTTAAAAAAAAAAAAAGTTTCCGTATGTCTCAAAGCAATGCTCCCTGAGAGATCTTCCTTGGGGACCCAAAGCACAAGAAACACTGATAATATCAGAGATTCATATGAGGTAATATTTGCTGACCAAGTTCTGAAGGGCAAAAGGGTCTTCAAGAGAAGCAGACCGCCTGGGAATTGAGAAGAATATGTCTTAGTCACTCATAACCCCAAGAGAATTGCCTCTATGCTCTGAATGTTCTTATTTGAAATCATTTAATTTTTACTTTTTAAATTTCATTATATATTTTTACCATTTTCGTGTGTGTTACTGCACGCACACACACACACACGCGCGCGCGGCTCACACACACATACACACCACTGTGTGCATACAGAGATTGAGGAAAACTTTCAGGAGTCCGCCTTCTCCTTGCATTCTATGGGTTGGTCAGGTTTTTCAGCAATTGCCTTCACCTGATAAGCCCTCTCGCTGGCCCAGCATCGTTTAATGTAACTTTATAGCCACTGTCAGTTTTACAAGAAGGAATGCAACAGAGTGTGAGGGGGTCATCAAGAAATATTGGGGCAATCTGATTTATTGTAGGTAAGGACTTTCCTTCACCTTTCTCTTGGGATAACACAAGTGCAGAGATTTCTGATGTGAGGTCATCATGTTTGAATCTCACTCCCTGTTGCAAATTGCAAGGCGCTTCGCAAGTTTCTTCAGCGCTGCCTGCATCTCCTGGTTCCTGAGGGTATAGATCATGGGGTTGAGCATGGGAGTCATGACCGTGTGACTGACAGACACAGCCTTGTCCATGGGGAAGGGAGTGAAGGGCCGGGCATACAGGTAAATGCTTGGAATGAAGATCATAGACACAACAATGATGTGGGTGGTGCAGGTGGAAGCCACTTTCCTCCTCGCCTCTCCTGAGTGGGACCTCAGCATCACCAGGATGACCAAGTAGGAGATCAGAAGCAGAAGGAACCAGATGACATCCAGCATCCCACTGTTGGAGATCATGAGGAGCTCTAGGAGGGACGTGTCTGTGCAGGCGAGTCTCAGCACTTGGGGGACATCACAATAGAAGTTATCCAGCACATTGGGGCCACAGAAGGGCAATGGGAGCATCAGAGACAGCTGGACAATGGAATGGACAAAGCCCCCTATCCAGGCAGTAACCACCAGTACCATACAGTGCTGGGTGTTCATGATGGTGACATAGTGGAGGGGTCGGGAGATAGCCACAAGGCGATCATAGGCCATCACTGAGAGGAAGAAGACCATGGCCCCGCCCAGGAAGTGGAAGAAGAAGACCTGGGTCATGCAGCCTTGGTAGGAGATGGTCTTCTTTTCAGAGAGGAAGTCCATCAGCATCTTGGGGGCAGTGACTGAGGAGAAGCAGAGGTCTATGACCGCCAGATTGCGGAGCAGGAAGTACATAGGTGTGTGGAGCCTGGCATCCGAGGTCACCGTGACTATGATGAGGAGATTTCCCATTACAGTTGTGCTGTAGACAAACAAGAACACCAGAAACAGGAAGAACTGAAGTTCATGAGTCTGTGAGAGTCCCAGGAAGATGAACTCTGACACCCATGTGAGGTTCCCTGGTTCCATGGTGTCTTGCGCGTACACTCAAAGGGAATGGCTGACAGATACAGATGCATGAAGTGACCCTTTGCCTTTTTTAGTACACAGGAGCCCAGTCTGAGCTGTTATGTCCATATGGTGCATGCCCTCAAGTGACAACCAGGATACCACCTGCTGGCTTGTCTCTGAAAAGTCTGTGAGTGTCGCTACACACATCCGGGAAATGGTGTTTCAGTTTTGCATTTGTTCGCTTGGTTCCCTGGGACAAGGTGTCACTGTGTATCTCAGACTGCCATGTAACTCCAGCTCCTTCCAATCTCAGCCTCTCCAACACTAAGATTACAGTTGTGCAGTACCACGCCAAGCTCATGAACTACCTTAAAGCCATGCGGTAGAGTCTATGACCTGCCTGTCCAAATCTGCATAGCAGTAGAGTCTATGACCTGCCTGTCCAAATCTGCATAGCAGTAGTCTATGACCTGCCTGTCCAAATCTGCATAGCAGTAGTCTATGACCTGCCTGTCCAAATCTGCATAGCAGTAGAGTCTATGACCTGCCTGTCCAAATCTGCATAGCAGGGGGAAGACACTTAGCAAGATGCTCTCAGGTGAGCTTCAGCTTTCATTTTCCTTGAGATGGGTGACTTGTTTTATTAGGATCCCACCTGGCACACCAGTGAAGAGGGAACAACGACAACATTAGTTTCCTTTTCTCGTTTTCTGTGGAATAGACAGAAAGGCACATGAAATCCCTGGAGCCATGCCTGGAATAGCAGACCGTATACAGCTCAGTGTCCTGGTCCCTTCATCCTCCCAGACCCCCGCCCCCCTCACTTGTTTGTATCAATCCTGATACATTTAACACATCAGTGCTAATGGAGCCTTCAGTTGCTAGTGCTTCCTCCTCACCTCAGTGACAGGGATTGGCTTACAAATTTCTCTGTCCCCAGCATTGCCCAGGACCTGATAATAGAAAGCACTTACCGTGGAGCTGTGGATGGGGTCAGGGTGAACAAATAGTTACAGTGTGTGTAGTTTCCTGCTGTGATGGACCACAGCAACCAAAAGCAACTTGGGGAGGAAAGGGTTTATTTCATTCACAGTTCCTTACTACAGTTCATCATCAAAAGCAGTGACAGCAGAAACTCAAGCAGGGCAGGAACCTGGAGGCAGGAGCAGATGCTAGGGCCATGGAGAAGTGGTCCTTGCTGGGTGCTCCCCATGGCTTGCTCAGTCCATTTCCTTCTAGAGTCTAGGACCAGCAGCCCAGGAATGGCACCACACACAAGGGTCTGGACCCTTGTTCAGCAATCACTAATTAAGAAAATGTCCTGCAGCCAGATCTTATGAAGGCATTTTCTCACTTGAGGTTCCCTCTTTTCAGATGACACAAGCTTGTGTCAGGTTGACATAAAACTAGGCAGTACACGCGCAGAGAAATCACTGGACACAGTTGGAACCCAGGGCCATCAAGCTACTTCCCACTCCTCGGCACAGAAGCCTCTTCATTTGGTGAGGTTCCATGGGGCAAATATGCAGGCAAGAGTGAGAGGGGTGGAGGGGCTTATGAAATTAAGACATAGATGGTGACCCCTGCTGGAATGGGGCTCAGAGAGCTCTTCTGGAAGCACACTGAATTTAGCAGTCATAAAATTATAGGCTAGAGAGAAAGGAAGTTGCTGAATAATAGAAATGGAGACAGATAAAGAGAAGGGAGATGGTGAAAAGGAAATGAGGTAGTAGAGTAGGTGAAAAAAGAAACTGGAATTGTTAGGGCTGCAGAGCAAACAAGAGCTGGAAGGATAAGGGGGACAGATATAGTGACCCAGTGAGGGCAAGGGGTCTCCCCACCGTCCCATCCTGTCTCTGTCTCCCCCATGCTTCCCCCTCAGCCTGTTGCAATCTATGAGCTGCTGGATCTCATCATGTCTCTTCCCATTCTCCACGTCCGTGTGCTTTCCACTCCTGTCTCCGTTCACACCCCAGCCTGGGAGGCCGTTCTGAAAGGGTATGAGGCCATACTCCTTCCTTGTCATATACTGAATGGCCACCTCGTGCCCACAGCTTAAAGCTCTGACTTTGAGAAGCTGCACAAAATCCTGCACACAGAAACCGCAGAGAATAAAACTCTGCACACTGCGTGCAACTCCCCCAGCATTCCACGTGAGGCTGGAAAGATCACCTCCATATCCCACACCTCTGTAATCAGTGTCCCTGTCACCCAAGAACCAACAGCTATCTGAGGAATTCACAGTTCCTACATACACCATCCACTCAACTAAACCTGAATCTTCGGTAAGAGCTCCTGCTTCCTTAAATAACTTTTGTTAGGAATCCAACCTAGAAACCCAGACACACCTCTCTCTGGCTCCTTTCCTGCATCTCCCACAAGAACTAATTCTCCACCTTCCTGGGCTCCAACCATACTTCATAAGCATCTCTGGGACAGCGCTGAACACTTTTCCTGTGACCTCCTTAACCAATGGCAAATCCAGTGACAGCATCCATGACAACAACTCTGATTTAGAAGATGCTCCAACAACATCTTCCAGTTTCATGTAATGCTTTTAGGCGACCTTGCTTTGTAGACTGTGGAGACATGAGCTGTGGTTTTGCCCATTCTTTCTGTCTTTTGCTCTCAGCATCCTCCCTCCCAACAGCAGGGTCGATTCTAAGCTCAGCTGCTCCCCGTGTAGCCTGGAACACCTGTTTTTATCTTCACAGCCGCCATGCCTGAAGTACCTCAGTCTCCCCCACAGTTCACGCTCACTTCTAGGCAAGCCTGTGCTGCTACTCACTTATTCTTACCTTCTGCTGCATGTTTGCAAGGCCCTTCTAACAGCTGCCAGTGTACGGGAAAGCAAACCCTTTCCTCTCACCGTGCTTCAGTCCAGCACGGGACTGCGTGGCTTACATCTTCTTGGAGGTCCTTTGCATGGCTTCAGCTTCCTATTCCTTGGCCATCCCTCATGTGGGCTATGTGTATGGAATCCTAGAGGAACAGGAAATGTCCTCAGGGTAAACCTATTGGACAGGGCTCAGGAGGCTGGGCTGGGTTCATTACTACTGGGGCCTGGGTAACAATGGGACTTGTTAAAAAGTTTCTGCATGTCTCAAAACATGTTTTTTTAGGAAGTCATCCTTGGTGGTTCAACATACCAAGACATTGAGAATTTTTGTGATTCCCTTGATGTAGAGTTTGCCATCTAAGATCCAAAAAACAAAGTCCTCAGTGGGGGCTGGAGAGATGGCTCAGTGGTTAGGATATGTACTGCTCTTAAAGAGGACCTGAGTTAAGTTCATAGCACCTGTATCAGGTGGCTCACAACCACCTGTAACTCCAGCTCTAGAGAATTTGACATCTGTTTCTGTAGGCACCTGTACTCATGCACATGTGCACAGGCACACACACGCACACAGATACACACACACACACAGAGAGAGAGAATTTAGAAATGAAAACTTTTGCTGTCTATGACAGTGCTCCCTCCAGACTCAGGGCAAAGAAAGCAGAATTATGCCCTTTAGTGAGAAGAAGGTGAGCCAGTATTTGAGGAAGCTCATTGAATAAAAGAAGCTGACCTGGTCAGCTAAGGAAAATACGTATGCCACAAGCCATCGATCTAATTCTGAAGACACTTTCCCTGTTCTCTGATTGCACCTTTCTAAAACAACATTCGAATCCTGTTTTGCAAATTTGTGTTACAGTTTTTAAGTTCCCCATCCTGTGCCTCTTTCCGAGGGGCATTGATATTCTACTGCATTACACCGTGGTCCAGCAAAGGTCCTCTTTCTTAGTGCATTTGATCGGTTACCACCGTGTTCCATGGCCTGAGTGACTTGCAAGCAATGGCCATAAATGGAAGAAAATAATCAGACATCTCTATAGCTCCCTCCCAGGCTCAGAGAAGAGCAAGGAGGGCAGGAAGGAATGTCTGGAAGAAGAGGTAGAGCATCATGTAGCTTCTTCCCGACTGAATCAGGTCCACCAGGAGAGAAGACTAGGGACATGGACAAAATTCACCCACAAGGCTGTTCCCCGGCTTTATACCATGCAAGACACTGTTCTGTGGAAGAAGACTCTGGCAGAAGCTGCATAGGAACCTACATGGATTCACTTTCCATTCCATGAGTTGTCACCCATTCCTGGGTGAGCCTAGTTACGTAGTCACCCTCCCTCCTGTGGGTAATCCATCCTAATCAAGCCATTGCTTCTCCAAGCCAGACTCTGGGGCAATTGTTTCTTCGGTCTATCGGTGCTCTCTCTGGACTGGAGAGACATGTGTGCTCATCTTGTCGAATGACATCTCTTATCTCCCAAGCCACCAGGAGTTGATTACATTTCAGCATGTGAATGTAGGGAGAACACAAAAATTTACCCAGTAACAGTTCCTACGAGGAGAAGTTGGGGAGATTTATAGTAAAAAGATCTTTAACTTGTTTTTACAGCTTCAAGTACAATTTTCAAAGTAAAAAGTTCAACTAGAAACATTTTTAAGATTGGGCATGGTGTCGCACACCTTGAATCTCAGCACTTGGAAAGCAGAAGTAGGAAGATCTCTGTGAGTTCAAAGCCAACCTGATCTACATAGCAAGTTCCAGGAAAGCCAGGACAATGTAGAAAGACCCTAGCTTAAAACACACACACACACACACACACACACACACACACACACACACACACACACCTCTACTATCTATCTGTCTATCTATCTATCTATCTATCTATCTATCTATCTATACATCTATACATCTATACATCTATCTATACATCTATCTATACATCTATTATCTATCATCTATCTGTCCATCTATCATCTATCTATCTATCTATCTATCTATCTATCTATCTATCTATCTATCTTTTCCTTGAATTGTCACTGGTTTTCTGAAGTTCTTCTTCTTTCTCCAGTTTCTCATTTTGTTGGGTTTTAGTACCTGTCTTTTATGGTGGAAGACTTCTTCATCTGCCTGATTATCTGTGCTTAGGCATTACAATTTGAACTCAAACCACTCACAAGCTCCCCGGATGCTGGGTGTGACCAGGGCTTGGGGGTGTGTCAGTTGTTTTTTGAGAAGCCCCCTGAGTGATGCGTTGCACCTTTACACCTGGGCTTTTTTTTTTTACTGTCTCTAAATAAAATGTTCTGTTAGCTCTCCCATCTCAGAGTTCTGCAGTAGCAGGGGGAAGACCAGGAGGGAGACCCGCCCTCGGCCTGTATGAGTTCTCAGCAGCTGACCTTGGTTTCGCTGGTCCTCTCAGCTTGCCATGCTACGTGTTGGCTTCACCAGGCGTTTGAGTTGGTGACCCCTGACCACAGTAGCATTCCCCTCTCATTGTCAGGACTTTTTATTCAAGACAACGCTGTCACCTCCTGTTGTCTTGGGTACCACATGAAGACACTGTGGTTTGACCTGGAAGAAAGGCGAGATATTCCCCTGTCCTTTTCTGGACAGACTGAGCTGACCACAGTGCTGGCCAAGTGGGCCCTATGAGGATTCTACTGAGGTAGTTCTAGGGAATTTTCTCCCCCAACACACACACACACACACACACACACACACACACACACAGAGAGAGAGAGAGAGAGAGAGAGAGAGAGAGAGAGAGAATCATTTTGTGCTTTTCCCTTTTATTTTGTCCTGCTATATGTAAAAAATGAGACGATATGACATCCAGAACTCTGGCAACCACATTCGGCATGAGAGGAAAGGTAAGGCATCACTAGGAAGACAATGGAGCCATAACATATTTTGATCTGCTGAATTAACCAACTCAAAAGTACTTGTCCTTGGGTCTTCTATCTGAGACAGCGGTTTCCTCCTTATTTGAGGTGTCATTAGCTTAGTCAGCTGTTGGCCAGCAAAGGCATCTCATTGGTACAGATCCCAGAGGAGATGGCCAGTGTTTTCTGGACAATTTACTCCACCCCCACTCCGGTCCAGAAGTATCACACAGTAAGCACCACATTGAGGGTGGGAGTTGTTGTCACACAGAGTGAAGATGGGAGATTTGTCCAGCATGGTGGATCAGGAGGTTGTGACAGAGAAAACATCTGGGGGACCACAGACCCTGCTCCTGGAGAAGAGGCGACTGGAGGTTGTGAACGGTGTCATGAGACATTTAAAAGTCTTTATTGTGAAGGGACAACCTGACTGAGATGACACTGAACACACAAGTCCATGTCGCTCTCCTCTCTAGTCCAAACTTTGCCTGTGAATGTGGATAAAAGTGTGAGGAAGAAACAGAGACAGGACAGACTCAGAGCTGCCATCACGGTGCACAGAGAAACCAGGAGGAGCCCGTGACTTCCATGTCTCATTGGGATGGCGCTGGAGGGAAGTGGGGAAGCTCCTGCATTGGTTTGCAAAATGGTGCGCCTCAGGGAGACACAGAGAAAACATACAGAGACAAGGCAGGAGGAGAGGGCAAGGCCAGGATGCAGGGGAATGAAGAAATATCTGCTTGCCAGATACAGTTCAAGGCACTTGGAGGCTTTCAGAGAAATGCTCTGCACCCTTGGCCCCCAGGGGCTTTCCCTCCAGGGTGGGGATCCCCACCTGTGGCCCCGAGGCTAGACTCAGTGGAACCACATTCTCCTAACACTTGCTTTGACTTTTGAGCAGGTCGCTGTGTTCTGAGTGCCCCTCTTGGTAAAACTGTTTAACAGGATGGTAACCTATCCACTGTCACGTTTCTGAGGACAGATGAGACACAGGTGTGAGAGTCCCTAACACAGTTCCTGTTACAGGAGTGGGCTATCAAGAACTATTAGTGAAACCCAACTTGAATTTTGTGAGGGCTTTCCTTTGCATTTACCCGGGATCATGCAAGATCAAAAAAATTTGCCATTTAAAGTCATCGGGTTTAACATTCGCTGCTGTGGGATAATGCTCTTGTACACTCTAAAGATTTCTCACTGACATTGGTTTAATAAAATGCTGATTGGCCAGTAGCCAGGCTGGAAGTATAAGTGGAGCAACCAGACTAGGAGAATTCTGGAAACAGGAAAGGCAGAGATAAAGTCACCAGCCAGACACAGAGGAAGCAAAATGAGAATGCTTTACTGAGAATAGGTACCAAGCCATGTGGCTAAACATAAACAAGAATTATGGATTAATATAATACAATTTTAAGAGCTAGTTAAGAATAAGTCTAAGCTAATAGGCCAAGCAGTTTATAATTAAGCCTCTGTATGTTTCTTTGGAACTGAACAGCTACAGAGCCAGGCTGGAGGGAAACTATTGTCTATAATTTATCCCGGTTGCAAATTGTTAGGTTCTTTGCTAATTTCTTCATGGCTGCCTGCATCTCCTGGTTTCTGAGGGTGTAGATCATGGGGTTGAGCATGGGGGTCAAGACTGTGTAGCTTATGGACACAGCCTTGTCCAAGGGAAAGGGAGTGAACGGCCGAGAATAGATATAGATGCAGGGGATGAAGATCATAGACACCACGATGATGTGCGTGGTGCACGTGGAAGCCGCCTTCCTCCTTGCCTGCCCTGAGTGAGACCTCAGCATCACCAGGATGACAGTGTAAGAGATGAGAAGGAGGAGGAACCAGATGAGGACCAGCATCCCACTGTTGGAGATCATGAGGAACTCCAGCAGGGAGTGTCTGTGCAGGCGAGTCTCAGCACTTGGGGGACATCACAGAAGAAGTTATCCAGGACATTGGGGCCACAGAAGGGCAGTGGAAGCATCAGAGACAGCTGGACAATGGAATGGGCAAAGCCGCCTATCCAGGCAGCCACCACCAGCCCCACGCACAGCCTGGTGTTCATGATGGAGACATAGTGGAGGGGCCGGGAGATGGCTATGTAGCGGTCATAGGCCATCACGGAGAGGAAGAAGACAGTCCCCCCACCCAAAAAGTGGAAGAAGAAGATCTGGACCATGCAGCCCTGGTAGGAGATGGTCTTGGTCTCATGAAAGAAGTCCACCAGCATCTTTGGGCAGGTGACTGAGGAGAAGCAGAGGTCTATGACCGCCAGATTGCGGAGCAGGAAGTACATAGGTGTGTGGAGCCTGGCATCCGAGGTCACAGTGACTATGATGAGGAGATTTCCCACCACAGTCGTGCTATAAACAAACAAGAACACCAGAAACAGGAAGAACTGAAGTTCATGAGTCTGTGAGAACCCCGTCAAGATGAATTCTGACACCCATGTGAGGTTGGTCTGGTCCATAGTGTCTTCTCCATGCGCTTAAAGGAAATGGACGGTGATATGGATGCCTGAATGTCTCCCTGCCCTTTTCAGTATCAGAATTGTTCAGGTCCCTAGGATGGCACCTCATGTGAAGACCACGACATCACTTGCCAGCTCGGCTCTGTGGAGTTGGTGAGGAGCTGCTGCAGTGCACATTCATGAGATAGGGATTTTGTTTACCTGTCTGTCTGTTCAGGACAGGGTGTCACTGTGTAGCCCAAGCAGGCCTCAGACTCCTGAATCCTCCATGAGATCTCTTAAAGCCATCCGCAAGATCCTGGGACCTGCCTTTCCATGCTTGACAGAGTGATAGGAAGACATTCAGAATGAGACACTCTGGAGCAAATTATGGGTCTTTATCTCCCTTAAGATCTGATCAAGAATAACAGGCTTACTTTGTTAAGATCTCAGTCTGTCCATGCATACAAAGAAAAGGGTTTTCCTAGCTAGGCGTGGTGGTGCAAGCCTATAGTCATAGCATTCAAGAGGTGGAGGCAGGAGGACCAGGAGTTCTTGATCAACCTTGTCTACACAGGTATAAGAGACCAGCCTGAGCTATCTGTCCTCCAATCTTTAAGAGAGGGTGGGGCTTTCTTTACAGGCTTTTCTGTGGGACAGGAGAGAATGCCACCTTTGAAACTCTTGTGCTTGCGCTGGTGAGCAATGCTCTCCAGCCCAGGTTTCCCAGGCAGCCCTTCTCCTCCCTAGACTCAGGTTTACATTTTTGCAAAGCTTCTTTCACGGTTGATTGTTTTTCCCCCAAGCTTCAATCACAAGGGTCTGAATTTCACAATTGATCTGCTGCCAGCCGTATGCAGCCTGGGTACAGGCAATACTTAATGAGATTCTGCTGACAGTTGCAGGGTGGGTGAGAGTTACAAAGATGCACAGTTTCATGCCAGGGCCGCTAGACACAGCAGGAGACCTGGAGTCCTGTTCCTTCCCATTCCCTTACCAGGTAAGGCTCCACGGGACACCCGTGCAGGCAAAGGGAGCCAGGGGTGGGCAATCCCTGAGAGGGAGGAAGATGACACTCAGAGCTCTTCCGGGAGGAGCTTGATTTTATCACATGCCGCAAATCTAAGGAGAAAGAGTTGAATGAGAAAGACTTGGAGCTGGTAAAGCCAAAGAAAATTCCAAGGAAAAGAATGGAAAATAAAACAGGTTAAGAGGGAAAAGGAAACG
The DNA here is from genome assembly GCF_037038515.1 of Microtus pennsylvanicus. Lineage (NCBI taxonomy): Eukaryota > Metazoa > Chordata > Mammalia > Rodentia > Cricetidae > Microtus > Microtus pennsylvanicus. The sequence continues at coordinate 33,677,771 of NC_134589.1, read as the reverse complement.
CCGGGTTAGGGAAACACGTGACGTAGAAATGGAAAGCCCAATGGATAGAAGACTGACAGGTGAGGGCAAGGGGTCTCCCCACCGTCCCATCCTGTCTCTGTCTCCCCCATGCTTCCCCCTCAGCCTGTTGCAATCTATGAGCTGCTGGATCCCGTCATGTCTCTTCCCAGTCTCTACGTCCGTGTGCTCTCCGCTCCTGTCTCCGTTCACACCGCAGCCTGGGAGGCCGTTCTGAAAGGGGATGCGGCCATGCTCCTTCCTTGTCATATACTGAATGGCCACCTCGTGCCCACAGCATAAAGCTCTGACTTTGAGAAGCTGCACAAAATCCTGCACACAGAAACCGCAGAGAATAAAACTCTGCACACTGCGTGCAACTCCCCCAGCATTCCACGTGAGGCTGGAAAGGTCACCTCCATATCCCACACCTCTGTAATCAGTGTCCCTGTCACCCAAGAACCAACAGCTATCTGAGGAATTCACAGTTTCTACGTACACCATCCACTCAACTAAACCTGAATCTTTGGTAAGAGCTCCTGCTTCCTTAAATAACTTTTGTTAGGAATCTAACCTAGAAACCCAGACACACCTCTCTCTGGCTCCTTTTCTTGCATCTCCCACAAGAACTAATTCTCCACCTTCCTGGGCTCCAACCATACTTCATAAGCATCTCTGGGACAGTGCTGAACACTTTTCCTGTAACCTCCTTAACCGATGGCAAATCCAGTAACAGCAGCTCTGATTTAGATGATGCTCCAACAACATCTTCCAGTTTCATGTAATGGTTTTAGGCGACCTTGCTTTGTAGACTGTGGAGACATGAGCTGTGGTTTTGCCCATCCTTTCTGTCTTTTGCTCTCAGCATCCTCCCTCCCAACAGCAGGGTCGATTCTAAGCTCAGCTGCTCCCCATGTAGCCTGGAACACCAGTTTTTATCTTCACAGCCGCCATGCCTGAAGTACCTCAGTCTCCCCCACAGTTCACGCTCACTTCTAGGCAAGCCTGTGCTGCTACTCACTTATTCTTACCTTCTGCTGCATGTTTGCACGGCCCTTCTAACAGCTGCCAGTGTACGGGAAAGCAAACCCTTTCCTCTCACCGTGCTTCAGTCCAGCAAGGGACTGCGTGGCTTACATCTTCTTGGAGGTCCTTTGGATGGCTTCAGCTTCCTATTCCTTGGCCATCCCTCATGTGGGCTATGTGTATGGAATCCTAGAGGAACAGGGAATGTCCTCAGGGTAAACCTATTGGCCAGGGCTCAGGAGGCTGGGCTGGGTTCATTACTACTGGGGCCTGGGTAACAATGGGACTTGTTAAAAAGTTTCTGCATGTCTCAAAGCACAGTTCTTTTTTTGTTTTTCAGGAGTCTCCCTTGAGGACCCAAAGCACCAAGAAAAGCAGCAATTGTGCTTTAGGGTTTGCCATTCCTGATCTTAAAAGACAAGATCTGCCACAGGGGCTGGTGAGATGGCTCAGCGGCTAAGGGCACTTAGTGTCTCGCAGAGGATCCAGGTTCAATTCCCAGCACCCACGTTCTGGTGAACTACCATCTGTAACTCCAAATCCAGGAGCTCTGAAGCCCTCTTATAGCCTGAAGCTCTCTTTTCTGCCCTCTCTGGGCACCAGGCTGCATGTAGGGCACATTTCTACATGCAGGCAAAAATTTGTACATATGCATTTAAAAGTAAAATACCGTCTAATGTCTAATGAAAATGGATAAATGTGTGAGGAAAAAAAAAACAGGGAGGAAAAAGCAGAGATGTGACAGACTCGGAACTGCCATCATGGTGCACAGAGAAACCAGGAGGAGCCCGTGACTTCCATGTCTTGGTGGGGATGGCACCAGAGGGAAGCGGGGGAAGCTCTTGCATTGTGGTCTAAACTTAGCATCACCTTATGCTGAGACTTTTGCAAAATGTTGTATACGCCACAGTGAATAAATGTACAGAAATAAAGTTATGATAAAACCAGGTACCAGAAGGTTAGAGAAAAAAAAAAGAGAGAGAGAAACACCTGTTCCCGTCAGACGCAACTGAAGGCACCAGGAGATTTTCTGGGGAATGTCGCATGTTCTCAGGTCCTCTCAAAGCTCTCATCCCAACTGGGAGGTCACATCTGTGCCTCTCAACTTGGAGGAACTAAGTTCTATTGTTCAGTTGCTTTTACTTTGACCAAGTAGCCAGATCTTTAGCTTTCTTATCTGTAACGTTTTAATAAAAAGTATGAAAGAATCCAATAGTGCCTGATACAAGAGTAGCTCATCAAGATATATTACTGTAATCTGATTTGTTGGTATGTGTGTGTGTGTCAGCATGCGTGTGTGCGTGCACGCAAGAATGTGTGCCCATGCGGAGGCCAGAGAGCGAGCTCAGGAATTGTTCCTCAGATACTGTCTACAAGAGTTTTTTTTTACACAGTGTATCTCATCGGTCTTGAAATTATCAAAGTTGATTTTCCAGTGATCCCCAGCACCCATGCCCCCTTCTCCAGCTCTCCAGTTCTGGGGTTACAGGCAGGCACAGCTACACCTGGGATTTTGCATGAGAGTTCTGTGGATCAAATTAAGGTCTTTGTGTTCTCAAGATAAACACTTCACAGCTGGGCTTTCTCCCTAGTCCTGGTCATTCTGTATAAGGACTTCCATCTGCTTTTCTCCCTGTGTAACTCAAGTCCGGGGAAAGTTGGTATTGAGACCCAGTTTATTTAAATTTCATCCCCTTTACTAAGCACGAAGTGTTTTGCTAGTCTCTTCATGGCTGCCTGCATCTCCTGGTTTCTGAGGGTGTAGATCATGGGGTTGAGCATGGGGGTCAAGACTGTGTAGCTGATGGACACAGCCTTGTCCAAGGGAAAGGGAGTGAACGGCCGAGAATAGATATAGATGCAGGGGATGAAGATCATAGACACCACAATGATGTGCGTGGTGCACGTGGAAGCCGCCTTCCTCCTTGCCTGCCCTGAGTGAGACCTCAGCATCACCAGGATGACAGTGTAAGAGATGAGAAGGAGGAGGAACCAGATGAGGACCAGCATCCCACTGTTGGAGATCATGAGGAACTCCAGCAGGGAGGTGTCTGTGCAGGCAAGTCTCAGCACTTGGGGAACATCACAGTAAAAGTTATCCAGGACATTGGGGCCACAGAAAGGCAATGGGAGCATCAGAGACAGCTGGACAATGGAATGGGCAAACCCTGCTACCCAGGCAGCCACCACCAGCCCCACACACAGCCTGGTGTTCATGATGGAGACATAGTGGAGGGGCCGGGAGATGGCTATGTAGCGGTCATAGGCCATCACGGAGAGGAAGAAGACAGTCCCACCGCCCAGGAGGTGGAAGAAGAAGATCTGGACCATGCAGCCCTGGTAGGAGATGGTCTTGGTCTCATGAAAGAAGTCCACCAGCATCTTGGGGGAGGTGACTGTGGAATAGCTGAGGTCTATGACAGCCAGGTTTCGGAGTAGAAAATACATAGGCATATCCAGCCGGGGGTCAAAGGTCACCGTGACCATGATAAGGAGGTTTCCTACCACGGTGGTGACGTAGACAAACAGGAAAACCACGAACAGGAGTTTTTGTAGTTCTTGAGTCTGTGAGAACCCTAACAGAATAAACTCTGACACCCATGTGATGTTCTGGGGTTCCATGGGGCCCTCCCCTTGTGCCTAGAGAAAGATGACACCAAATAAAACATTGTGAGTTCAATCAGGATTTTTTTTTTTTTTTTGCTTGCTTGCTTTGGAGGATCAAGATTGGTTGGTCAAAGTGATTTCAAGGTATGACTTGACAGAGCTTCCTGGGCGGATAAAGACTTTGCCTAATTCCTGCAGGCTTAGCTCCCTGGCCACATCTGGTCACAGCCATCGATAGGTAAGCTTCCTGCTCCCCTGAACCGCAGTGTATTTGTGCGATGGTTTATTTCTCTTTTTTTTTTTTATACAAGCATACAGCCTTGTGAAATCTAACTTTCACAAATCTGCTTGAATCTATTTGTAAATAAACATGTCATTGCATAGCTGGGACCGCAGGCCCAGCCACCTATGAGCATAAATCATGAGAGGGAACAGAGACTAAGGACTTTAGGTAAACAGAAGCTGCTTGGCAGGAATTTGGGGGCGGGGTATGCAGACTTGATGTGTGAGCACTAAGAAAGTGTGATGCACACCGACACACACACACGTGGAAGAAGAGGCAAGCAGATGATGTTGGATAATAAGTGGGCATGATTCACGATTCACGCTGCTTATATTTTCCTACTTCTGTGGGTCTCTAACGGCGTGTGTGTTTCTGCTGCTGAGTAACTTAAGCTCAGGACAAAGGAATTTCCCGAAAACTCTCACACTATGTATTCAAATTTTATGCAAACACCCTGTAGACACATCATGCTAGGCAATCTTTGTGACATTTTCAAATTTAAGTATGGTGACTGATGAGATGACTCAGCAGTTCAAAGCACTTCCTGCTCATTCAAAGGACCCAAGTTTAGTTTCCAGTCCCCATGTAGAGTGGCTCACCACTTCCTGTAGGGCCAGGGGATTTGATGCCCTTTTCTGGCCTCTTTAGACGCTGCATTTACACAGATATAATTGCAAGTAAGATTTGAGTATGGTGAATAGGGTCTGGTAGGAAATTCAAGACAGAGCTCTCCATAAGATTATCTACATCAATGGGCAGTAGCGGTGTGCACCTTTAATCCCAGCACTCGGGAGGCAGAGCTGGACGAATCGCTGAGTTCAAGACCAGCTTGGTCTATAGAGAAAGTTCCAGGACAGCCAGGGCTACACAGAGAAATCCTGTCTCAAACAAACAAACAAAAAATTATCTACATCTAAGAGGCATAACAAGCCCCTAAATATTATCGTGTTAATCATCATGTGACATCCTTATTTATCTTCAAGTATTTGTGTAAAAGAGATGTTCCAGGAAGATGCAGTCTGTTTACCCTGTGACTTTCCTGTCCCCTGGAGGGAGGCAGATCTCTGTGAGTTCAAGGCTAATGAGTTCCAAGACAGCCAGAGTCACATAGTGAGGAGACCCTGTCTTGAAGAAAAGGAGGAGGGGGGGAGGGAGGGGGGAGAGGAGGGAGGGAAAGAGGAAGGAAGCAAGAAGGAAGAAAGGACCCCGGGCAACTGGAAGGCCCTACGTGCTCATCAGTGGAAAGGAAGGAATGTGGTGAGATAGGATTAGAAGGCAGCATGCCGGGTAGGAAGCTATGAGACAGGCAGGAGCTGGGCAGAAGCTTCCAGAGGCATTGTGGGGGCTGCCCCAGCAGAGGGCAGGACACTTTTATCTTCGGCTTCTCCCTGTGGTGTAACTCTCTTGCTTGATGGCAGACACGGAAAATGACAGTACAGCCCCCCCCCCCCTTTTTTTTAAATCAGTCAGAGTTGCAGGCTGATGTCTCCACGGAGGAATCTTAGTCTTGACCTTGCCTTAAAATGCTCTGTGAAATGGGAGAAGAGGCCAAGCCTGGTCATATGAGCCTGTAGCTCCAGCTGCTCAGGAGACTTAGTCAGGAGAATTGCAAGTTCAAGATCAGCCTGGGTATCAAGCAAACTAAAGGCCATCCTGAGCAACTTGATGGAACCCTGATTTAAATGAGAGTAAGATGCTGGGAATAGCTCAGTAGCTGGATGCTTACCTCACATGCACAGGGACCTTGTCTGGTACCTGACTGCCCCCAAGAAAAGGATTGAGAGATTTAACTTTTGTCTTTTAAAAATTCAACTCTTGTCTTTTAAAAAATATTCAGAGATAATTATTACCTATGTAAAAATACCTAAGATTTACCTATAATTCACCAACCACCCAAGAAATTATAAATAAAATATAAGAAGAAATTCATTTTTTGGACTATCACATTGGCAAGATAAGTTGTAAAGACTGGACTCCTCAACACTGAGAAAGACTTGAGGGAGGCAGAAATCACTGTGCCTAACAATTCTGAAGACAACTTGAAATATATATTACATACTTTTTTATAGTCTTGCCTATTTGTTAGAAGAATAAAATCTTATTCTTAGACTGAATATTTAAGTATATTCCACATAGTATTCTTATAATATCAATAAACCAGAAGCAATGTAAACACGCAAGTACAACATACTATCTAAATAAAACGTGACACCTCCACGCGATGAAATTCTAACTGCAATAAGAACGCATTCTAAAATGACATTTGGGGGCTGGAGAGATGGATGGCTCAGTGGTTAAGGGCACTGACCGCCTGTCCAGAGGACCCAGGTTCAATTCCAGGCACCCACATGGCAGCTCACAACTGTCGGCAACTCCAAGATCTGACACCCTCATGCAGACATATGTGCAGGTAAAACACCAAAGCACATAAAATAAAAATAATAGTTAAAAATAAATTAATGGGCTGGTGAGATGGCTCAGAGGTTAAGAGCACTAGCTGCTGCTCTTCCAGAGGTCCTGAGTTCAATTCCCAGCAACCACATGGTGGCTCACAACCATCTGTACTGAGATCTAGTGCCCTCCTCTGGCCTGTGGGCATACATAGAGGCAGAATGTTGTATACATAAGAAATAAATAAATCTAAAAAAAATAAATTAATTAATAAATAAAATGACATTTGATTATATTGATTTTATTATATATATTATTTTAAAGAGATAATTACAAAATTACAAAATATTTTTAGCATTTGGAGTTGTTTTTGAGATGGGCTCTCACTCTGAAGCTCTGGCCTAAGTATAAGTCAAGCTAGCCTCAAACTTAGGGTGATCTTCCTGCCCCCTGAGTGCTTGGTTTGCAAGCAATGGCCCCCACACCTTGTTGACATTTTGTTACAACGTTAGAAAGGCAGGGAAAAGGATGAAAATAAAAATATCAAATGCTAACGGTAGAAGTAGGTTTACATCTGTGAAGGAACTGACTGCATTTTTCTCCTTCACAATCTTTCTCTTTCCTCATAGTTTAGAAATGGTCACAAGATTTCCACTTAGAAAAAGAAATATTGCAATAAGAAAATAAAGCCTTCCAGGTGAAGTTCAACACCATCCCTGTCTGCTGAGCCCTGTCCTGGCCTGAGGAACAGGAACCTCAGAACACCAACAGGAAAGATGGAGAAGGGGAGGGGGAGGAGGGGAGAAAAGGGGGAAGGAAGGGGGAAGGAGAAGTGTGTGTGTGTGTGTGTGGTGTGTGTGTGTGTGTGTGTGTATGTATGTAAGAGAACCAACCTCCTCCTGCAAGCTCTGTGAAAAGAAAATGGAAAACAACAAGCCCCCATTGCACAACAATCCCCCCCTTCTTGTGACAGGCTGTCATTCGCACTCCCCAAGGTCACCTTAATGGTTGCAGCCAGCCAGCAACCAAGTGTCCTTTCTCCTAGAAGCTGGGCTCCAAGAGACCCTACCTGCCCGGTCAGTCTGTGGTCACTCACTCCTTCACTTCACACCGACCTTTCTCTCTGGCTGTCTGGTCTCCCAGTCCCACCCTCAGCCAGGCTTCTTTCCCCTCCACTCCACACATCTTGTCATCAAAGCAGAGGAGCCCTTCCTTGGAATCACTGGCCAGTCATTGCTCCTACCTGACTCACTGCTCCGGGCTCCCAGGAGGGTTCCTGCCTCCAAATTGTGCTCCATTTTAATCAACACTGTGGTGTATATAGTATGTCGTCAACTTCTCAAGAGATACCTTCCCCCATCTAATTCAAAATGTTTTTAGAAGAATTTCAAGTCTTTCAAAATTTCAAAAGAATTCCAATTATTGTCTACAGGGAAGAAGTGACATTTAGGTAGAGTTCCAGAAGTGTCCTCATATCTATTCTAGAGAGCGGTCCATCTTTCTAGAACAATCTGCCACTTAGAAGCAATTACAGTCATTTATTGTCATGATAATACTCATCAGTATTTATTTCCTGGGTGTGTCCTGTGTGCTAAACACTGTGGTAAACAGTTCAGACACGTTCTCTTATGTAATGTTTATAAAGCATAGGAAACACAATGACTTTTCTCTATGCGTAAGTAACCTGAGGCTTACCGAGGGTAAATAACCACCCGGATCTCACCAAGAAGGACCAGCAGAGCCAGGCCTGACTGGCCCCAGAATCTACATTCAGAGCTACCATTCTTTTCGCCCTTGCTTTCCTCTAAAAAGCCTCAGTGTCAAACAAACTGAGCCCCTCCAAGGTCCCTCAGATGACAGACAGGGTGGCATGTGGACACTATTTGGTCCTGCTCAGCCATCTGAACCCCACCCTTCTCTGAAGGTACAGAAGTCACTAGGTCATCTAGAACATTGTCGTGTGTCAGTATTTTTCCATAAGGATGTCTCTAACACCTCACAGGTGATACTCTCAGCATGAAGTCAATATGCCAGCTACTACATGGTGCCCAGTGCACACACCCTCTCCCATAAATGGCTCCCAGGAGAGAGAATACCTGTTCTGTGGTGACCAGAGCATTGAAATTGACTGAACTCCTGGTAGCTGAGGAATGGGGGAATAGCTCCGGGTGAAGGAACCTGGAAAGGCATGCAAGGGTCCTGATATTTGGGGAAGCACAAGCCTTGCCTTTGTAAGGTCAGCATTCCTCCCACAAACCCCTAAGAGTCTTTGCAAATGCTTCCTCTACCTATAGAAACAAGAGAGTGAGCTTGGAGGGGCTGCAGACAGGGAGAGACATGGATGGAAACGGGTGGGTAAAGCCAAGGACTCCCAAGGACTTTCTGTTGTTACTCGGTTGTGTCTCTCATTGGCCATTGCTCTTAGGAAATCAGTCTGCATGACACTGAGAGGAGAGGAGGCTAGGTGAGCTCCCACCATGATCATCCCAGTGTGAGCAGTAACGGGCTCTGGTAGAGACTGACTCAGGAGTAGGCATGATAATGCCGCAGAGAGACCATGGAGAAGAAATGAAAATCTGGGTGAGTAGGAGAGGCAGGAGGAGGAAGATGGAAGCAGAGATTAAAAAGGGAATATTAGAGAGTGGGAAGTGAGAGCGTAAGGCCTGGTTGTCTTTTCTCTAGGTGTGGGAAGAAGCTGCAGTATGGATGTGGGTGTTGGGGGAGAAAACTGCGGCTATATTTTACCTTTCCTCCCACCCTCTGCCCTAAATTCTCCCCAACACATAAACCAGTATAGACAAAAGTCTTAACTCCAGATAGAACTGCTCCCCATATCTCACTCCTCCAGGTTTCTGGCCCAATGACTTCTCCTTACTTTCCCTACAACCTTATCTGGAGTCTTTCAGTCATGACTTGGCCACAGGAAGGACACTGAGGCCATCACCTACCTGTAGCCCAAAGGGCCAGCAAGATTCAGAGCCCCCATCTTCTACCCATCCTTCCCCTGCAGGTCCATTCTCCTGTCCTCTCTCGGGCTAGAACATAGAGGATTACCCTTAAGAAGAACGATTTCTCGAGGGACAAAGGTCTTAATTTACTTAAAGGAAAGATGGGCTTCGACCGCTGAGGGCAAAGGAGCAATGGGAGTCATTAAAAAAAAAAAAAGCATGTGATCTATTGCATCAGATGCAGGTAATGACTGAGAGACTGCCTTGGGGCCAGTGCTTCAGGACAACAGCTCACAGGACCAAGAGTAAGAGCCCTGAGGGGAAGTGAATCCAGGGAGGTCTCCAAGAACGAACGCCCTGGGAGTCAGCACCATGGACAGCGCCGGGGAGGTTCCGCCTTCTCTGTCACTATAGTTGGAAAAGTGATCTCTGTCCTAAGACACTATCCAGGTGGCAATGGCGACCTAGTAAGCCCCAAAGCCTTTCTCAACTGCACTCCCTCATCTCGGCTTCCAGCCTCCTCTCCTAGCAGCCAGAGTGGAGTTACTCGTCATAGATTGGCTACGTTCACTCTCAAACCTAACTCACATCTGAAACTCACCGTGTTTCGGGGCTGTAGCCAGGACGTCAAAGGTGCCAGGCTAGTGCACTCTCAGGGCACTGCAGCCCCACCTCTCCTCTTACTTTCAGTTCTGAAGCAGGGTCTCACATGTTGCCCAAGCTTGTCCTGAACTCAACCTAAAACCCAGCCTCATCTTGAGCTTAAAATCTTCTCGTGTTGTGTGCCTCTCAAATAGCTAGAGTTCCAGATCCATGCCACCAGGTTCAACATATACTTATTATTTTATTTTATATTTGGTTTTCAAGACAAGGTTTCTCTGTATAGCCCTGGCTATCTTGGAATTTGCTCTTTAGATTAGGCTGGCCTCGAATTCAGAGATTCACCCACCTCTGCATCCTGAGTGCTGGGATTAAAGATGTGTACCACCACTGCCCAGCTATTTTGTTTTTTTTTAAACTACTGTTTTTTTTAATTGTTTATTTATTTACTTTATGTACACGAATGTTTTGCCTGCATATATGTCTGTGGACCATGTGTATACCTGGTGTCAACAAGAGACATCAGATTCCTTGGGACTAAATGTAAGACAGTTTTCAGCTGCCATGTGGGTGCTGGGAATCAAATCCAAGTCCTCTGGAAGAGCTGCTAGTACCCTTAACTGCCAAGCTATTTCTCCAGTCCCTAAAAACACCCACTTTAAAATGTACAACTCAGCCAGGCAGTTGTGTGCACACTTTTAACCCCAGCACTCAGGGAACAGAGGCAGGCAGATCTCTGTGTTAGAGGCCAACCTGGTTTACAGAGCAAGTTCTAGGACAGCCAGAGCTACACAGAGAAGCCCTGTCTTGAGAAAATAAACACACGAAAGGTACAATTCAATGGTAATTAGCACGTGTACAACTTTTTGCATCTTCATCACTAACTCTAGAACATTCCCCTCCGTCCCCAAAGACGCCAAAGACACCTGGTATCTGCTAGCAGCCACTGTCTTTTCTGTCCTTGTATCCGTCAGCAGCCATTATCCTTTCTGTTCTAGGGTGTTTCTGCCTTCTTGCAATGCCTATCCCAGGGAGCCGGTCTTAGCTGAGATTTCCTTCTTTCCCATCCAGCATATATACAGCTTTTTGTTTTCCACACCATCTAGGTAGCCTTGAGGGTAGGCTCTACGGGAACTCAGTGCAGCATGTGTAGTGGTCTTTCAGAGACTTTCAGATCTATTTGTTCATGACCGTTTCTCTGCCATTTATGAGAAACCTGGTCCATGGGGAGGCTCGGGACCACTGGAGAAAGCTTAGTCAGGGTGACTCTGGAGCCTGTGTCTGGACCGCATTAACCTAAGGTTAGCCTCTCCCCCCTTTCCTTCTGACTGAGAGCAGAATGGAGGCCAGGTGTTGGTGATGCACACCTTTAATCCCAGCACTTGGGAAGCAGAGGCAGGTGGATCTCTGTGAGTTTGAGGCCAGCCTGTTCTACAGAGCAAGTTCCAGGACAGGCTCCGTAGTTACATAGAGAAAACCCGTCTCAAACACCAAACCAAAACAACAGCAACAAACCCAGAATGGAAACAGGGCGACTAAGTACGGCCCACCTGGACCAGGTCCACATTAAGGGTTTCCTCTCTTCTGAAGAAGTGAGCGGCCCACAGAGAAGTGTCCAGTTGACGGAGATTCCCTGTGTGGGGAAGAAACATGAAGAGGAAGGGGCTTTGCATGCTCCCCACTCCAGTTAAAATGTCTACCCTGTAGGCAAATGAGTGACAAGACACGCCTTGCCCTGTTGTTCACAGAGGCTACTGAGTCATGACAGCTTCTCCTTAAATGAAGAATTTCCAGAATGAAGTAATAAGCACATCAGCAGACGTCAGAGCAGAAGCTGCAGTGGCTGCAGCTCAGCCCATGCTAAGAGTCCGACAGAATTTCTTGAGTTCTTTTGCCTATTATAAATTGAAAAAAAAAATGTTGAGTGTGATGGTGCATACCTGTAATCCCAGCCCTGGGAAGTAGAGCCAGGAGAATCGTAAGTTCAAAGCCAGTCTGGGCTACATAGCAAGTCCCTTTCTCAAAAACAAACAAAAAAACCAGGGTGGAGTGGAGAAGGAAGGGGAGAGAGAAATGAGGGAGTTTCTGAATGAGATGTGATGGGGGTGAGAACATGAGGCATAACGGGCATCGGGGTCTAGGTCTGCTGATTGTTGTCGTGCTTCCATGGGTAAGACACTAGCCAGTATCCCAGACCGAACCAGACCGGTTTATACAGGTTCAGACAGGTCCCCACCCGACCAAACTGATCTCGACTAGTTCAGACTGGACCAGACCAGACCAGAACAGACCGGCTCTGTGCTCTCATAAACTTCCCGTGCCTCCATCTGTCTGGGGGCCAGATGGTATAAAGAAAAAGAGAAAATAATGCTGCAAACATGCTTTCACCCCTTTCCAATAAAGATTTATTTCATTTTAGTTTGTTTTATTTGTATGAGTGTTTTGCTTGCATGCGTGTTTGTAAACCGTGTGCATGCTTCATGCCTGTGAGGGTCAGAAGAGGGTGTCAGATCCTCTGGAGCTGAAGTTGTGAGCAGCCTTGTGGGTGCTGGGAACCTGGGTCCTCTGTATGAGCAATAAATGATCTTAGCCACTGAGTCATCTCTCCAGCCCCTACTCCCGTAATTTTAAGCCAGTAGCTATGGAAAGAAAAGCAAAAATCAAGGAACTAATCACCATATTGGTTTTCACTCAAATTTTGACATTTTCCCCCAAGTTGCCTGGGGTTACATACTCTCCCATGCCCCCAGACTTTATTTTATGTAAAATAAGAAGTTGGGTGGTGATGTAACTCTAGGGTGTAGTTTTGATGTATTTGGTAGGCGTGCCTTTTTCTGATGCGATTTTCTTATGCATGTGTGCTAGTCCATTTGGGCTGCTGGAACAAAAACACCTTGGACTAGGCAATTTATGAACAACATAAACTCATCTCCCACAGTCCTGGAGGTTGGAAATCCTAGATCAGGGTTCCAGGAAATTGTGGAGTTTGGGGAGGGCCCTCGACTTTGGAACCATTGCCTTCTCTATGTTCTTACACGACAGTGGGACAAGGCAGCTCCCCTAGTGGGAACTTCTGATTGAGGCGTTGCTGTGGTAGGAATATTCCTCCCCCAAAATTCAGAAGTTTTTTTGTGTGACACAAGTAGTGATGAAATCTTTGCGTCTTAAAGTTTAACAGATAATTAGTCCATGAGGGCCCCTCTCCGAAGAATGAAACAGTGGGGCTTGAAAGGAGGTGAGATGGAGCCTCCAAGTAATTTTAGTCTGAATTTCTCTAATGGCTATGTATAGTGAACACTTGAAAAAAATATGTATTGACTGTGTTTCTTCTTTTGAACATTGGTAACTACACATTTTCCCCTTTAGAATGACCTTAGCTGTATTCCAGAGGGTCTGGTAGGTTGTGCTATCATTTCAAATTATTCTAGAAGTATTTTAATTTCCTATGACTTCTTCAGTGACTCAGCGTTCATTCAAGAGTGTTTGCCCAGCCTTCAGGAGTTGGCATGCTTTCTCTTGCTGTGGGTTTTTATTCCACTGTGGATTGATAAGGTAGCAGAGGTTCTTCCTTCCTTTCATTATTTTTTGTTTGTTAAGGCTTTCTTTGTGGCATATAAGATGACTGACATTAGAAAAGATTCCATGAGCCCCGGTAAGGATGTGGATTCCCTATCGGCTGGATGGAATCGTCTATAACATCTGCTAAGTGCAGCTGCCCTATGATGTAATTGAATTCTGAATTGCTTTGCTGGTGTTTAGCTTAGAAGACCTACCTGAAGGTGACAGTAGAATTTGAAATCGACTGTTGCTCTGTCTGGACCCATCTTGCTTTTTGTGCCTTTTGATGTTTTAGGAAATTAGGAGCCCCAGGACCCGGCACATAGATATTTGTAATTGTTATAGCTCCTTGATGAATAGCTTCTGCCTCTGTGAGTTGAAATTTTCTGCTTAACAGCTTTTTAGCATTATTTACGGGCTTCATAATTTTGACATCTTGGCAATGGTATTTTATGAAGTTTCTTCTCTAGTCATGTCTATTTGGGGTTCTGTATGCTCTTGTGTTTGCATGTTTATTTCTTTTCTAAGTTTGGGAGAATTTCTGCTCTAATTTAATGGAATAGATAGGCTATGTCTTTAGGTTTTATTTCAGTTCCTATCTCTAGACTTTGGATTTTTAGGTTTGGTCTCTTAGATATTGCTAGAGTTCTTGGAAGTCCGGGTCACGTTCATTCATTTTTTTTCTTTATGAATGTCTGAACGTATTATTGTCTCAGTCTTGTCTGCCATCCCTAAAATTTTTTGTTCTGAGCCTTAATTTCCTTTCTGAATTCACTCCCCAAGTTTAAATTTCTCCTAGTTACTGATACTTTCATCTACTTGATAAATTTCTTGCCCGCGTTCTGAGTTGCTTTCCTTGCCTCATTCATCTGGTTATGAGCTCTTTCCAAGGTCACCGATGCTTTTAAAAGGTCCGATCATGAAAGTCTTCCCCTGGAGTTAAACTGTTTCATGATCTTTTTGGTTTCTGGCACTGAAGAGTTGAGATCTTGCGGAGGCGTCTGAGTGGGATGAAAACCTCTTAGATGAAATAGACCCAATCTCCATGTACCCAGGTGTGGCACTGGAGTGCTAAGCTTGGCACCAAGAGCATAACAAAATCAACCAAACAAACACATCAGGTTTTATAAATATTAGGTGTTCTTTATATCATATTTTTGGTTTTTTGCAATAGGGTTTCTCTGTGTAACAACCCTGGTTTTTTTTTAAAAAAAAAAAAAGATGAAAACAATCTTTTTTCATTTTACATACCAATCCCAGTTCCCACTCCCTACCTTCCTCCCATTCCCTCCACTGACCCCCACCACCACCATATCCCCCATCCACTCCTCAGAGTGGGTAAGGCATATTACTTTGGGGAACATCCAAGGCCCTCCCTACTATATCTAGGCAGAACAAGATATCCAGCTAAAGAGAATAGGTTCCCAAAAACCAATACATGGAGTAAGAATAAATCCTGGTGCCTCTGCCAGTGGCCCCTCAGTCTGCCCCAGCCATACAACTGTCACCCACATTCAGAGGGAATAGTGTGGGCCTATGCTGTTTCCTTCCCTGTCCAGCTGGAGGTGGTGAGCTCCCATTAGCTCAGGTAAACTGTTTCAGTGGTGTTCCCATTACGGTCTTGACCTTTTTGCTCGTATTCTCAGTCCTTCTACTCTTCAACCGGGCTTTAACTCTAACTCTGTTTCCATCAGTTGCTGGATGAAGGTTCTATAGTGACATTTAAAATATTCCTCAGTCTGACTACAGGGGAAGTCAAGATTGGGTCCCCCTCTCCTCTACTGCTTAGGGTCTTAGCTGGGGTCATCTTGTGGATTCCTGGGAATTTCCCTAGTGCTAGGTTTCTTGATAGCCCCTTAACGGCTCCCTCAATCAAAATATCTCTTATCTTGCTCTCATCTTTCTCCTTACTCCATCTCAACTATCCCATTCCCTCAAGTTCTCCTCCCCCCTCCCTTTGTCCCCTCGGTCTTCCCCTTCTGCCCTCCCTATTCCCCCCACCCCCATGCTCCCAATTTTGTCAGGCAATCTTGTCTATTTCCCCTTTCCAGGTGGATCTATGTATGTTTTTCTTAGGGTTCACCTTGTTACTTAGCTTCTCTAGAATCATGAACTATAGCCTCGATATCCTTTGGAGGGAAATGCAAATCAAAACAACTTTGAGATACCTAATCTTGCACCAGTCAGAATAGCTCAGATCAAAAACACCAGTGATAGCTTATGCTGGAAAGGATGTGGAGTAAGGGGTACATTCCTCAATTGCTGGTGAGAATACGAACTTTTGCAACCATTCTGGAAATCAGTATGGCAGCTTCTCAGAAAACTGGACCCAGAAATACTACTCTTTGGCATATACCCAAAAGATGTTCAACCATACTACAAGGACATGTGCTCAGCTATGTTCATAGCAGCATTATTTGTAATAGCCAGAACCTGGAAACAACCTAGATGCCCCTCAACCAAAGAACTGAAAATTCTTAAACGGGGGAATTCATACAAAGCACACAAGTGACTTAATGGCACAACTGAAAGCTCTAGAAAAAAAAGAAGCAAAACATAACCAGGAAGAGTAGATGACAGGAAACATTTAAAGGAAATAAAAACTTTTCTGGAAATGTACCACATTTCAAGAACAAATGAACAACTTAAATAGACTTATAACCTCTAAGGAAATAGAAGCAGTCATCAAAAGTCTCCCCCCCCCCCCAAAAAAAAGGCCTGGGACCAGATCGCTTCAGTGCAGAATTCTATCAGAATTTCAAAAAAGAACCAATACCAATAATCCTCAAATTGTTCCACACAACAGGAACATTGCCAAACTCTTTTTCTAATGCTACAGTTATCCTGATACACAAACCACACAGCTAAGAAAGAGAACTGCAGACCAATCTTCCTCAAGACATTGATGTTCAAAAAAAATACTGGAAAACCAAATCCAAGAACACATCAGAAAGACCACCCACCAGATGGTTCAACATGTGAAAATTTGTCAATGCAATCCACAATGTGAACAAATTGAATAAAAACATTCACATGATCATCTCATTCGGTGCTGAAAAACTCTTTGACAAAAAAGTCGTATCTGTCAAGCATCTCATTTAAGCCACACGTGTTATTGGACCAGTCTGAGCCAGTTTGAACTGGTCAGAACCGGTTTGATCCTGTCAGAACCGGTTTGAGCCGGTCAGGACCAGGTTGATCGGTCGGAACCAGTTTGAACTGGTTCAGACTTCTCGGAACCAGTCAGAGCAAGTTTGAGCCAGCAGAAATCGATTTGAGCCAGCTAGAACCGGTTTGAACTGGTTCAGACCGGTTAGAACCGGTCTGAGCCAGTCAGAACCGGTCGAGACTGGTTTGAACCAGTTTGATCCAGTCTGGACCGGTTGAAGCATGTTTGAACCAGTCTGAGCTGGTTTGAACTGGTTGGGGCCAGTTTGATCCCGTCGGAACCTGTCTGAACTGGTCAAAACCGGTTTTAACTGGGTCGAAACCAGTTTGGACCAGTCTGAGCCGGTTTTGGACTGGTCTGGGCCTGTTTGAACCGGTTGGAACCAGTTTGGTCCTGTCAGAACCGGTTTGAGCCGGTCTGGACCAGTTTGATCCGGTCGGAACCGGTTTGAACTGGTTCAGACAGGTCAGAGCTGGTTTGAGCTGATCGAAACCGGTTTGAGCCGGTCTGAACCAGTGTGAGCCTGTCGGGACTGGTCAAAACTGGTCTGAACTGGGTCAAAATCGGTTCGGACCGGTCTGGGCCTGTTTGAGCCAGTTGGAGCCAGTTTGATCCTGTCAGAACCGGTTTTCCGAAACCGGTTTGAGCCAGTTTTGACCGGTCTGAGCCGGTTTGAGCTGGTCAGGACTGGTTTGATCCTGTCGGGACCAGTTTGAACTGATTCAGACTGGTTGGAGCCAGTTTGAGCTGGTCAGCACCAGTTTGAACTGGTCAAAACTGGTTTGAGCCGGCTGGGACTGGTTTGAGGTGGTCTGAACTGGTTTTATCCAGTCAAACCTGGTTTGGGCCGTTCTGAGCCAGTTGGAACCGGTTTGAGCCTGTCAGAACCGGTTTGACCCGGTCAAAACCTGTCGGAACTGGATTGAATCAGTCAGGACTGGCTTTGATCAGTTGGGACCAGCTTGAGCCGGTTGAAACTGGTTCAATCTGGTGGAAACCGGTCTGAGCCGGTTTGATCCGGTCGAAGCCGGTTTGATCTGGTTTGAACTGGTCTAAACTGGTTTGAACAGGCCTGATCCAGTTTGAGCCGATCTGAACCAGTCTCAACATCTGAACCGGTTTGAGCCCATCCGAACCAGTTTGAACAAGCCAGTTAAGGTATGGAGATTGTTGTCATTTAAGAAAAGCAGCCCTTGAGAAAAGGATGCCATGTGACAGAAGTCACTTGGAGGGGTTTTTATTAGGGAAAAGGGATTAAAAAGAGGGATGTGGAGAGGGGAGACTGATCTCTGAGGACAGGAGCAGCAGAAGAGAAGAGAGAAAAGGAGAAAAGGGAAAAGGGGAAGAGAGAGAAGGAGAGGGAGGAGGGAGGAATGGCTGGAAAAGAGGGAGAGACAGGAAAACTGGCAGAGAAGGAGAGAGAGAGAGAGAGAGAGAGAGAGAGAGAGAGAGAGAGAGGTGGAGAAGGCCCAGGACCCACCTTTTAAAAGGGAACAGAGCGAATGTGCACAGGAGGTGTGCCTAGTGGCTGCAGCTGAGGACCTCAAGGGCAGGTCAGTACAGATGCCTGAATACTAACAGAAGGGGAGAAGGGTCCAGAAGCCTTTTCCTATACATGGCTTCTAAAAATGTGTAACTTTCCCTTTGCAAACACACGCATCAGACACCTTTCATAAATTCTATACATACTTTTCTCTACTTGCTTCTTTTCATGGGCAGAGGCTCTGAAACGGAAATTCTCTTGGAATTTTGCCACACTCATTCTTATTTTGGGTTTGTGATGGTTTAAAAGAAAATGGTCCTGTCTCGAAAAACCAAAAAAAAAAAAAAGAAAATGGCTCCCACAGGCTTGCAGGGAGTGACCTAATTAGGAGGTGTGGCTTGCTGGAGGAAGTATGTTGTTGTTGGAGGAGAAACAGCACTTGGGGTGGTCTTGGAGGTCTCAGATGCTCAAACCACACCCAGTGTGGCAGACTCTTCCTGCTGCCTGTAGATCCATATAGAACTCTCAGCGCCTTCTCCAGCACCTTGCCTGCCTGCGCACCACCATGCTTCCCACCGGGATGATAATGAACTAAACCTGAACTGTAAGCCAGCCCCTATTAAATGTTTTCTTTCACAAGAGTTTGTTGTGGTCATGCATGGTGTCTCTTCACAGCAATAGAAACTCTAACTAAGTCGGGTCCCTTCCTGACCTCTGCGCCTACAATGGCCTCGGGTCATCACAGTTGCCCTGTCAAGGTGAGGTGCCTGGCCTAACATCCTTTCTCCTAACCAGTGCTTTGCAGCCTGCAGGGCACAGTTTCACATCCCCTGCCCTTAGGCCTGGAAGCAGTGGAGACCAAGTCCCTTGCAGTGAATGTGTGTGGTTTGAGAAGGGCAGAGCTTTGCAGCGCAGGGAAAGTCTGAGAAAGGATCGTGTTCAAGGAAGAGCAGAGACAAGAAAACGACCGCGACTAGTCCTTCTGCCTAGCACAAAGACACACGCTTGAGGAGGCCAGGTATTAACCTTTTTGTTTTGTTAGCTTCCTGAGCCCTGTAAGCTTCACTTACTTCCTGGATCTTTCATGTTTCATTTACTTCCTGAGCAGTGTAAGTTTCCCTCCTCTCTCCAAGAGGGAATGCAAAGAAAACAGCTATACGACATGAGACAGTGACAGCCTGGATTGCTGCCACCGTTCTACCACAGATAACCTTTGGAACCCGGAACAGGACAAAACCAGAGAATTTGGAAGCTCTAAGTGGCTTCAACCATCATCTGACGCAACTTTGTGAGCAGGGACGACAATTAGAAGGGAGATATGACTTGCTTCGAGACTTGCGTTTGGGTAATGGCATGACTGGCTGTGATGTACAGTGTTTTCCACGGACGCTCAGACGTTCTCTCCGTGGTCACACGCCCAGAGCCTCCGTTTCCACACCGCGCAAGAGCACTGCGAGGCTTAAAGAAACAATCAAGTGTGTTCACGATGAAGAAAGCTGTTTGAAAAGAGAAAATATCATTCAAACAAGAGCTTATGGACTTCCCTGGCAATCCCATTGGAAAGGAGGCTGCTCTGCTGTGTCCCAGTGGAAGGTCACAGCCCACAGGAAGTCTGTGTTCACTCGTCCACCTCTCCCGGGGCCTACAAACTTTTAATGGGAGCATTGAACGCGAGCCAAGGCTGTGTTGCTAATGAGCCTCCCTGGAACCACTTTAAAAGTTGTTCCACTAAACAACTGGCAGCAAATGCCAGATCTGACAGGAAATGTGTTAAGGGATGTGGGGTATAGATCGTCTCCCTTCCTTTCCCTATTTCACAGGCCGGTGACCGTGTCGTTAATGGATCTAGCATACCTTGCCAGGCCTACCATGGGGATTCAGAAAATCTTTGTTAAAGATAGAAGTAATAATTTAAAATAAAATTTCTTGAAGGGTAGGAGAGAAGTGAGGCATCTCTAGGCTACACTCTGTGTTCAATGCTGCTCAGTGTTTCGTTGTTGTTTTTTCTTTCTTTTTTTTTTCAAGACAGAGTTTCTCTGGGTAGCCCTGGCTGTCTTGGAACTCACTCTGTAGACCAGGCTGACCTCAAACTCACAGAGATCCTCCTGCCTCTGCCTTTCAAGGCGTGTGCCACTACTGCCTGGCGAATCATGCTTGAAGTCTGTAAAGGTGTGCGTGCTATGCTTTTTTTTTAATTCCTTCTTCTTTTTTTTTGAGAAAGGTTTTCTTTGTGTAGCCCTGGCTGTCCTGGAATGTGCTCTGTAACCAGGCTGGTCTTGAACTCAGATATCTACCTGCCTCTGCCTTCCAAGTGCTTCAATTAAAAACATGTAATACCATGCCTGGCTGCTGGTCAGTACTTTCAAAGATTTATTTTTTTATATACATTTTTTATTGATATTTATTGAGCTCTACATTTTTCTCTGCTCCCCTACCTGCCTCTCCTCTCCCCCCTTCAATCCTCCCCCAAGGTGCCCATGCTCCCGATTTACTCAGGAGACCTTGTCTTTTTCTACTTTCTATTTCCCATGTATATTATTTTCCTGCAAAATTCAAGATGTTGTTATTTTTTTCTGCTGTGTAGTGCTTCATTGTGTAAATGTACCACATTTTCCTTATCCATTCTTTGGTCAAGGGGCATTTAGGTTGTTTCCAGGTTCTGGCTATGACAAACAAAGCTGCTATGAACATAGTTGAGCACATGTCCTTGTGGCATGATTGAGCATCCTTTGAATATATACCCAAAAGTGGTATTACTGGGTATTGAGGAAGGTCGTTTCCTAATTTTCTGAGAAATCACCACACTGACATCCACAGGGATTGTACCAGCTTGCATTCCCATCAGCAACGCAGAAGTGTTTCATTTTCCCCACAACCTCTCCAGCATAAGTTGTCATCAGTGTTTTTGATCTTGGCCATTCTTACAGATATAAGATGTAATCTCAGAGTTGTTTTGATTTGCATTTCTCTGATGACTGAGGATGTTGAACATTTCCTTAAGTATCTTTCAGCCATTTTAGATTCCTTTGTTGAGAGTTCTCTGTTTAGGTCTGTACTCCATCCATTTTTTTATTGGATTATGTGATCTTTTGGTGTCAATTTTTTTTTAAACAGAACTTGCCTCAAGTTTATTTGTAAAAGCAGCATAAGGTCCTGAACATCTGCAAATACTGTGTAGGTGTTCACACCAGTCCATCTGTCTTCACACTGGCAGACTGCGACCTTCTTTATGGGACCTTCACAGGGGCCTGGGCACCTTTGGGAGCCTGAGCTGCAGCTGAGGCCTCTGCCTTGGCTTGAACTTTGGGCTTTGTTTTTTGGAGCCTACGACCCCTGGCCATGTAGCTTCTAATCCGCTTCCCAAGCTTGGGAAGCCAAGCAATTAAAGCCAGACGGGTGAGTTTGAGGCTGGGGCCCTTTGGCACCTGGGGCTTCACCAGAGCCTTGATGGCCTCCGCACGTGCGCTCATGGCCTTTGCATTATTTGTCTGCATCTTCTTCAGGCCTTTCTTGTTGTGCTTCTTGGCAAAGCGCATGTTCCTCAGGAACTTGGGGTCAACCCCCTTGAGAGATTCGTATCTTTGTGACCGGGGTTTCTTGATGCCGTTTCTGTGCCATTTCCGGGACTGGTTGTGTGTGGTGTGGTTCTTGGACTTGGCCATGGCTGGACTGTAATCGGCGGCTCCTGAAGCGCCTGCGACCAGAAGAGAAAGAGCTGGTGTCAAATTTTTTGAGTTCTTTATATATTTTTGAGATCAGACCTCTATCTGATGTGGGGTTAGTGAAGATCTTTTCCCATTCTGTAGGCTGTCGTTTTGTCTTTTTGACTGTGTCCTTTGCTTTACAAAAGCTTTTCAGTTTTAGGAGGTCCCATTTATTAATTGTTTCTCTCAGTGTCTGTGCTGCTGAGGTTGTATTTAGGAAGTGATTCCCTGTGCCAATGTGTTCAAGTGTACTTCCCACTTTCTCTTCTATAAGGTTCAAAATTTTATTTTTATCTTTATATCTGTGTGTGTGTGTGTGTGTGTGTGTGTGTGTGTGTGTGTGTGTGTGATGTGCATGTCCTTGGAGGCCAGAAGAGGGCACTAGATCACTTTGGAGCTAGATTTACTGACAGTTGTAAGCCACACATGGGTACTGGGAACTGAACCCTAGTCCCCTGCAAGAACAGTACACAGGTCTTAACCACTAAACCATTTCTCCAGCCCCTTAACAGTTTTACTATTATTCAAATGCCCAAGTTCAAAATCTCCTGTGACACTCAAGGCAAACTCTTAGCTGTGAGTCCCTGTAAATTCAACCCAAAATCTCTTTCCTCCAAAATGCAGTAGCATTCATTCCCTCTTGGAAAGTCTACAGTTGCAATCCACAGGCCCCTCTCAGGCTGGCTTTGCCCACTGTCTGGAGCTTTCTCTGGCTGATGTCCCATGTTCCTGACATTTCTAACTCCCTGAGATCTCCGTTGTGGCTTTGGCTTCTGCATTGCCTTCTCTGGGACCATTTGCCATTAATTGTTAACCATGAACTGCCCATATCTGCTTGGGGGGGGGGGGTATAGGGGTGTGGCCTCATGAGCCCCTCCCCCATCCCGGTCAAGTGCCTGATTTATGCAGGTAACCTCAGCTTCGGTGGTGAGTTCAAGTTCCAGGTCAGCCTGGCTTACTTTCTGAAAAACAAACAAACAAACAAATTAAGCAATCTGATTTTTAAAAAAACAAATAAACAACTTGGCTATTTAAACACCTTAATCCTAGCATGCAAGAGACAGGCAGATCTCTGTGGGCTTAAGTTTGGATCCCCAGCACCCATGGAACCACCGACAGGACATGGCACTCTGCTTATAATGCCAGCACATGGCAGATGAAGACAGGAGCCCCCCCAGAGCAAGGCGGGTAGCTAGACTGGTGGTGTCCATAAGTATGATTGAGAGACCCTGACTCAGTGAATAAGGAGAGACCGATTAAGGAAAACTACTGATTCCAACCTGAAGTCTCTAAGTGTTGAAATGTACACTCTTGTGTACACACACACACTCACTCAGAGAACATGCACACACACACACACACACGAGCCCAAAATGTTCACCATCTTTAACCACCACAGAAATGCAAATTAAAACTATTTTGAGATTCCATCTCATTATTCCATCAATAGTCAGAAAAGCTATGAACAAGGAAACAAATCCTAGGCTGGAAGTGACATGTAACTGTACTGGCTGTCTGGGAACTCACTCTATAGACTAGGCTGGCCTCGAACTCACAGAGATCCGCCTGCCTCTGCCTCCCCAGTGCTGGGATTAAAGGCGTGCACCACCACCGCCCGGCTAAATAAATTTGAAAAGAAAACAAATCAAAGAAATACTGGTGAGACTTGGGGAAAGTGGGACCTTTATTGACTGTTTGTGGGGGAGTCAACTGGGGCATTCGCTGTGGAAATCAATCTGGAGCATTTTCAAAAGCCTAAAACGAGAACTACCATATGACCCGGCTGTTAGTATTCAGGCGTCTGCATTGGCCTGCTCTTGGGGTCCTGACAGGATAAGTCCTCGGCTGCAGCCAATAAGATCTCACCCTGTGCTCATTTGCTACGCTTCCTTCTTAAAAGAGAGAGATTGATTTGGGGGATTAGAAACAGTAGTAGAGTGTTCTATTACTGGGCTATATCCTTAAAACTTGCTTCATTCTCGAATTCATCTCTCGAATTCATGTCTCAATTCATCGTATTGGTCACCTCAGATAAAACTGAGGTGTGGGAGCCCATGTGTAACTCAGTTCCATCTGGAGTCTATTCTGACTTCACGCTTGCCTGCTCTGCTTTTTCCAATAACCTTGAGGACTGTGAGAGACTTCTGACTTAGCCCGTGGGAAAAGAGCACTCTATGTAGTAGACAGAATGCTCCTGATGACAAATCCCAGGAAAATCAAGATAGAAAGAGAGGCTGCTCCCGGGCAGTGAGCGCATGCTGGAGAGGCGGCTGCTCACTCAAGGGCAGGAACGGTCTTGTGGTTAGACACTGACCGACCGTCTGTGTGGTGCTTTGTTCTGCTTTTGTTTATAAGCAAGTTCTGAAATAAACTCTGGGCTGTTTGGCTGCTTGATCTGACCAACCGGCTGCCACACAGACCTCCTGATTCTATGCTGTCTTCGGTCTCAGCTTCTTTCATCTGTCTTTCCTTTGGCTTTGAGGACCCCCACTCCAGGAACCCCAGCTAACTTTGTAGGAGCCTGCTCCTACACGGAGGGAGGCAACCCAGGCCCAGAAAGACAAACACTGTGTGTTCTCTCTCATATGCAGATCCCAGCTTTGAATTGTGGGTTGTTGTGTTTAAACTGGAATGACCTGAGTGCCTCTAGAGGCCAGGAAGCGGTGGACTGTTAAAACCAGTAACCGATAGGATGAATTGAAACATTATGTTTCGAGAATGAAGCAAGTTTTAAGGGTTAAGGATATAGCCCAGTAATAGAACACTTCTACTACTGTATCTAATCCCCCAACCTACACACACACACACACACACACACACACACACACACACACACACACACACACACACGCTTGCGTGCACGCGCGCACATATGCATGACTGAAACCCTCAAAGACAACCCTGCGGTGGTAAAGAACTGACTTGGTACCGATATCTCGGTGGGGACCTCCAATTGCCGCGCACCGCACCCCCATGTCTGCACTCTGTGCTCTGGCATCCAGTTCGCTAGCTTCGGGCAAGGGGGCTGGAGGTTAAAATACACAGACACACACAGACAGAGAGACCGCGACAGGTCATCCTTGAATTCCCCAAGAATGCCCCCTTTATTGTGTTCAGGGGCAGATTATATAGAGATAGCCACGCCCCAGCCAAACCCACCAGAAACCACTCTCCTGCCATCAGGAACTCCTGAAGGTCTCGTGCTCAGAGCAGCTGTAGGCACTCAGATCAGGGGATTACAAGAAATTCAGGATCTGGAGTCTCACTGCTCCCAACAACTTGGTTGCCAGTCAGCAAGACCGCAAAGGAATCAAGTGAGAGGCTTTTGCGAATGAACATTTTCTGGACCTCTGCAGTTAAGAGCACAGACTGCTCTTACAGAGGACCTGGGTTCAGTCCCCAGCATACACCTCGGTCATTTCATCTCCAGGACATCCGACCCTCTCTGGCCTCTGAGGGCACCTGCATGCAAGTGGTGCACATAAACTCACACACACACACACAGACACACACATACACACCAAAAAAATAAATAAATTCTTAAGTGCTCTGTGTCCTGTGGTGAGCAAATGAATAATTCTCAAGGAGATCCCACTGTATAGTTACAGTGAAAAAGTCAGCTTTATTGTATTTTCATTTAAAATTAAAAAATCGTGGAGAGATAACTATATATGCTCATGCCTCAATGGTTAGATACAGCATTTCTCCAGAAGTTACTGGAAGATGATGTCACGACAAAAGGAGGACAGTCACTGTTCTAACCCACTCCAGTTTCTCCCCCCACCCAGGTGGATTCTCCTCTTCTTGACTTTTTTCCTCCTGGCCACTCTCTTCTGCAGTCACATTGGATTCTGGGAACAACAGGACCTGGATAAACATCTTTCTAACAGGACCGTTCATTCCCCAATAAGGGCAATTTCCCTCATTGGTGAGGCCTGGTGTGGGAATTCGGTCCAATGAACAGGAGTGGTAATATCCTGGGCACCAGCCCGCTTCCTTCACATCCTCACAGAGACAAGGTCTCCAGAGGCCCTGCAGAACTGAGTGCAAATCATGCAGACAAAACAGCAGTCTGTATCCTCAGCTCTGCCAACTATGCACGCTGTAGCCCCCTTGTTTGCTTTCTTTTTCTGTAAAATTTGAAAATCCGTGCCAGTTCTTTGAAAATAAACATGGGGGTCACTGACCCAGTGCCATGTTGACGAAATCTCCTTTCTTTCCCTGCCCTTCATAGATTCTTGTCTCTTTAATTGACACGTTAGGAAAGGAAACCACGTCCAATTTTTTGGGACCCCCAAACTGACCTTTTTTCCCTCCTCCTCCTCCTCCTCCTCCTCCTCCTCCTCCTCCTCCTCCTCCTCCTCCTCCTCTTCTTCTTCTTCTTCTTCCTCCCCCAAACTGACCTTTTTTCCTCTTCTTCTTCTTCCTTCTTCTTCTTCTTCCTTCTTCTTCTTCTTTCTCCTCCTCCTCCTCCTCTTCTTCGCAGTGTCTCACTATGTAGCCCTAGCTGTCCTGGAACTCACTATGTAGACCAGGCTGGCCTTGATCTCACAGATGTCCCTCTGCCTTTGCCTCCCAAGTCCTGGGATTAAAGGCGTATGCATCCGTGCCTGGCTAGAGCTAAGGCTTTTGCCCTAAACTCCAGGACCAGTGAGAGGAAACTTGAGATCCAGACATGGAACACTATGTAAGGGAAAAACTGAGGCATGCTCACACAGGACAGTGAGAACAATTGTCCCCAAGTATGCATGTGATCAGGGAGCTTCATTGCGGCTGGCACTAAGCAATGAGGAAGCCTGCTAAAGTTCACCTGGCCTCTGCTTTCCAATTCTGTCAGGTATATAACAAGAATACTTGTTGTTTTTCTGTTTGCTGGACCCTGGAAACACTTTCAACCATCTATGATGCTGTCATGAAAGCGGCAACTGGCTTGGTACAGACTTATTCTAAATTCCACTTTTAAAAAATCTTGAAGTGAGATTTGTGGGCTGGTTTTAAAGCAAAGAGAACCAGCCCACAAATCACAGTCCCAGAGAACCTAGACAACAATGAGGACCCTAAGAGAGACAAACATAGATCTAATCTACATGGGAAGTAAATTGGGAGCATGGGGACCTTGGGGGAGGGTTAAAGGGGAGAGTCAGGGAGGGGAGCAGAGAACAATGTAGAACTCTAAAACTCAATAAGAAAAAAAAAGAAGTGAAGTACCTACATTAGAAAAAAATATTATCTGGTAGTATCCAATAAGGAAGACATATTTTTTAATATTTAACAAATGAATCTACTTTGAAATGTATCTCCACCGTTACAGTTAATAAAAGAAAACTAAATAAATACACGCTTGAATACAAACACCCTCTCGAGAAGCAGCGCAGGATGAAGGGGGTTGCTTTCCCACTTAATTCTGCAGTGTCTGCTTATTTATTCATGTATCGGCATTATTATATATACAAAGTTCAATGAAAGACAGTTTCTGTTTCCTTTTGGATAGTTAGTGCTGATGTTTGGTTCACTTCTGAAAACAAATATGTCCTTTAGAATGGGGACTAAAGCAGAGCCGGTCCTGGCACCCTGTCTACTTGCATGCCTCTGCTGAACGAAGAAGGAACAACAATGTTTGCAGGATGCGTTGCAATCAAATGGCTGTAGCGTGTGTTAGGCTTGTGACGGGGACAGTTGTCTACAGCCTGAACTACCATAGCAGGTCGACGGCCTTGAGAGAGTGAGCGCACGAAGATCCTTGGATGAGGGATTGCAGAAAACTAACGCTTTCGTGGGAGCTAAGCATTGTATTTATTCCTAAGCAACGATTAGGAAAGAAATGAAAAGGGGAAAGTAAAAGATATCACAGGACAAACAAAAATTTAAGCACAACATAACAGAATTTAAGATTTAAAAAAGCAAAAAAAAATTACAAGAAAGGGTATGGTATGCTCACATTATTAAAGATCCCAAATACACAGTGTCAGTCTGGGAGGGTCTGTAGAAAGGACGCCATCTAGTGATCAGAAGTGGTTTTGTTTTCTCCATAAATTAAAAGATTAAAGCAGGAAGAGTCGTGGGGCTGTTACCAGAGGCTGGTGGCCCATGAATTTAATCGCAGCACTTAGGAAGCAGAGACAGAGACAGGCAGATCTCTGTGAGTTCAAGGAAAGCCTGTCCTACAAAGTGAGTTCCAGGACTGGCTTCATAGCTACTGGAATACCCTGTCTCAAAAAAACAAAACAACAACAAAAGATAGGGACTGTTTTCCCAAATACATAGAAACTTCAATTACTCAAAAACCAAGAACACACACACACACACACACACACACAAACAAGGGCTGGAGAGATAGCTCAGTGGTTAAGAGCTTTGCCTACTTTTAAAAAAAAGGTCCTGAGTTCAATTCCCAGTACCACATGGTGGTTTACAACCATCTGTAATGAGATCTGCTGCTTCCTTCTGTCCTGCAGGCATGCAAGCAGGCAGAATACTAGATACACAATAAATAAATCTTTTTAAAAAAACACAAATGACTTTTTAAAATGTGCAAGGGGCTTGAATCTTTATTTTTCAACGTAAGACATATGATCAGCCAATTAATAGATAAAAAAAAAAGTCAACTGTCACGAAAGAAGTGCAAATTAAAGCCACAAGCTATCACCTAACATGTGGTATACTCACTGTTACTTAGGAAAGCAAGTGATGGTGCATGCCTGGAATCCCAGAACTCCAGAGCCTGAGGCAGGAGGATTGCAATTTCAGGCCAGACTGGGGTAGCAAGACTCTGTCTTCAAAGAGGGGGTGGGTAAGACTAGGTGTAGCAGGCTTCTTTCTTCTTTGGAGTCTGTCCTGGAACTAGCTCTGTAGACCAGGCTGGCCTTGAACTCACAGAGATCCGCTTGCCTCGGCCTCCCAAGTGCTGGGATTAAAGGTGTGTGCCACCACTGCCCGGCTAACTTATTAGTTATGAATGTTTGGACCTATCTTATGCTTGTCCCACGAGGTCTTACAACTTAATCTGCTTCTTTTTATTGATGTTTCGCCTTGGGGCTTCTTAACTTTATTTTTCTATATATATTTTACTTTCCTGCTGTCTCCATGACTGCCTACCTGGTGGATTCTGACCCTGAATGTATCACTCTCTTTCTCCCATGTTCTCTTCTCCTTCTTCTCTCCTTTCTCTAGATTTCTCCTCCTACTTATTCTCTCTGCCCACAAGTCCCACCTATCCCTCTCCTGCCTAGCTATTGGATGTTCAGCTTTTTATTAGACTAATCCGGTGCTGTAGGCAGGCAAGGTGGAACAAATGTTATACATCCTTACATCATTAAACAAATATAGCATAAACAAATGCAGAACATCTTTGCATAGTTAAAATAATATCCCACAAAAACTGGATTGGGTTGTTTTGTGCCAGGACTGGGGATCAAGTTGCTACCTAGACAAAAACCCCACTACCGAGCCCCATCCAAGATGGAAGTCAACTGTGGGTGGGGACATATACTGCAGTGGTGATGTAAACTAGTTTGGAAAACTGTTTCAAGTTCTTCAGAAACATGAATGTGATCCAGTAGCCTCATCCCTGGGTCTCTCTATACCCAAAGAAAATAAAACCTAAATATCAAAGACATATCTGCAGTTCCATGTTCGATGCAGTAGACAAGATATAGAAATGACCAAAATGCCTATCAACAGAGGAATAGATTTTTTCATTTTTTATTGATATTTATTGAGCTCTACATTTTTCTCTACTCCCCTCCCTGCCTCTCCCCTCCCCGCTTCAATCCTCCCTCAAGGTCCCCATGCTCCCAATTTACTCAGGAGATCTTGTCTTTTTCTACTTTCTACTTCCCATGTAGATTAGATCTATGTAAGTCTCTCTTAGTGTCCACATTGTTGTTTAAGTTCTCTGGGATTGTGGTTTGTAGGCTGGCTTTCTTTGCTTTATGTTTAAAAACTACCTATGAGTGAGTACATATGATAACTGTCTCTCTGTGTCTGGGTTACCTCACTCAAAATAATGTTTTCTAGTTTCATCCATTTTCCTGAAAAGTTTAAGATGGCGTTATTTTTTTCTGCTGTGTAGTACTCCAATGTGTAAATGTACCACATTTTCCTTATCCATTCTTTAGTCAAGGGACATTTAGGTTATTTCCAGGTTCTGGCTATGACAAACAAAGCTTCTATGAACATAGTTGAGCACATGTCCTTGTGGCACGATTGAGCATCCTTTGGATATATACCCAAAAGTGGTATTACTGGGTCTTGAGGAAGGTTGTTTCATAATTGTCTGAGAAATCACCACACACTGACATCCAAAGGGGTTGTACGAGCTTGCATTCCCACCAGCAATGCAGAAGTGTTCCCTTTTCCCCACAACCTCTCCAGTCATTAGTATTTTTGATTTTGGCCATTCTTTCAGGTGTAAGATGGAATCTCAGAGTTGTTTTGATTTGCATTTCTCTGATGACTAAGGATGTTGAACATTTCCTTAAGTGTCTTTCAGCGATTTTAGATTCATTTGTTGAGAGTTCTCTGTTTAGGTCTGTGCTCCATTTTTTTTATTGGATTATGTGATCTTTTGGTGTCCAATTTCTTGAGTTCTTTGTATATTTTGGAGATCAGACCTCTGTCTGATGTGGGGTTGGTGAAGATCTTTTCCCATTCTGTAGGCTGTCATTTTGTCTTGTTGACTGTGTCCTTTGCTTTACAGAAGCTTTTCAGTTTTAGGAGGTCCCATTTATTAATTATTTATCTCAGTGTCTGTGCTGCTGGAGTTCTATTTAGGAAGTGGTTCCCTGTGCCAATGTGTTCAAGTGTACTTCCCACTTTCTCTTCTATAAGGTTCAGTGTGGCTGGCTTTATGTTGAGGTCTTTGATCCATTTGTGAAGGCATAAGTCACAAACAATGCCACACCAATTTGGGATTATGATTAATAGGGTGGTATTTATTTAAAGGGGAAAAAACTTACAGATCACAGTCCCAGGCAACAGCCCTCTACGCAACCAGGAAAGGAGTCTAGTCGCAGGCGGAGCAGGAAGTGAAGAGAGAGAGGAGAGGGAAGTGGCTGCTTTTTTAAAGGGAGAGAGACCACGCCCCAATGGGCTGGTATCTCAGCAGCTATTGGCTGGAGGAGTGGGAGGACCTCCCGCAACACATTTGGACTTGAGTTTTGTGCATGGTGATAGCTATGGGTTCTATTTTTATTCTTCTACATGTTGATATCCAGTTATGCCAGCACCACTTGTTAAATATGCTTTCTTTTTTCTATTTGATATTTTTTTGCTTCCTTGTCAAAGATCAGGTGTTCAAAGATGTGTGGATTGATATCCGGGTCTTCTATTCGGTTCCATTGGTCCTCCTGTTTATTTTTATGCCAATACCAGGTTGTTTTCAGTACTGTAGCTCTGTAGTAGAGTTTCAAGTCAGGGATTGTGATGCCTCCAGAAGTTCTTTTATTGTACAGGATTGTTTTGGCTATCCTGGGTTTTTTTGCTTTTCCATATGAAGTTGAGTACTGTTCTTTTGAGGTCTTTGAAGAATTTTGTTGGGATTTTGATGGGCATTGTGTTGAATCTGTAAAGATTTTTTATGTATTATATATACTTAGGATATTATGCAGTCTAAAAGGGAAAAAGGAGACATCATCTCATTTAAAACAAACCAAAAGAGCTTGAATGACATAGTGCTGTTAAATAAGTCAAACACAGAGAGGCAAATACAGTATAATTTTCCACTTACATTTAAAATCTTTAAAAAAAATCAAACTCAGTCAGGCACGGTGGTACACGCCTTTAATCCCAACACTCAGGAGGCAGAGCCAAGTGGATCTCTGTGAGTTTGAGACCAGCCTAGTCTACAAAGCAAGTTTCAGGACAGCCAGAGCTACACAGAGAAACCCTGTCTCAAAAAAAAAATTAAAAAATTCAAACTCATAGAAACAACAAGTAGTGGCTACCAGAGGTACGAGGGGTGTTTAGACAAGGAAAGGGGAGGTGTTGGTCCGCAGGTGCAATAGGAAGGACATTCTGGTGCTCTGCTACACACTCTATTGATGAATTGTGTGTCCTTCTCGGTGGAGACTGAATTCACCCAGACAGAGAAAGCCCAGTTCAGCTTGGTGAGATGGTAGGTAATTTGGGGTTACCTCTGGGAGCAGAGGTGACTCAAAGTCAGTGACACTCCCGGGAAGTCACCATGGCACCTTACAGACAGTTACACCACCAGGGAGTCTCACTCTAGTCTTTCCTGACTTCTTATTGAGCCCTGGGGAAGGGCAAGACCTCCTGAGACTATTGTGAGGGCTTATGAAGGCTCGTGGGTCCTAAGAGCCTCCCCTCCCTGACAGAATAGTACAGGTGGGACCTCAAGCCAGTCCTCTGAGACAGTCACAGGACCTCTGACTCATGATTGCAACAATCATGTCTGAGTCATGTTGGATGACAATAGATGACCCAGACGTAGACTACAAAATATCTAAAAGGGAAGATTTAAGTGCTCTAAACACAAATAAGTAGTAAGTATTTAAGATAATCTCTATGCTAATTGGTCTGTTTGATAAAGTGCACGTTTCCAAAACTTCACACTGAAAATAGAACCTCAAGTTGTGTGTGGTAGGACATGCCTATAATCCCAGCACTTGAGAAATGGAGGCAATGTTAAGAATTCAAGGCTAGCCTCAGCTACATAGCAAGTTTGAGGCCAGCCTGGGCTACTTGAGAGCCTATCTCAAACATCAAACAAGTAAATAAATAAATAGAATAAGATAAGACTTAGAGGGGCTGGAGAGATGGCTCAGTGGTTAAGAGCACTGCCTGCTTTTCCAAAGGTCCTGAGTTCAATTCCCAGCAACCACATGGTGGCTCACGGCCATCTGTAATGGGATCTGGTGCCCTCTTCTGGCCTGCAGGCAGAGTACTGAGAATACTGTATACATAATAAATAAATAAATCTTTTAAAAAAATCATTAAAAAAAAAGATAAGACTTAGAAAGAAAAGAAATCTTCAAAGTTGCAGTGACAGAAAGGTCAGTTAGTTGCCAGAAGACAGGAAGGGTAAGCTGCCAAGGAAGGCAAGGAACAGGTATTTGGAGGTGACGAGCAATGTTGGGTGTGATCGTGGGAGTGGTTACATGGCTGGAGACATTTGTCAAAAGCCAGAAAATTGTGCACTCGAAATAGTAAATCTGGGCCTGGAGAGATGGCTCAGCGGTTAAGAGCATTGCCTGCTCTTCCAAAGGTCTTGAGTTCAATTCCCAGCAACCACATGGTGGCTCACAACCATCTATAATGAGGTCTGGTGCCCTCTTCTGGCCTGCAGGCATATACACAGACAGAACATTGTATACATAATAAATAAATAAATAAATATTTTTTAAAAAAAGAAATAGTAAATCTTACTGTCTATGAACTTACGCTAATACAACTGGGTTTTTTTCTTTAATAACCACTGTGCTCTGGTTTCTCTTCAGACTGTATAAATCTTTCAACTCCTGAAAGTGAAGGAGATACCTGAGAGCATGAGCTGA
Organism: Microtus pennsylvanicus; assembly: GCF_037038515.1. Lineage (NCBI taxonomy): Eukaryota > Metazoa > Chordata > Mammalia > Rodentia > Cricetidae > Microtus > Microtus pennsylvanicus. Next base: position 33,644,492 of record NC_134589.1, on the reverse strand, counting down.
GAATCAATGCCTCCAACTTCCTCTCAGCTTTATTATGGTTTTCTTTTACTTCAGCTCTTACTTAAACTTGTGGAGATCTCCTGGTAGTTTCTGACTCCTGAGGAAGAACAGTTAGTGAAGGGGTAGTCATCTCATTCAGTTTTACTTCAGTGTGTGTCTGTCTTTCTGTATGTCTGGTGTGTGTGTGTGTGTGTGTGTGTGTGTGTGGTATGTAGTATGTGTCTGTTGTCTATCTGTATGTCTGTGTAGTGTAGTATATGTGTTTCTCTGAATGTTGTGTGTGTATATATGTGGTGTGTAGTACATGTGTGTCTGTGTGTGGTGTGGCATAGTGTGTGTGTGTCTGTGTGGGGTGTGGTATAAGTGCCTTGTGTATGTGTGTGTGCATGCACAGGGATATCCATTGGTATATGTGTGTACGTGGAGGCCAGAGCACTGGGTGTGTTCCTCAAGAGCTGTCAACATTGTTTTTTGGGACAGGGTCTCTCATTGGCCAGCAAGCCCCAGGAATAATTGTCATTGCCTCAGAGATGAGATTACAAACATACACCACCATATCCAGCTTTTCTACCTGAATTCTTGGGCTCAAACTTTGGTTCTTGTGCTTGTAAGGCAGACGCTCCAGCCTCTTGGATTTCTTCTTCCTCTGTTAAATTTGAGTAAAATAAAGTTTTGCTTGCATGTTTAGCAAAATGTGGAGCAATATTAATTTTATGCAGTCATTTTTCTAATCTTGCCTGCACACTCTTCATTTTGTACACAAGCAAAGAAACATACTTGAAATCATGTCACCTAGACTTACTGTTTTTGCCTGATCTAAAATGTGAGTTTTTTTCTAACATATGAGCAACTGAAGTCTGGTGAACATGTTAGCCATGGGGCCAGTGGCAGTCATGAAGTAGTTGTCACTGCTGACACCTTCTGGTAAAACAATGTCAGTGCCATCATCAGAACTATCTGAGTATATTGAAAATCCAGAGACAAGTATCGAATATCTCTCGAAAGATGCTGTGTTGCTAGACGTCTTTATGCACTAAAGAGTCTACTGTGTTCATACAGACACACACGGACCAGCACACACAGAGATGGATGGGTAAATGTGATTCAGGGCAGGCATGGTGGTACCTGTCTGTAATTCCAGCACGTAGGAGAGTGAGGTGGGAGAATCCCGGTGAGTGCAAGGCCAGCCTGAGTTACATGGTGAGTTCAAGTCAACCTGAGCTACAGAATTATACCTTGTTTCGAAAGAAAGTCAGTCCTAAGAATTAAACTCTGAATGTGAGGATGTTTCCAAGCAATACTACCCAACTTCATTTTTATGCCTGCATATAAGCAGTATACTAGGAAAATGGATTTAGAGAAGTCACTAATCCCAATTGCCAAATTGATGAGATGTAGAATCCCCTAGGAGATGGGCTTCTGGGTACACCTGTGGAAGCTAAGTTAATTGACAGAGAAGACTCATCTATTGTAGACAGCACCATTCCCTGGGCTAGGGTCCTGGATTGGACAAACAAGAGAAAGTTAACACAGCCCAAGCATTCGATGCTCTCTGTTTCCTGACTATGAATGCAGCATGACAAGCTCCCGCCCCACCGTGATGGACTGTGGCCATGAACTGTGTGCTGTGGGATAATGCTCTTGTACCCTGTAAAGATTTGTCACTCGTACTCATTTAACAAAATGCTGATTTGGCCAGTAGCCAGGCAGGAAGTCTAGGCAGGGTGACCAAACTAGGAAAATTCTAGGGAGAGGAAAGGCAGAGACAAGGTCGCAAGCCAGACACAGAGGAAGCAAGGTGAGAATGCATTGCTGAGAGAAGGTACCAAGCTACCTTGGTACATGGCTAAACATAGATAAAAAATTATTAAGTTGAAGAGCTAGTTAGTAATAAGCCTGAGCAATAGGCAAAACAATTTATAATTAATATGAACCTCTGTGTGTTTCTTTGGGACTGAACAGCTGTGGGATCAGGCAGGACAGAAACTTTCTTCTACAATTGTGAGCTGAAATAAACCTTTCCTGTTTTTCTTGGGGGATTTCATCTCAGCAACAGGAAGAGAAACTAAAATACAGAAGAGTTCTCTGGGGTGTGAGAATGCTCAGTATCAGTGCACCTGCTGAACATATAAGACATCCTGGGCCGGGCAGTGGTGGCGCACGCCTTTAATCCCAGCACTCGGGAGGCAGAGGCAGGCGGATCTCTGTGAGTTCGAGGCCAGCCTGGTCTACAAAGGGAGTTCCAGGACAGGCTCCAAAGCTACAGAGAAACCCTGTCTCGAAAACCCAAAAAAAAAAAAACCAAAAAAAAAAAGGACATCCTGAGTCTGTCCTCAGTGTGGAAGAAGGTTTGATTGACACCTGCTTAACTTGTAAGATGTCCTAGGTCCCATACTTAGTGTGGAAGAAGGATTGATTGACACTTGCTTAACTTGTAAGATGTTCTAGATTTCATACTTAGTGCAGAAGAAGGATTGATTGATTGATGATTTGGGTTATAATACAAATCTAGAATTGATCCAATTTGGTACTTATGGGAAACAGAGGTAGACAGTTTGTTGCTTTCTTCTTTAAACTTTTCTTTATTGTTAGCTTCTATAATGAGTATATTTAATATTATGTAATTATGTTTAATAGACTATTAATATATATGACATCTAAAAGACATAATATTTAAAGATATAATTTTTTGTTTTTGTTTTTCAAGACAGGATTTCTCTGTGTAGCCCTGGCTGTCCTGGAACTCGCTTTTTAGATCAGGCTAGTCCTAAACTGAGATCCTCCTGCCTCTGCCTTCAGAGTGCTGGGATTAAAGGCATGCACCACCACCACCCAGCTAAAAGACTTAACTTTTATATGTTAATAGATATCACATAATGGATGTGTAACATCTTCTGCACAGGGCAGTTTCTTTGGTGTCATAACTGGTGCTTTCCAGGGACCATTTTGACATCACTCTCTCAGCCTTATCCATCCTCGCCCACCTTGCCTTAGCCCTACATATTTCTCCACCGTCCTCCATTTTCAGTATTCAGGCCCTGTGCTCCTGCAATAGAAAACACAGACCCGTTGCAAAGAACGATTCAGCACCACGGACAGAGACACACAGCTTTCTAGTTACGCTGGCGGTGAACTTCTTGCAAGCTAAATCCAAGGTCTTCCTCCAATTGTGGTGGTTTGTATAAGAGTGGCACCTATGGGTTCATTATATTTTTTTTTGAATACTTAGTCCCCAGTCGATGGAACTGTTTGGAAAAGATTAGGAAGTGTGGCCTTGTTGGAGGAGGTGTGTCATTGCGAGCAGGCTTTGATATATCAAAAGCCCATGCCAGGCCAGTGTCTCTCTCTGCCTGCCTGTGGATCAAGATATAAGTAAATTGGAAGCCCCATGCCTGCCTGCCTGGGGCCATGCTTTCTGCCATGATGATAATGGACTAATCCTTTGAAGCTGTAAGCAAACCCCCATTTAAATGCTTGCCTCCATTACTGGGACCATGGCCTCTAATGTTTCAGATATATATTTTTTTTAGATTCATGTTATTTTTATGCATGTGAGCCTGTGCATCAGGTACATGCCTAGTGTCTATTGTGGCCAGAAGAAGACGTCAGATCCCCCTGGATCTGGAGTTGTGATCCACTGTGTGGGTGATGGGAAACAAGCCTAGGTCCTCTATGACAGTGACAAGTGCTCTTAACCACTGGGCCATCTCTGCAGCCTCTATTTCAGATTTTATCCAGTGACTACCACCTGCCCCTCCCCCATTGCTTCCACCCACTCTTTAATCACGTACAACTGAAATATGTTATTATTGTTTCTGAAGATGAGCTCTCGTCATACTGTCCAGACTTGCCCCGAACTCCTGGACTAAAGTAGTCCTCCTGTCTCAGCTTCCCAACTAACCGAGACCACCGGTGCGTGCACCACCACATCCAGCAAATGAATGTCTTGAAGAAGGAGACTCTACTTTATCTCTTGTGGAAGTACCCGGCGGTACTGACTCACAGTCCTGTCTCAGTAAAACACAAACCATGAGAACACACCCTGCACGAGGGCAAAGACTTTGGCTATTTTTGTCACATATTAGGCACTCAATAAATATGTATTGAATGAATTGCTTAAAATTCATAAATTTGGGCTGGAGAGAAAGTTCAAAGGTTAAAGTGCAAGTGTGAGAACTGGTGTTTGAACCCCCCTAAAACCCACTTCAATGCTGGATGGAATGACAGAATGCACATAAAGAGTGTCCCCAGAGCAAAGTGACTAGTGAGATTAGTCCTAGCAGTGAGCCCTGTATTTGACTGGGAGACCCTATCTCAGGGAACAAGATGGAAAAGTGATTGGGAATGATTCCTAACATCAACCTCTGGCTTCCACATGTTCACACACACACATGCATGCACACACACACAAGCATGCACAAGCAAACATGCATGCACATGCACACACATGTACTTACACATAGGTATCCACACATGAAGACATGCATGTGCACACACATGCATATGGAGAAAAGAAAAACTCATGTCTGGGAGATGGCTCAGGGGATGTAGCACTCACTGTCAAGCATGAGGACCAGAGGTCATCCTCGGGCCTTGGCATGCCCACATACACATGCCCTTGCACTTATAATGTGCCCCCATACATGCATAGACACACACATACACAAACATATTACAGGAAAAGGAATACAAGCCATGAAAATTCTCTGTCCTCCTAGAGTGTACATTCACATGGGAGAAACAGTCAAGAAGTAAATATACAGGAAATATAAGTCTTTTATTTTTATTTTTTATTTTTGTCAACTTGACACAAACTAGAATCACTTGGTAAGAGAAAACCTAATTTGAGGAATTAACCTCTATCAGATTGGACTGTGGGCGTGTCTGCTTCCAGAAGGTCCAACCCACTGTAGGCGGTGCCACCCTGCAGAGTTGGTCTTGGGTTGTAAACTCTTGCACACACTGAGCAGGCTGAGCAAGCCAAGGGGCGCAAGCAGATAAGCTGATAAGCCGTTTGCGGTCTTCCGTGGTCTCTATTTCAACTCCTGCCTCTAGGTTCCTGCCCTGGATCCTCTCAAGGATGGACTTTAAAAGGGAAGTGCAAACCAAATAAACTCCTTCCCCCCTCAAATCACTTTGTTCAGTGTTTATCAGAGCAACAGAAAGCAAACCAGGAGAGGAGTAAAATTTGAGATCAAAGGGAGCTCTCTAAAGAAAAGGAGGTAAAGCCAGGCAGTGGTGGTGCGTGCCCTTAATCCCAACACTCAGGTGACAGAGGCAGGCAGATCTCTGTGAGTTCAAGGCCAGCCTAGTCTACAGAGAGAGTTCTAGGACAACTAAGGGCTACACAGAGAAACCCTGTCTCAAAAAAAATAGAAAAAAAGAAAAAGAAAGAAAAGAAAAGAAGATGAGAAACAGAGGCGGCTAAAGCTAGAGAGATGCTTGCCAGTAAAGAGCATGTATTGCTCTTGCAGAGGACCCAAGGTTGATGGGGTTAAAGACTAGATAAATGTAGTTACTTTCCTCTCGTGACTTGGCCAAGTTATTTATTATACAAGATTTAAGCTAGTTAGAATAGGATATTTGTTCTTATTGTATATAATTTTATAGGAGGTTTAAAACTCTCTTATTTAAATAAAATGGGGGGGTGCTGCAGGAAGGTTACAGCTAATACCTACCTGCCTACTGGGGCGTGGCCTCATGGACTATTTACCTGGATGCAGTAGCGCATCCGTGCCCGGCCCCTTCCTTCCTCTCTCTGCTTCCTCCTGGGCCCCATTTTGGCTGTTCAATTTGCTTTGGATCTGATCTTCGTCCATCGTTCAAGCAGAACATCCTGATTTTGTAAGTTTACCCCTTAATAAACACCGGTCTATTTTCTTAGTTCTGAGCTAGTGTGAGATTCCTTTTTTTTTTAAGTGTCCGATCATTCGGCTCTCACTCTGGCCTCTACAGGTATATGTATTCACATGCACATATCTCGCCACAACACACACACACACACACACACACACACAATTAAAATTAAATAGTTTAGAAATAAATAAACGTGGTTATTTCTAACACTGTGGTCTGTAAAGGTCTCTCTGAAAAAGGGCATCCAGGCATGCTGAGAGAATGGCTAAGACAAAGATCCAGGGCAGAATCTCCTGGAGAAGACGCGATGCAAAGGCCCCATGCCGGAGTATTTGAGAACAACACGAACCCGATGTGCCTGTGGTGGCTCAGAATGGGGACAAGTGGTATTGGGTGTGGTCATGCAAGCCTATAACTCCAGAAGGTAAGACTGGGGCATCATAAGTCCAAGACCAGCCCAAATTACTGAATTACAATAGTAAGGCCTCACATACACTAAAAAAAAAATAAAAATAAAAAGGAGAGATAGAGAATGGGGGAAAGAAATCTTTTTTTTTTTTTTTTTTTTTTTTTTTTGGTTTTTCGAGACAGGGTTTCTCTGTGGTTTTGGAGCCTGTCCTGGAACTAGCTCTTGTAGACCAGGCTGGGAAAGAAATCTTTGAAGTCATGCTAATTGGAATGTCTCGTTTTCTCGTCCCAGACACTTAGTTCCCTTTCTGAGTGGTACCCAATACCACTGGCTTCCTGTGTCGTCTACACTTAGATGCACTAACCCCCTCCTCTGTAGAGATGGTATTGTATATGAACCATCTTACACTGTGTCCTTTCCTCTAATCTATCTCAAAAGCCTTCCTGCACAGTGTTCCATGGGGTATTATGCCATATGGTGGTGGACCATGGGGTGGTAGACCATGGGGCAGTGTACTGTGGGGTGGTATACCATGAGGTACTGTATCATGGGGTGGTGTCCTGTGGGGTGATGTACCATGGGGGTGGTGGACTGTGGGGTGGTGGAATGTGGGTTGGTGCTGCTGAAGAAAACCTGCTCTCAACAGCTCAGGAGCTGAAGAGTAGGCATGGAGCCAGTGACCAATCACACAAGTGACCTTTTTATCTGAGGGAGCAAAACTTAATTCTCTGGGGTTGGCAAAAAAGGGGAAAACACACACACATCCTCAATGTGTCAAGGTCTCTCTATTTTTTCCTTATCTTTTCTGCTGTTTCCCTTATATCTTTCCTGATTTTTTCCCCTTACAGCTTATATACCCCAGCGAAATCTTTCAGGCAGTATAGAAATCACAATGTGGTTACATTCTGTTTTTCAAGTGAATGATTCAATGAATACAAGTAAAAAAAACCAGCATGCTTCTCATTTCCCTTGCATGATTAAACATTTTCTATATTACAGGTGAAAAATTAATTATTCCCAAGGACCCACATACATTCATGTCTAAGCAACTTGTTATAGATTAACAAAGTGTACACACACAAGGTATTTTTCTCAATCAGTTCTGTTACTGGCAGGCTGCATTTTACAGTTACAAAGAAAGGATCAATCATTTTATTATTTATCCCAAAAGGTAGTCTTATAAAAAAAGATCTTAAAAGAATCACAAATCTAAACTCTTATATAAGAAAAACAGTCATCGGGGGCTGGAGAGATGGCTCAGAGGTTAAGAGCACTGGCTGTTCTTCAAGAGGTCCTGAGTTCAATTCCCAGCAACCACATGATGGCTCACCACCATCTGCAATGAGATCTGGCGCCCTCTTCTGGCATGCAGGCATACATGGAGGCAGAATGTTGTGTACATAATAAATAAATAAATCTAAAAAAAGAAAAGAAAAACAGTCATCTCTACTTTAAATCCTCAGGCTGCATTCCGACTCATCGACAGTTTTTTATTAAATCATATCAGGAAGTTGAGGGTAAAAATGGGTACAAGGAATTAATCATCACCTTTGGTCACCAACCCATCATTAGCAAGAAAAGCATGTGGTCAGCTAGTAATACCCGGGCTGGCTTTGTTCTTGTTTCCTGACCTCAATGAGTCCCTCGCTCAACTAACAAAAGCGTGCCTTTCTAAACATTAAATTGTCCCCTAAGATTTTCTACATCAAAGTCATTAGCAAATACACCTTAGCCTAACCTTACTAACGATCTACATGTCTAAATTCTTTCTAAGGCTGGGGATGGAATCACTAATCTGCCCCAGCAGCAATGCTTAGAAAAAGTCACTGTTATTGTAAGTACCAGTAACACTGCCCAGGGAAGGGCTAGAGACCCCTGAGATTTCCATACAACTCATAGATTATGAGGGACATGGTGCCCACAAGGACAATAAGCAGAGCTCTGCCCAATAGTAGCAGGAGGTCCTCAGGGCACCTAGTTCTGAGGGTTCTGCCTCTCCAAGGCTCACCCCGTGTGTTTGTGCTGACCACTGAGCTCCAAAGCTGCTTGCTGCTTCTCTTGCATGGCCCCTGACAGGATAACTGCACAGATGCTCTCTCTCCAGCTTGCTAAGGCAACCCCGCTGGGGGACAGTGATGCTTTCCACCTTTGTAATGAAGAACTTCCTTACATATAAGGCCAATGCTGTGGAATAGGATCAACCAGGGTTCAAGTTCTGGCTTATTTCACGATTATAAGGTAATGACTTCGGTTCAAATTTTTTACTTTCTGTGTCTGTTTTCTTCACGTGCAAAATAATACTGTCATGGGAGCTGGGCCGATGACTCAGCTGTCAAGAACCCTTGCTGATCAATCATGAGGAGTGGAGCTTGGATCACAGCACTCACAACAGGAGACTTACAAATGCCTGTAACCCCAGCTCCAAGGGTTCTGACATCATCTTCTCCCTCCATGGGCACCACACACATAAATGTGCATACACATAAATAAAATAAAATGAAATATTTTTAAGATTTATTTATTATATATACAACATTTCTTCCATGTATGCTCGCACGCCAGAAGAGGGCACCAAATCTCATTATAGATGTCTGTGAGCCACCATGTGGTTGCTGGGAATTGAACTCAGAACCTCTGGAAGAGCAGTCAGTGCTCTTAACCTCTGAGCCATCTCTCCAGCCCAAAATGAAATATTTTAAGAATAATAATATCCTGGTGTGATGGCACACAACTTTAATCCCAGCACTTGGGAGGCAGAGGCAGGTGGATCTCTGAGTTCAAGGCCACCTGGTCTACAGAGTGAGTTCCAGGGCTGCACAGAAAGACCCTATCTTGACAATTCAAAAATTAATTAAGCCGGGTGATGGTGGCGCACGCCTTTAATCCCAGCACTCGGGAGGCAGAGGTAGGTGGATCTCTGTGAGTTCGAGACCAGCCTGGTCTACAGAGCTAGTTCCAGGACAGGCTCCAAAGCCACAGAGAAACCCTGTCTCGAAAAACCAAAAAAAAAAAAAAATTAATTAATTAATTGAATTTTATTTTCATTAATTAATCAAATTTTATTTGATTCATTAAAATACTATTGTGACAATCTTTGGGGAAAGATCAAATGTGAAAATGTATATATGTCTGACCCAAGACTGTAATAATGCTAAAAATATCTCACACATTCTCAGTGTGGCTTCACCTTGGGCTCTCTGCTGAGAATTCATGTTTTCTCATTTCATACTCACAATCCCAAAAGAGAGGAACCACCATTTCCACAAATACAGAAGAGTATCTGACAAGTTAACCTGTATAATGTCCCTCAGCTCATGAAGCAGAGAAATGAGATTCAAACCCAGGATTTTCTAGAACCAGAGAACCTCCTGATAGTCAACAAATATAACTATTACCATCCACATCACTGTTACAATCACCACCTCACGCCCATTACCAACATCACCAGCATCATCACCCCCATCCCCATCAGCATCATCACTATCACCCCATCAGCATCAGCATCATCACCATCATCATCACCCCCACCTCCATCCCCATCATCACCATCACCCCCTCCTCCATCCCCATCAGCATCATCACCATCACCCCCTCCTCCATCCCCATCAGCATCATTATCATCACCATCACCCCTTCTCCATCCCCATCAGCATCATCACCATCACCCCCTCCTCCATCCCCATCAGCATCATCACCATCATCATCACCCCCTCCTCCATCCCCATCAGCATCATCACCATCACCCCCTCCTCCATCCCCATCAGCATCATTATCATCACCATCACCCCTTCTCCATCCCCATCAGCATCATCACCATCACCCCCTCCTCCATCCCCATCAGCATCATCACCATCATCATCACCCCCTCCTCCATCCCCATCAGCATCATCACCATCACCCCCTTCTCCATCCCCATCAGCATCATTATCATCACCATCACCCCCTTCTCCATCCCCATCAGCATCATTATCATCACCATCACCCCCTCCTCCACCCCCATCAGCATCATCACCTCCACTCCATCCTCATCATCACCAGCATTAATATCATCATCACCCCCACCTCCATTACCAACATCATTATTAGTACACCATCATCATCATAACTGATGTCATTATCCTCACTGTCACCATCATTATCATCATCCCCACAGCAAAACCATCACTATCAACATCATGGTCATCACTATTGTCAGCTTAAAGCCAACATCAATCCCATTCACTGATCTCTGAAATGGCCTATGTCTTGTTTTGTCTTTGGGGTCTCAATGAACCAGTACATTTTTTTTTTGTTTGTTTGTTTTTTTTTTTTGTTTTTTTTTGTTTTTTTTTTTTTTGCTTTTCAAGACAGGGTTTCTCTGTGTAGTCCTGGCTCCTGGCTGTTCTGGAACTCACTCTGTAAACCAGGCTGGCCTCGAACTCACAGAGATCCACCTGCCTCTGCCTCCCAAGTGCTGGGATTAAAGGCATGCACCACCAGCCCAGTACAGTTTTTTCCAGAAATAATTTTGTACTTTGGGGCTGGAGAGATGGCTCAGAGGTTAAGAGCACTGACTTTCCTTCCAGAGATCCTGAGTTCAATTCCCAGCAACCACATGGTGGCTCACAACCATCTGTAATGAGATCTGGTGCCCTCTCCTGGCATGTAGGCACACATGCAGACAGAACATTGTATACATAATAAATAAATAAATCTTTTTTTAAAAAAATGATAATAATTTTGTACTTTGAAGCCAGTGCTTCCTCTGACTTCAGCTACATGCATGTGTGTACCCATGTACAGGCATGTGTATATACACATATAAGTACACGCATGTGTGTATGCACATACACACACATGAATTGTGTACATCACATGCATATGTGTATACACATACATACACACAGAGACCCAGGCATCTTTAGTGATACGCAGCATTTAGGACGGTCTGTGTGCTGTGACTCTCTTGGTCAACATCAGTAGCAAGGCAACTGAGAGGACTTGCACCTCAAGGAGGAATGTAGGAGACAGCATCCCATTCTCTGCCACCACTGTCATCCCTGAGCCTAGTTAAACAGGAAGAGCAAAGTCCAGCGGCCACTTATTGTGCACCTAGGACCAGACAAGGCCGGCCTGCGTGTCCTCTGACCCGCGAGACAGGTACTCCAGGCTGCACTACAGACTGGAAAGTGAATCTTCTCTGAACTAGAGTTGCTCAAGACCAAGCTAGTGAGTGGCTGAAGATCTGGTCTGAGGCCTGGCAGATGAAGCATTTTGACACAGAGGGAATGTTCAGTGTGTCACTGTCTCCGAGTTCTGAGCATCGGGGCAGGCTGGAAAGAGGGGGAGCCCTCAAAAGCAATCTGCCTCCTGGTGCCTCCTCCCTGCCTGGTCTCCTCGGAGTCTCTGCCAGAAAGCCTCCAGACTGGACTTCACACCTTCCTTAGAAATCGATTGTGTGCCCCTGGCAGGCACGTTTTCAGGACTGGTTATTTACGTCACAGTCCCTGACAAACTTTGCCAGGCCCAAGGTTGTGCCCACCCCCCACGTCACTCAGGATCCATGGTAAAGAGCCTTTCTACCCACAGCTAGGGGACAGGGAGGAGGACGAAACAGCACTGGCTCTTCAGACAGTCACCCGGAAGTGGCCCCCGTCATCCTCATTCATTTCAGCAGCCAGCTCAAGTGGTCTGGTTCCCCTAACTCAAGGTGCAGCTTTGAGGACAAAAATATTCTGAGGCAGCACCAGCGACTGCCCCAGCAGCCGCCACGACTCCCCTCTCTGCCCTTTCCTCCCCTCGCTGCCCCTTCCTCCCCTCGCTGCCCCTTCCTCCTCCGCTTCTCTGCCACCCACTGCCTTTCATGCATTCTTGGCCCTCCTGAGGGCATGAAGAACACTAACGGAGCGGCAGGTCTACATGGTTTTGTGGACCTTTGGAGCTCAGTTGTTGGGGCCCCGGTCCTGGGTTGATATGCCGAGAGGTCTTGGAACGTCTCTGTGGCCCTCTCTGGGCCACAAGCACCCTGCAAACAGAAGACCTGGCCTCTCTCCTAAAGCTTCCGCTACCTTTGTTATGATGTTGCAGTATCTTGACCTTTACTGGAGACGGCAGCACGGATGGAAATTGACTGAGGCAAAGCCCCTCTCAGAGTATCTGAAGGAGGGGCCGGGACTCTGCCTTATAGGGAAGCTAGCTGGCTGGTGGCTTCCCACGGTCTCTGCCTCCACTCCCTCTGGGAAAGCTTCTAATAGAGCTTCTAATAGGAGCCCATCTCCATGAACCAGTTACACACATGGCCAGAGGAGCTGCGCCTGAGGATGGGGACCCACAGTCTAAAGACACTCACCCCGCCCCCAAAGTGCCTGCCCTCTTCACTGCCCAGAAGCTCCAAAGTTTCTGCCATCCAAGATCATCCTATGATCTCAGAATGTAAGGCCTCCGGATTCCTGCAGCTCTCATATTATTTTGCCTTTGCTGTATGCTTTTCTTTCGAGTCTTTTGAGACAGAATCTCACTATCTTGATAAACAGCCCTGGCTGGTCTAGAACTCACCATGTAGACCAGGCTGGCCTTGACGTTGGCAGGCGAGCTGCTGCTCATTTCTTTCTGTGGGCTCCTCGGTGGGCACCAGATGGGCACCAGACACTGACAAGGTCTGCTCTCTCTAGAAGTTTCGGGTCAAATGAAACCATAAAATAGTGATCAGGCAATACCTACACCTAGAGGCAAGGTGGGGCTGTGACGGGTCAGAGAGGGTAGTCCATCAGCCACACTCAGAGGAAGAAAGCCATGGTGTCCTTAACTAAACTGTGGAGGGAACGGACCTGGGTGGTGAGCTCTAACATGGGGAGTGGGTTAAGTGGGATGATAGAGGGCTGGGGTGCCAGGAAAATGGGCTCAGTGTTTATACAGAAAGAAAGAGAGAAGTCGGGCTGTGATGATGCACTTCTTTAACCACTGCACTCGGGAGGCAGATCTCTGAGTTCTGAGTTCAAGGCCAGCCTGGTCTACAGAGTGATTTCAGGACAGCCAGAGCTACAGAGAGAAACCTTGCCTTGAAAAACCACAAAAGAAGAAGAGAAAGAGGAGAAGGAGGAAGGGGGGAGGATGGGGCAAAGCATCCCTGCAGAGCCCTGAAAAGAAAGCAGTGATGTCAAACACAGCAATGTCTAAGTGAAGAATTGGGGCAGGGAGACCAGGGAGCCATCAAGGCTTCCGGCCCAACCCAGACACAAACAGGCAGGGACTGACAGACCTAACCCTCTGAGGCATAGGCTGCCTGGGGACACAGGTCATCAGCACCCAGTTTTCTCACCAGTAAAGCATCAACGACAAGCCCTATATCCTGATTTTCTGTGCAGATTTAAATAGCTTTAATGGCTACAAAAGAAAACCCACTTGGCTGCGTGCCCCTGCCCCTCCTGCAGCCATGCCGTGCAGTGTGAGGCTCCTCCCCTCACAGGTGAGCCCTTGCGTTGATGGCTTGCCTTGGCAAAGAGCCAGCAAAGTGATTCTAGAATAGCCTTGAAGAGAAACAGCTGACTCCTTGGGTGTGCTTTTGGAAGCTAGCGCCACCCTGGCAAGCCCAGGCTGGTCTGCCAGCTGAGGAGAGACACGTGACCCAGTTTCCTAGACCGCCCCAATCAACAGCCAGCAAATGCAGGTGACAACGGACCTGTGCCACCACCAGCAGACCTGCCTCGGCTCATGGAAACCACCGTCTGCAGAACTGGGGAAATAACAGCTGCTGTTGAAAACCTGAGTGGAAGTTACGCTGCAAGAACCGGCTGACAGGCTTAGGCTTCTCCCCAAGATGAGGAACAGCAACCACATTTGTCTTCCACCTAACAATCAAAATAATCCAGGCAAGAATCGGGGCACGGGGGCGGGGGGAGGAGGCTACAAATTACCACCTCTCCTGAGAGACAAGAAAATAAACAATACGAATTCTAGGAGAACCCCACCTTTCTGCCTAGAGAAAAAGGCTCCAGTCCACGGTGCAGACGAGGGGAAGCCAGAGGGAACCGGGATTACCTGAGCTCAGGAGATGTAACAGAACCCGGGAGACCAGAGTGGCCGACTGAAGAACCGAGTGCTTGCTCTGTAGAGAGAACAGGACCCAGAGGTGTGCAGGGGGTCCCTCAGCACTCAATAGAAGCTTGAGGAAGGTGGGGGAGTGATACCCGCCATTTCCTGCATGCAGCCTGGAAGAACACTGAAGGTGGGGACCCTTCCAAACCTGCCTAATGACAGCAAGGCCCGAGAGGACCGGGCAGTTACCAGACAACTACATCCGTAGAACTAACTAAAATTCATGGGACGCTTGCTGCGTTCCAACGACCTTACCCATTAGCAAGCACTTTACATCTTAAGACATTTTTATTGCCCTGTAATAAAGAGATGCCATTATAACCACCATCGTACAAATGATAAAGTCTAAGACAGTTGGAAGCCGGAGACATAACTCAATTGGTAAAGTGAACACGCAGAACCTGGGTTCAATCCTCAGGAGTCACATTAAATAAATAATCGATGATTTAAAAAATGGGCACGGTGACTTGGGTTTGTAATCCCAGCACCGAGGAGGCAGACACAGGAGGATCCCTGGGCAGCCAGGCAGGTCTAGACAGGAGAGCCCCAGGCCAGTGAAAGAGCCCGTCTCAAAAACCACAGTGGATGACGGTGCTTGAGGATAAAACCAGAGCTTGACCTCCGACCTCCACATGCATACACATCCATAAACACACACACATAAAGTTAAAATACAAACCTAGCAAATAGCACATTCAATTAGTGACATTTCCACCCTTGTAAAGCCACAAACAAAATGGCTTTTCCTAGTTGCATGTCCATTGAAGACTACGGATTTTTAAAAGCCAAACACCAGCATTCGGGAGAGAATAATTTTCCAGGCCCTGGGACCGCTGCTGTGCACTGCAGGTCAAACCAACCCAGACGCTTGAGCCTCTCCGGCTCTGTGCTGCACTATTCACTAAGGCCAGAAGATGGCGCTGCTTCTCCGTGGGTATTCAAGTACGTTCATTTTTGAAGTTTAATGGTTTGAGGATTTGTATGTCCGGGACAATGGTGATACAGGCACAGGTAATGTACAATGCGGGTTACAAGATGGACCTCATTCTCAAGAACCTTACATTGTAATCATAATGAAATGTAAAATTGGAACTTCTCTGAGTAGAAACATTGGAAAGTGCTGCTGCTGTAGAACCTTTCATTCCAAAAGCCCAAGCTTCTTTCCACAAACCAAAAAGTCATTTTTTTTTTCAGGAGCTGGAGGGATGAGTCAGTGCTCAGAACTTGCAGAGAAAGAGAGTCCAGGTCACAGCACTCAGATCAGGCAGCTCACAACCACCTGTAACTTGATTCCAACTCCAGGGGATCCAATGCCCTCTTCTGAGCTCTGCAGGCACCATGCTGTGTGTACACAAACACACACTCACCTGTGCACTCGTGCGCGTGCACACACACACAATTTAAAATAAAACAATTCTTTCTTTTTTTCCAACTATCTTAATATTTGTTTTTTAAATATTTATTTATTTATTATGTATACAATATTCTGTCTGTGTGTATGTCTGCAGGCCAGAAGAGGGCACCAGACCTCTTTACAGATGGTTGTGAGCCACCATGTGAATGCCGGGAATTGAACTCAGGACCTTTGGAAGAGCAGGCAATGCTCTTAACCACTGAGCCATCTCTCCAGCCCCCTTAATATTTATTTTAAACCCAGGATGGTGTTGAACTTATAGTCTTTCTGTCTCTACCTCCTGACTTCCGGGACCCCAAGTATGGAACACCACATCTGAGGTTTTCTGTTGTTATTGTTGCTTTGGAGCCTGTCCTGGAACTAGCTCTTGTAGACCAGGCTGGCCTCGAACTCACATTCTCCTACCTCTGCCTCCCGAGTTCCGAGATTAAAGGCCTGCACCACCACCGCCAGGCTAAAATAATTCTTTTTTAAAAATTCTAAATATCGACTGAGCAGTGGTGGTGCACACCTTGAATCCCAGTACTTGGGAAGCAGAGGCAAGCAGATCTCAGTGAGTTTGAGGCCAGCCTGATCTACAAAGCGAATTCCAGGACAAGCAGTACTGTTACACGGAGAAACCCCGTCTTGACAAACCAAAATAAATAAATAAATTCTAAATATCTTTTTTCCAGCCTGGTGTGATGGATGATCCTTGGCTATAATCTGAGCTCCTAGGGATTCTGGGAGAGTAGGATTCCAAGTCTGAGGTCAGCCTGGGCAAGTCAATGAAACTATCTCTAAAGAAACATAAAATTTGAAAGGGCTGAGTTTGTAGGTCAGTGGTAGAATGCTTCCCCAGTGTACACAAGGCATGGGGTTCCATCCCCAAACTGCCGCCGCTGCTGTGGCCGCCGCCACCACCACCACCGCTGACAGCAAACACGCTGTCTTGTGTACTGTGCGTATGCATAACTTTCACTTGTTCACTTGAAAATATGTATAAAAATAAAAACGGGCCAGGCCTGGAAGTTCATACCTTTAATCTCAGCACTCAGGGGGTAGAGGCAGGTGGGTGAATCGCTGTGAGTTTGAAACCAGCCTGGTCTGTGCAGTGAGTTTCAGGCCAGCCAAGGATACAGAGTGAGACCTATCTCAACTAAACACACGGAAAGAAAGAAGGAAAGAAAGAAAGAAACAAAGAAAGAAAGGTAAATAAATAATCATACATAAAAGGAATAATGAGCCAGGGGCTCTAATGCTCAAAGACAGTGGAAGCACAAACCTGGGCGCTGCAGGTTCGAGTTCCACTTCCCTGCACCCTTTCCGGCATAAGGGACTTGATCAATGGAACTGAATTGCAGTTCTTGTAAGTTAGGGTTTCTATTGCTGTCAAGAGACACCAGGACCACTGCAGCCTTTGTTTGTTTGTTTTCGAGACAGGGTTTCACTGTAGCTTTGGAGCCTACCTACCTCTGTAGATCAGGCTGGCCTCGAACTCAGAGAGATTTGCCTGCCTCTGCCTCCTGAGTGCTGGGATTAAAGGCGTGTGCCACCACCGCCCGGCCAACCATAGCAACTTTTACAAAGGAAAACTTTTCATTGGAGCTAGCTTACAGTTCAGAGGTTCAGTCCATTATCATCATGGTGAAAGCAGACATAGTGCTGGAGAAGGAGTTCTATATCTCAATAGAGTTCTATATCTTGATGGGAAGACAGCAGGAAGAGACTGTGAGCCACTAAGCCCAGCTTGAGCTTCTGAGACCTCAAACCCACCCCAGTGACACACCTCCTCCAACAACGCCATTTTCATTCAAACTACCACACAACTACAGACGAAAACCTCAAAGTTTTCCAGAATGTCAGGACCAGAGAGGGCACTGTCCAAACGCTACTTGGAAAATGCGGCCTTAAAAGATGTGGCAAGAGAACAGTGCCTGGCCCATGGCCGGTCCTCTCCAGACACTTGCTAAACTAAGAGTGAAGCCCCTCTGGCGGCAGAGTCACTCCCCATCACAATAGGTTTCACCCCCACTTTACAGGTGAGCAACACAAGGCTGCCCGCAGGAGCCCAACTTTATGAACTTTAAACAGCATTGATCCAGACATTGATCGTGCAGATGCAACACCCAGCCGGGTTTGATGGGGGCACGCATCAAACTTAGGAGTTAAGAGCAGAAGAACCCATTCAAGGCTACCCTGGTCCACACGGCAAATTCAGGGTCATACGCAGCGGTGGACAGTCCTCACGGATTCTTCGCGGGGGCTAAAACTTGGAACCAGACAAAGGAAGAAAAAGGAGTGGCATTAGTGCCATTCACTTGAATAAGTTTGCAATTCCCTTTGTATTTCATCTGCGAATTTGCATTTAGCTCTCGTCACAGCCACCGCTTAAGAGCTCTGTGCATGCCGGGCGGTGGTGGCGCACGCCTTTAATCCCAGCACTTGGGAGGCAGAGGCAGGCGGATCTCTGGGAGTTCGAGGCCAGCCTGGTCTACAAGAGCTAGTTCCAGGACAGGCTCCAAAGCTACAGAGAAACCCTGTCTCAAAAAACCAAAAAACAAAAAAAAAGAGCTCTGTGCACACATTAACGCCTGGTTCAAACTCGAGTGATATATTCTAACAAAACTAATTTAGCACCAGGATAAGTCATTCCTTAGCTCAAGCTTGCGTTGAATTTATGATCCTCCTGCCTCAGCCTTATGAATGCTAGAATCAGAGGCAACATCACCATACCTGGCTCATTTGTTTCCATTTAAAAGACTGTGTGGGGCCAGTGAGATGGCTCAGGGGAAGAAAGCTTTTCCTGCCTCATCTCAGTGTGATCCTTGGGGCCCACGTGGTAGGAGGGAAGAACGGACATCTCCTAAAGTCGCCCTCTGATCTTCACACAAGTGCTTCTCTCTCTCTCTCTCTCTCTCTCTCTCTCTCTCTCTCTCTCTCTCTCTCTCTCTCTCTCACGCACACACACAAAGACTGTATGAACAGTGAGTGAAGTTAGACACATGGAGTGAGTATGTGGTTTGTGTGTGTACGTGCGCACGTGTGTGTGTGTGTTGTGTGTGTGTAAAACCATCACAAGAATCACTAATAAGCCATCGCACCCACTCTCCGGAGCAGTTGTCCACTCTGGTAAATGTACGGCTGTCTGGAAACTGCCTCTGCCACAGGTCAGCATCCCCAGGAATTCAAATATGCATCACTGAGAAAGAGCAAAACTCAGGCTTTGAAGTGTGTTTTCCACTGAGCGTGTGCTGCTTTTATACCTATGTGCTGGGAGCATCAAAAGACCTTAAGGCACCGTGTGGTAGAAACTGTCTTGATGGCCTTTACTGGAGTCTGATGTCCCACACATTGTGGGTGGCGCCATTCCCTGGGCTTGGGGCCCAGGCTGTGTGAGGGCTGAGCACAGCGGGTGTACACGCATAGGTCCCCTATCTGTTCCTGACCGTGGATGCTACTGGCTGCTTTGAGATTGGGCCTTGGCTTCCCTGCGATGACAGGCTGTAATCAAGAATTGGACACCAAATGAACTCTTTCTCCCCTGGCTTGCTTTTTGTCAGGGTAGTTTATCACAGAAGGAAACAGAAATAGAAATTGGTAGCCAATGGGGTATGGTCTTTTCTATGATAAACCTGCCATGTTGCTTTTAAGGCTTTTGGAACCTCTCTTTGTGAGGAACATGGACGTACTTGGTATGTTGGGCTAGAAAAGCTGTTGAATGCTGAGAGAAGAATTTGGCTCGAGTAGAAGCTTGAGAGACAGTGACCGTGAAGCCCCAGCTCTCGAATCCAGCGGGGACAAGAACTTGAGCAGGGATGGGGACAAGGGCCATTTACATACTGCTCTGACCAAGCAAGAATCTGGATTTATTCTGCCTGACCTGAGACTCTGAATGACGCTGAATTGAGAGATGGACAGTTTTGTTTGGCAGAGGGAATTGCAATACGGGAGAGCATTCTGGCTAATGCTTGAGAGTGCAGCTGTCCCCAGCACCGCTGCAGGGAGACCTCACGTGGCTTACTGGGACACTGGGAAAGATGTCCTGAAGGCAAGGCCCCCACCTATCAGAGGCTCCATCTTCTGGGGATCTGAATCCGTTCAAAGGAAAAATGCTAGACTGATGGGGTTCTCTGCTCCTCAAGTAACTGCAATGAGAAGCTGTTTCTCCAGAGCCAACTCCAGGAAACCCATACAGCTGCGGTCCAAGCGGACCAGACTGCATCCCAAGAGGGCAGCAGAAGTTGATGGTGTCAAAACCATTATCCTTATGGTACTGGTTTCAAAGGCAAAGATGCAAGATTAAAGGGGCCATGGAAAGCAGCTGAGGCCAGGCACCCAGTGACAGGATCTTTGTTCTGGCAGAGAGGCCCTGAAAGGATAGCGTATGGAGATGTGAGGGTGAAGCCATGGTTGCAATAGACCTCACGGTATTGGAGATGCCAGGACCTTTGGTCATGGTGACAATAGAGACCTCAGGGTATTGGCAATGCCAGGACCATTGTACGTCTGCCAAGGCCAGCTGTAGGTGTGGAGTGTGTGCAGCCTAAGATGTGGGGCTTCAGCAAGTGGCAGAGCTGGGGGTGCAGCTACTCAATCCCTTTGGAGCCCAGAACTGCAGGATCCAGATACTGGACACAAGATTTGGTGCTATCCCTGCTGGGCTTCAGCTTTGCTTTGGGGAACTGTCCATTTGCTAGAGACCCCTGGCCTTTCATTTTAGAATAAGAAAGTTTATTTCTTCCATTGTATGTTGACAGTATAAAACTTGCTTGATTTTATTTGAGCTCAAAGTTGGCAGAGTTTGGACTTTCAAAATAGATTTTTTTGAGTTTTTTGTTGTTTTATGTTTTTTTGGAGATAGCTCTGGCTATTCTGAAACTCTCTCTCTAGACCATGCTGGCCTCAAACTTGGAGATCCTCCTGCCTGTCTCCCAAGTGCTAGAATTAAAAGTATGTGTCGCCACCTCCCAGCTAAAGTACTGGAGTTAAAGATTATGGTGTGATGGTTGATTTTATGTCAACTTGACACAAGCTAGAATCATCTAAGAGGAGAGAAGTTCAATTGAGATATTCCTCCATAAAACTGAGCTGTAGGCAAGCCTGTAGAGCATTTTTTTTAAGTTAGTGATTGATGGGGGAGGGCCCAGCCCATTGTGGGTGGTACTATCCCTGGGCTGGTGGTCCTGGGTTCTAGAAGAAAGCAGGGTGGGCAAGCCAGGAGGAACAAGCCAGTAAGCAGCACCCCTCCACAGCCTCTGCATCAGCTCCTGCCTCCAGGTCTCTGCCCTGCTTGAGTTCGTTTCCTGACTTCCTTTGATGATGACCAATGGTGTAGAAGTAAAAGCCAAAGAAACCCTTTCCTCCCCAAGTTGCTTCTGGTCATGGCGTCTTACCACAGCAAAGTAACCCTAAGAAAGACACTAAGGGAACTTTTAAAGTTCAACTATAGTTTATGAGATAAGCATGATGCCTTGGGACAAGGGGTGGAAGGTTGTGGCTTAAAGTGATCCATTGGTGAAGCTGACAAGAGGCACAGTCTGATGGTTACTGTTTTTCAGAAAGGGTCTCACTATGGAGCCCTGACTGACCTCGAACTCGCTCTGTAGACCAGCCTGGCCTCAGCTCAGAGAGATCTGTCTGCCTTTACCTCCCACGTGCTGGGATCAAAGGTGCTCACCACACCCTTCTGATGGCTACTTGTCAGGTAGATTGTCACCATGGTTGTCTAGGTAACGTTGGCGTGTGGGCACGTGAGTGGGGGATTATCTTGACTACTTTGAGGTGGGAAGGCCCTCAGCATGGCAAGCGCCACTCCCTGGGATGTGTGTGCTGGATGGTCCTAGGTCTTGGTCCTGAGTTGTACAAGAAGAGGGGCTGAGCACAAGCAAACGCGTACACATTTCTTCTTCTTCTGTTCTTGACTCAGTGGGATTTAGCTGCTTGCAGTTCTTTCTTTGACTTTGTTGTGATAACCAAACAATTGAAGCTGCTTTTGTTTTATCACAGGAACCGCCAACTCAACAGGATCTAAAATAACCGAGAAGACAAGCCTCGACAGGGTCTCCGGGGTGGGAAGACCAACTGTCACTGTGGGCAACACCATCCCAAGGGCTGGAATCCTGGACTGAAGAAAACAGATGGGCACAAGCATCCCTCCTCTGCTCCTGGCTGAAGGCAATGTGACCCGCCGCTCGGGCTCCTGGACCACAAGCTGGAGTAAATCCTTCCTTAGGGGCTCTGGTATTCATCACAGCAACAAGTATCTAGTACAGCTAAACAGGGAAAGGAGCTGGATGGTGGTGGATCTGTGAGTTCAAGGCCAGTCTGGTCTACAAGGGAAGTTCCAGGACAGCCAGGGCTACAGAGAAACCCTGTCTTAAAAAACAAAAAACAGGGAAAGAAAAACATGAGTTCAGGACTTCAATTCCCAGCACAAAATCACGGGATGACTTAATGTCTGCCCTGGAAAGGGGCCTGCTCAACACATTCCCGGGTGTCTGATAGTGTTTGAGGTAGCAAACGCCTTCTCAGTACCTGTTTGTGAAGACCAGAAGTGTTTGTACCCATCAACACCAGCACTCTCGCTGGCCTCCATCTAGGGACTAACTCTCCAGCTCTGTCATCATTTAGGTCACAGGAACCGTCTCTCCCTTCCACCAAATGGCCCACTCCATGGGTGACACGGTACTGACAGAACCAGTGAGCACAAAGTACTAGTAAGATATCTGCATATCGCAGGAAATCCAGGAAATGATAATACAGCAGACTTTAGTGGAATTTCTGGGGGTTCAGTAGCCTGGGTGGGTGGGCTCTTTGGATTTCAGAGTCCACATCTTTGTCACTTGTGGCCTGGAGGTACAGTGCAGCAGCAGAGTGCTTGCCTATTATGTCCGAGGTCCTGGGTTCATTCCAGCATCACCAAAAATGATAAATAGCAATAATTCACCATTTGTGAGTGGCCTACTAAGTGTGCCTCTCACTGAGTCCCCACAACTGCTAGATTTGAGGCCATCCCAAGAGAGGCATCTCTGCGCCAGGTCTGGGCTGCGGTTCAGGCTGCTGTCACTGTTTGTAGCAGGCAGTGCCAGTGACAGAGAAGCCGAGCCCTGAAGCCCCACCCAACAGGAACTTTTCTTGTTTGTATATTTGCTGCACACCTCTTTGGTTCCTCCCTTGTCACCTACCATAAGTGTACTCATAACAGCTAACTTCGTCACACGGAAGTGTGCCGACAGAGCGAGAGAGCAGCACCCAGGGGTTCTTACTCATTCCCAGTTGTACACAGGGTGGCTGTGCTGTGGCAGGCAGCAAAGCAGCAGTTTCCCGCTGTAAGGCTGGGTTTAAGGGAGCTGTGCGGGGAAAGACACACGCTGAGATGGCCATCACGTTAAGCTGGCTGATCTTCAGTTATTTCAAAACTGCAGGTTGCTGTGAGGAAGCCATTTGGTAGATGTGACTTAGAGCTAACAATAACAAAAGAGATTATCCTGGAGAGCAGAGCGCCACCTATCCGAGGACTGTCCTTCCTCACGGCCTGCCCTAAGACTGTCAGCTTTGCCTGGCCGGCCCCAGGCCAGCAACTGCATAAAGCACTTCCTTGCAAGGGACTTAGACAGGTGACTAATAGACAAGACAAACTACTAGTACTGTTGGCTGTTTCTGGAGTAAACGTGACTTTTATTCAAATCAAGAGAAAATGTTGCTTCCCTGGAAAGTTGGTTTTCACTAAAATCAGAGTAGGCACTGAACAGACCTGGCCAGTCCCAGGATTCCGAAGGATTCTGTTGGAGTCAAGCGGAGACTCAAGGCCACTCTCCTCAAATAGTGTTTAGTGTGTACAGGAGTATTACACAGCCACTTTTAATGATGCCCATTACCAGCTGGGTGGTGGTGGCGCCAGCCTGGTCTACAAGAGCTAGTTCAGGACAGGCTCCAAAAGCTACAGAGAAACCCTGTCTCAAAAAAAAAAAAAAAAATGCCCATTACCAACTGCTTCCAAAAGGTTGGAAATACCAACTATCCTAACACCAACTGTGGCTAAGGCAGGGAACCACTGGCTGCTGAACAGAGGTAATGGGGGAAATTCCCCTTCTGTCATTCCGAGTATGGAGTCTCATGAAGAAATCTCGATTGAGGGATGGCCAAGTGTGGTCAAGGGCAGCCTCACTGTCAGTTCAAGGCTCCCCAGAATGGTAATGCTCACCTACTTACTATCACTGCTTTCGGCTACGACGGCAATGCAGTAGATGTGGCAGTTACATACAACTGCAACATACCCACACCAAAATGTGGGCATAAATGCTCAGTTTACAATAGTAACAACAACAAAAAATCCTTCAACAGATGAACCAGCCGGGCGGTGGTGGAGCACGCCTTTAATCCCAGCACTCGGGAGGCAAAGGCAGGCGGATCTCTGTGAGTTCGAGACCAGCCTGGTCTACAGAGCTAGTTCCAGGACAGGCTCCAAAACCAGAGAAACCCTGTCTCGAAAAACCCAAAAAAAAAAAAAAAAACAGACGAACCAAACGTAGTAAATCTATTTAGTGGACTAGTACTTGGCCAGAAAGATGAGGCATTTGACAAATCATGAAAACACCATGTAGCTAGACTCAACGGCCAGCTTTTGGATATTGCATGGTTCCATTTGTGTGAAATGTGGACAGGCAAATTCTGAGACACAAAGCAGATTAGTGGGCTGGGGAGGCAGCTCAGTAAAATGCTTGCCACACAAGCATCATGACCTTAGTTTGATTTCCCAGGATTAATGCTTAAAAAACCAGGTATAGGAACTAGAGACATGACTCAGCAGTTAAGAGCACTAGCTGTGCTGGGCGGTGGTGGCGCACACCTTTAGTCCCAGCACTCGTGAGGCAGAGGCAGGCGGATCTCTGTGAGTTCGAGGCCAGCCTGGTCTATAAGAGCTAGTGCCAGGACAGGCTCCAAAGCTACAGAAAAACCCTGTCTCGAAAAAACTGGAAAAAAAAAAAAAAGAGCACTAGCTGCTCTTCCAGAGGACCCGGGTTCAACTCCCGGGACCCACGCTGCAGCTCACAACTCTAACTCCAGTTCCAGGGGATCCACTGGGCATACACATACACAGACATGTATACATGCAAAACACCCATAATTTAAAAAAAGAAAATCAAATGCAGAGGCACATGCCAGTAATCCCAGCACTGGGGAGGCAGAGAGGTTAATGCCTGGGACTTGCTGCCATCCAGTCTAGCCAAGTCAGCAAACTCCAGGCGCAATGAGACGGTCTCAAAAATTAAGGAAGTGGGACTAGAGAGATGGCTCAGTGGTTAAGAGCATTGCCTGCTCTTCCAAAGGTCCTGAGTTCAATTCCCAGCAACCACATGGTGGCTCACAACCATCTGTAATGAGGTCTGGTGCCCTCTTCTGGCCTGCAGGCATACACACAGACAGAATATTGTATACATAATAAATATTTAAAAAAAATTAAGGAAGTGATGGAAACACATGTGGACACATGGACAGACTGATAGATTAGTGTTTTCTAAAGGCTGAACAGAGTGGGAATTGACTTCAAAGAGCTACAGGGTTTCTTTCAAGGTTGCAAACATTCTGGAGCTGTTTGCATAAGCACGTATCTGAGATATACTAAAATCCACTGACCTATGTACCTGCAGAGTTCAGTAGGGAACCCAGAACCTAGTGACAAACCAGTCCCTCCTCTGCTACCTTAAACCAAGATCAAACCTGGCTGTAAATCAGTAGCCAGAGTTTACAATCCCACTTGTCCTAGCATCCATGACTTTAGGTGTTCCTGGTTTGCGTGCAAATGTGTGGGAAGGAGAAAGGCTGGTGCAATATGTGTGAAAGTAATCTTGATTTTCCCCGGAATTTTGTTTCCTGACTTCATTATTTTACTTCACTTCTCACAACCAGCCACGCTTTAGGGAAGCAGCATTTTCTTCATATACTGATTATGGTTCAGAAAGGTCAAACAACTCATCCATATACAGGAGTGGATGACGGGGACTGGAGCCAAGACCTCACATTTTCCCTCAACACTGTTGTTGCATACTGGACCTGTCTAAAAAGCCCACGTATCACAACAGGAGGCAGCAGCAAGAACCTGGCACTCTGCTGGTCCTCTTTAACCTTTTGCAGGCCTCTATGAGCACAGCAGCCACCCATGGGTGATTAGGGCTAGCCCCAAACTTTAAGGTGTACCAATGAGAAGTCTGCCACCCCACTTAATCTGTAGAGCTGGCAAGATGGTTTAAAGGCTTGCTATTCCTCCAAGAGTCTTCCGGAAGGACAGCTGACCCACATCAGGGGGACTGCCTAGACTGCCAAACGCTGCTTCCATTTGGCCAGGAATACTTTTCTAGCACTTGCTACTGATGGGCACAGCTGTGCTTGAAGATAAAGCAGTGGATGATGTGGGTGGAGAAATAAGCCAGGCAGGTTGGCAGAGACTATGGAGAACGAAAAGTGGTCAAGGAAACGGTGGGAGAAGGGCACACCATTATGCATGACATCCAGGCCTAGGCTTGAGATCACTAGGACTCAGGGACAGAGACTGATAGCAACACACTACAGTGGGCAACTCCTACCCGCTGTAAACTGTTGTCTCTACCAGGTACCCTTCACTTATTCCCAGTGTTCTTGTTCTCCAGAGGGAGGGGACTGACCCCCTTGAGACCCTTCCCAACTGGTTGGGGAGGCCCCATGACTGGGAAAAAGGGCAGATACTGACGCCCCTTTTCTCTACCCCACCTGGGCACAGCTTTGAGTGGCTGTTTCCTCTGCACGAATTCCAGTTCCCAACTTCCTCTCGTGTGGTCCTGTTTTCATTCCCTTCCAGGGCCCCACAAGATGGGACTGGTCACCAAGCCCTGCAGAATTAGACCAGACTTACCTGTATAGTTGTCCAGATGAGATCTGGAGCAAAAGTAGATGCTTTGGGCACTATAGTCCTATTATCACAGTTGAAATGTGAACTGAGGCCTTGTCTCGGCATACCCCAAGGCTCCAGCTCTGCCAATCACTAACTAGAAAAGGCTGAGCAACACTGTGGGGTCTTCAGTCCCTTCTTAATCCCTTGGTACCTACTTCACTGTCTCAGAGGCAGTCTTCCCAAGATCCAGCAAATCAGCTTCAAATCTGAAGCCCTGCTGACCTCCATGACCCATTGGTAACACACTCCCATTCTCCTTCACCCTAGGAAACACCATTCTACCCACCATGTAGCACCAACAGCACCAGGCCAACCAACCAAACCTTCACCCCTAAAGAAACCTCAACAGCTCAGAAGTGCATCAATCGACCTTTAATGTCCAAAAGAGGCGTGGATGCAGAGCATAGATGTGGCAGGGTCTTAGTCCCT
This sequence comes from Microtus pennsylvanicus, assembly GCF_037038515.1. Classification (NCBI taxonomy): domain Eukaryota; kingdom Metazoa; phylum Chordata; class Mammalia; order Rodentia; family Cricetidae; genus Microtus; species Microtus pennsylvanicus. The sequence goes on along the minus strand of NC_134589.1, from coordinate 33,617,402 downwards.
GCACCAAAAATGAGAGATGAACAAAAACTAGACACTTCCAACTGGCCAGTCTTGGAGGGTAGGGAGAAACACAGATCTGGACATTCGTAAGAAAAATAAAACCTAAAAATCAAACATTCAAATCTTGTACCCAGTGAAACGTTTGAACAGGGAACTCAGTCACTACCAGTTCCCACCCTCCCCTGCCAGCATTGAAGAAAAAATAGCTCAATACACACTAAGGGATCAGGAGGAAGGGGCATTCTCCTGCCTTCCCCCACCCCCAAGAATGGGCTGGGGGAGCTAGATTTCCCCCACCCTTACAGTGTCACCCCACTCAATGTTCTGAATGTGACTCATTAGAACCAGCAGCTCAATTGGCAATGACGACCCCCACCCACCCCAATCATGTCAACAGCGAGGTTTCCCTTGCACCCTCTCTGGAAGGTCCTCCCACTCAGTCCTTCACTTCCTGACTCTCAGAGCTTCATTACTGTACTTCAGACCTGTTCCAAGGAGTTCCCCCTCTCTGCCCTCGTTTCTTTCATTCCCAATTCCCACTAGAGGTTGGGACACAAGTTGCCCCCTGCCCCCAGATCCAACTCCAGGGTGGATGGCAGTAGGGCCATCTTGTCCTGGATGACCTTCCAAAAACATTCCCAGGAACAGGCAGCTATAGGGCAAAGCAGGGTGTCCAAGCTAGATGGCTGAGGGGACACCAACCTGTCGTTGCCCCAAAAGGTAACATAAAAGCCCACTTAGAACTAACTGTGCCCCCTACCTCCCCGTACACCCTAGAGATTTCACGTATCCTGCCCCTTCCCTCCCTTCTACCCCAGACCCACCCCACGCACACGCACACAGACAAACACAAACACACAGGAAGAATCGAGTGGACACTGATTTGGTTGGATCGCTAAGACCTAACTAAGGACTACAGTCACCAGAAATTCCCTTGCCAGCCAACAACAGGGCTGCTCTAAGAGAACTGAGGAATGAGAAAAACGAGGGCTGAGCAGGGAGCAGACAGAAGAATGGAAAGGGCAAAGTCAAGCTAATCCTACTCCCAGCATCCTCCCCACATGACCTCTGGCTGGAAGAATAAAGGAAGGTAATCCACAAAGACACAGCCCTTACTTAGAGACCCTGACAAGGACAGCAAGACACATCTGCTCCCCACTCCCACACCATAAACATCTATCTCAGGGCCTCTTAAACACTGCACCCCACCACCCCTGCCCCAAGCCATAAAGTCACAGTTCTGTGGAATATTCTCCCTGGTACTAGATCAATCCCCCCACCCGACTTCCTATCCCTCTCCTTGCCAATCCTAAAGCTGTCCTCATAGTCTCCGGCCCTTCTAAAGCAGCATCCACCACAAGAATAGGCAGCTGCAGTGTTCCCTCTACCTCCAGAGACCTATTCCAAGTCCTCAGCCTCCTAGTCTCTTGGGCTTCGCTGAGGGCATTTTATACAGGGAGAGAAAGAGAAAATGAGGGTGGGAGAGAGTTCCTAGTGCAGTACAACCAAAAAAAAAAATCTTTAAAGTCTTACAAAAAATAAACATAAAGCAGCCTTCTTCCCCAGGCAACTAAACAGAAAGAAGTTTGGTTTTTGTTTACTGCGACACACACATGAAATCGAGTATACAGTCCATGCAGTAGCACAGCCATTGGAGAGGACTTCCTGATGCTGGCCCCAGTGCAAAACAGTCCCAGCAACACCGCCTGCTTGCCATTGCTGCCGCCGCCACTGACACCTTCCCCTTGGCCACCTAGCCTGACTTGAAGAGGAGGATTGCAACTTGACCCAAGTAAAAATAGATGAAGTGCTTCGTCTCGTGTGTGACATAGCTGCCGAAATTCCGGCCCACGATACAGTGCCAGGTAGGGTTATATTTCTTGTCAAATTCCTACAAAAAGAGAGAGAAAGAAAGGTGGTACAAACTCAGAAGGGGAGTCACTGCAGTAGTTCCAGCACACACATTCAGCTGTTCCCACCCACCTCGTCAGTATCCAAGCCAACCCTGCACCCCAGCCCAGGGCCTCAGAGGCTCAGGTTCTAAGGCTGGCAACAACACTCCCACCCTCATCAATAATCAACACCACAAAGGCTCCATTATTCCTCGCAGCCAAGCCTCTAGCACTCTACACCCTGATCATCTCCCCATCCTCTAGTTACCCCACACCCAGACCTGCCCACCCTGACTCGTCAAGATGACAATCAGAAACCAGGACGGCATACAGCTAAGTGGGGCCCGGTCACCCACTGCCTCACACATTGCTAAGCCAGCATTCCACGCAGGAACAAATGGGGACTGCTGACGTCCCAGAGAGCAGCGACACGGCCCCACGTGTGACATGCACGCCAATTCCCTCACTCTACAAAGGGCCCAGCCCACAGCTCAGTTCTAGACTGTGAAAGGACAGTCGCCCCCACCCCCACGGCTGCCCCATGGCTCTCCTGTCACTGGATGCTCCACATACTTGTCTAACTTCCTAAAAGCGCCCACACCACACAATTCCAGGAGGCACAAAGGAACAAAGGAAGCCAAATTAACTTCAATCCTAATTCTAGACTGTCTGAAGGAGAGCCATCATCACTTTCCTCTCAGGCTGAGAGACTAAGAGTCTACTTTCTCTCTCTGGGTGGACTGGTGAGGTCATCAATCACGTATGACTGACTCTGTAGCCCCAGCCCCACACATAACAAGGTCTCTCATGATTCCCATGTCTGATTCTACCCTTCAAGGGCAGGAAAACAAGAGTTCTGTGAGACTGGAGCCCCCACTGGGCACATCTTACTACTACACAGACTGCCCCCACACTCTTCACATACTTTTTAAAAATGCCAGCGCTTAGATGACCAATGACAAGGTCTATGGCTCTAGTTAAGACATGGGTCCTGGGGGCTGGAGAGGGAGAGCAGTAAGGAGCACTGGCTACTCTTGTCAACACCCTGGGCTTAATTCTCTGCACCCACACAGCGGCTCACAGCAACCTGTAACTCCTATTCCAAATAATCTAATGCCCTCTTCTGACCTCCACAGGGACCAAGTACACATGTGACAAACAGACATACATGAAAAGCAACACAGTCATACGATAAGGATATAAACAACACAGCTAGGTCTTGACTGGAAATCAGGAGCCCATGCTTACTCCTCTTCAACTGTCTCTTCTGTGTTAACAATTTCCACTCAGGTATTCATTTAGGAATTTTTCTTTTAAATATTTACATTTATTTGTTTATTTGGGAGTGGTTGAATACGCCACAATACACGTGAAGAAGTTAGAAGACAACTTGCAGGAGTCCATTCTCCCCTCCCACCATGTGAGCTTCCGGAATCAAACGCAGGTCATCAGGCTTGGCAGCAACCACCCTTGCCCACTGCACCATCTCACCAGCCCCATTTAGGAATTTTTCAATAACCAAACTATTGTTGAACCATTTCTATAAATATTACACTGTCAGTTCATCTGTGGGTTCTATATCCATATATTCAACCAACCATATATTTAAAATATTCAGGAAAAAAACACACCTATGTTGAATCAGAACAGATTTTCTTCTCTATTATTTCCTAAAGTCCCTACAGAAATCAAGAGTCTGAATATTCAAGATCCTGGACCTTGACATATAGGCCAGGCTGGCCTCAAACACAGATCCGCCAGCCTCGGCTTCCAGAGTGCTGGGATTAAAGGCGTGCCCCACCACGGCCAGGCTTTATGCTCGTGCTTTTAAGAATGTAGGGAGGGGGTTGTTGGAGTTGGCTCGGCAGTTAAGAACACCTGCTGCTCTCCCAGGGACCTGGATTCAACTCCCAGCACCCACATAGCAGCTCACAACCATCTGTAACTCCAGTCCCAGGGGGTCTGATGGCCTCTTCTGGCCTCCACAGGTACCAGGCATGCACTGTGGTACACAGACATACACATAAGCAAAATACCTATACACATAATTTCTTAAAAATAAGAGAATATAGGGAGAAGAGTAGTAAACATTGTAAAAATATGCAGACCCTAAGTCCTTTTGTAGGGAAAGGAAATGTTCCATATCATGAGGATTATAAAGGATACACCACTCTAAATGAAGACGTTCACTGAAAATCTGCTCAGAATCAAACAGTATTCATTCAAATGTTAATTTTGAATATTGGATAATTCTCAACTGGGCCAGTAATATTAGTTCTGAAGCTTCTCCGCGTAGTATTCCCTTCCCCAGTGCCTTGCAGTGGCACAATTATTTGTAGAACACACGCAGCTTCAGCAGAGCTCTTATCAAGAATCATTAAGGTGATTGCTTTGGCAATTCAGAATAACCCCATAATCCAGCTGTTTTACACATTTACAAGCTTTTGTCTGAAGGGCTACACCTGCTTTCTCAGAAACTGGCTGCCCCACCCCTGCCCTCATCTCGAATGTAGCTCAACTGTCAGTCCTCACGCTACAGGCTTACCTTCTTGATATAGGCAGCAATGTCCTTCTCTATGTTGTATTTCTCCATGGCCTGTGTGGCGCAGTCAACGGCATCCTGTTGCATGTCCTCAGACATGTCTGCGTTCTTGATCACTGCCTTGCGGTCAGACATCGTGACACTGCAGTGGGAGCACAGAAGTACAGCTGACGACTTCTCAGTATGGGCAGGAGGCTAAGCTATGGGGTGGGAGCCTCACGGCTAGAGAAGGGGGATTATAGAAGGTGGAAGAAGAATATGAAACACAGACGAGAGACATTAAGGGAAACCTATGCTGGGCGAGGTGGAGCACACCATAATCCCAGCACCTAGGAGCCAGAGGTAGTTGGATCTCTGCGTTCCAGGCCAACCAGAGCCAAACACTAACTAGCTTTCATAGAAATATGGTTCTTACTTTTTGGAAACACAGGGCAAGTTAAAGAGAAATGTAGATGTAAGATGTCATGTTTTAAAAACACACAAAAAACGAATTCTCTAACTCTTAATAGCTACATATTTCATGCACTCTGAACTGCAAGACAACGGTGATAACCACAGTGGTACAATAAATCCCCTAACTGTATCTTTCAGCAAGTTAGTTTACCTTTGTGTTACGCCACTGGTCGTAAAATGGGGATCGCAGCACTATCCTAAGGATAAAGCCCAAGCTAACACCTGAAAAGATTAAGCGCATGATTGATTTATTGACTATTACATACACTGGTCTCAAGGCAGACAACACCTGCTAAACATTAGTGTCCCTGATTTCTGGTCCTGACTCTGAACACTTGTGGTCTGGGCAAGTCATCTGGCCTTTCTGTATCGATTACCTCCATTTTAGCAATGAGGTCAGCTCTCAATTGGAGGTTGTTTAAGAATTAACTAAGGTTATATGAGAGCATCTGCAAACTAGGAGAAGTCTACGCAAGGGGGCTGGCTGTCCAACAGCCAGACACAACCAACACCTGCTTTTATAAATCAAAGCTTTATAGGAATACATTACAACAGCAGAGATGAGTCCTAAAGACTATTCTGCCCATAAAGTCTAAAATATATTCACTATCCCTCACAGAAAAAAGGCCAACTCCACTTTGGTACAAATAAAAGGAGCTTCGGACACAAGGCCTGGTGGCAAGGATGTCACAACAACCTCATAAATCCTGGGGGCCGGTACACCTCTACCTAGAGAAGCAGTCACATGCCATCATCACAGCCCATCCTTCTGCTTCCCCACTCCTTACTACCATGTTCAATCTTTAAAGTGCAATAGAATTTCTGAATTCTAGAATTTAGTCACAGCCAACAGTGACTTGTCATTTCTCTGAATTTTTGCTTCCTCACATGAAAATTGTTTTTATTCACTCAAAAAGCATTAATGAAATAAAAAGTTGGAGAAATATCTTATCATCCTGACAGGAAAGCTAAGAACTTTCTTTTAAATAAAAACAGGGCCAGGTACAGTGATTCAGACCTGAAATTCTAACACTTGGGGGATAGCAGCAAGAAGATCAATGCCTCGGCTACCATGAGACCCAAGGAAAACACAGGACCGAGAAAAACCTGTAGATGGACGAGGAGCATGACACAGACACGTGAAGTCTAAGAACAGGGCTGTTAACATGTCATAGCCTTGTTTCATAGCTTCCTGGGCCATGGCACCATCCAGCAAGCAACCACTCCGAGGCTGATCCTGCACAGACCCTTCTACCCTGGCAGCCTCTGGGTATATCAACAGAAATGGGCCACCGTATCCTGCCCTGTCCTTGACCAGTCTCACTGATCCCCTCACCTCAACTCCAAAAGCACCACTGGTTGTGGTCCAGCCCAGTGGGAAAAAAAGATGCTGTTCCCTCTGAGCAAGTCTGACACGCGGCTACACCGGCTACACAGGAGCCTGGCTGCTCAAGGAGAGATTCCTGGTATCATTCCACGTTACCCACTGCGTAAGATAAAAAGAACTCAGACCATGGCTGCCAGGCTAGAAGCCCTTGACCGAACCCAAGGCACCTTTGCGTGACACTGTCAAATGAAGCAAGACTTCTTCCACTTAAGCAGACACCAGCTAGTGTTTAGATCGGAAGCCCCCACCCCCCTCTACCCCCAGAAAATCTGGAGCATCCAAGGAGTCTGCGGTGGTGAAGAAAAGGTCAAGGGCTGCGGTTCAGAGGCTGACTATTCAATGACCTTGGGCAAACAATCACATTTAAAAAGACAATGGCTGGCTTGAGAGAAACAGGGCGATCTCTAGGAGGTCTGAGCAAAGAAAAAGGCTGGTGTGTCGTCAGAGACCTTTCTAGAAGTGAAGAAACAACAATGTCACCTGGTGGCCTGTTCCAGGTTACCACTCAGAAGGGGGCACTGTTTACAAATCCAGAGGTTGGGGGTGGAGCCTGGCTACAGACAACGAAGTATGAAATTGGCACCATTTTGCCAAAAAAGCTCACCTGCTTCACTGCCTCATTCCTCAAGCCCCAAGGATCAACTCTGTCACAGTAATTAAAAGCTATCTTACTCTCCGAGAGGGAGCCTGCGATTACATAATGCTGGTCTTGTGACTACAAAGCCACGATTCTTCACCCCTAGCCCCTCAGGCGTCGCAGAAAGGTGAGGCCCAGCCCCAGCAAGCCCTATCCAAGGTGCCAGAGAGAAAAGGAAAAGGAGCTAGAAGCCCAGCTGGCCTTTCCCTCGTGGGAGGGGGCAGCTGGGCCTCCAGATAAAAGGATGGCCAAAGGGCCCCAAGCCAGCTTCCTGAGTCACGAGCCAGTAGCTCCTGCGAAGACGCAAAAGGAGCTCTCCAGGACAGTTCTCATCGTCTGTCCCCGGTCTTGCGACAAAAGAAAAAAAAAAGGCTAAACCTCAAATGACACGGAGCACCTTGCACCATTCCTTAACACGTAAAAGCGTTATCGCCTCCCTTTGGATTTCCAAGGGGGCCGTCCCCCCCCCCCACACCCCACCCCATCCTCCAGAGGACAGCGACCACGGGCAACATCTGGTAATTGAGAATGCATCGGCCGCCCCGCCGGATCCGCAGGCCGTGGTCAGTCCTTCGCCCTCCCCCTCCAGGCCTGGAGCAGCGCCGGAGTGACCGGGCGACCTCTCTGCAGGAAGGACGGCCCGGAAGGTGGCGGTGGCGGCGGGAGGAGCCGCGTCATGCCCGAGCCCTCTCCACCCGCTCGCCTCGGACCCCAGAGGCCTCCCTGCAGCGCAGGCAGGCGGCTTCTCCCCGGGGGTTGCGGGGCCTCCAGCCGCCGCCCGAGGGTCTCCGGAGCTCGGGCCGCCCCCGTGCCCCAGCTCACCGTCACGCAGGCGAGTCCGCACAGGCCCCTGGGGAGCAGCGCTGGGCTGAAGCAGAGCGCGGTCAGGGGCGGTGTCCCCTGGGCTCGTCCTGCAGCAGCAGCCGCTGCCGCCGCGGTGTCCCCCTGCTCCCGCAGCCCCGGGCCGAGCGCTCGCGCCGCCGTCCGTCCACCCTCCGAGCTCCCTCGGCCGCCCGCGCTCCGCCTCGAGCCACCCGGCAGCCCGCCTGGTCCCGCTGGTGCCTCGCCGTCCGCTATGCTCCGCCGCTGAGCGCGGCCGACGCGCGGCCCTGAAATAGAGCCCCGCCCCCGCCCCCCTGCCGCGCGCGCCGCCGTCCGCGCTCCCCATTGGCTGCGCCAGCCGGGCCCCGCACTGCGGGCTTCTCCCCGCGCCGCTCTCGCTCCACATCTTGTTTCCTCCCACAATGCCTCGGGGCGGAGGAGGGGGTGGGGAAGGGGGGGGAGCTGGAGAAGGTGGGGGGAGGGAGCGGTGGCTTTTCGAAGAGGAGAAAGGAGGATGCCGACCCCCTCGGCTCAGGCCTGGAGAGGCCAGCCCGGGAAAGGTATAAAGAGAGGAGGACCAGAAAGGAAAAGAAAGAGGGGCGTGGAGACCCCAGTCTCAGGGAGAACGGAAGAATGGAGGGATGGAGATCTCAGACTCAGGAGGGAAGGCCTCCGGGTCCCAACTTTGCAAAGAGGCCGGGGAGGGCATGATAATCACCAGGGATGGGGGAAAACACAGGACACTATTTCCCTCGACTGGCAACACTTGTGATGGGAACAGCCAAGCCCCATGGTGAAGTAAAGGCATAAGCAGTCCTCGGGGTCCCCTGCCCTCACATTCTGGAAAGGTCTCCTGCTTCTAGCTCAGCCTTTGTTCACGAATCTCATGACCATTCTCCCTAGCCGTAGTTGGTGTCCTAGCCGCTATCTTCAAGAACAATGGAGGTACAACTTCTGCAGCTTATGTCCCTTGGGTCCTTTGGGGGTAGAGGTGAGAACCATTTCCGGCCAGTCATCCCCACCTCTCCAGTTAAACAGGACCAGAGGGAACTGAACAGAACGCTTATGAGTGCTGAGGTGTCTTTAAAAACCTCTTCATTCCAGTGGTGGCGAACCTTTAATCCCAACACTCACTCGGGAGACAGAGGCAGGTGGATCTCTGTGAGTTCGAGGCCAGCCTGGTCAACAGAGTTCCAGGACCATCAGAGCTACACAGAAAAAAGCCTGTCTCGAAAACGAAAAAAAACAACAAAAATGTAAAAAGAACACAGATTCAGACCCCTTACAAGGTCAGTTCCCTTGTGCTACAGTTGGGAAAATTCAGGCAGCAGACACTGTGGGGTGTGCTTGTGTATGTTTATGAATATGTTCTCAAGGGTTTTGTTCATGGTATGCCAACCCAAAAAGACAGGCATCCAAGAAATGTCTTTCCCCCTCCAAACTCTGATTCACAAAGGGTCTATGGAAAGGGTGTGCATAATAGAGTCTCCAGCGGGAGGTCAGCCGCCCCGGCCACTCAGGGGATGTTAGCAAATTGCCTGGCACAGCTCCCGTGCCCATCTTTTTCTCTCCCTTGACCTAAACCATGAGCGAGAAGTCAGTCGCTCTGGCCTTAGCCTGCCCTGCCTGGGAGTATCATAATTGAGTGTTCATTATGTGTCAGACAAAACTTGGAAAATCGTCCCCTAGGGCTTCGACATTCCACAGCTCTGTCTTCTCCCACGTTCAGTCGTTGGGGACTCAACCAGGCCAAGGCCTGAGGTATCCCTTCATTCAGGGGCATTCTGATGGTCAGCCTGGGTTAATAAATGAGGGGTGGGGCACATGTGGGGAGGGGCCGGAGGATGAGTCGTCCACCTAGGGCTTTTGTGGAGTAACTCTTAGGGACTTCTCAGAAAAAGAGAGCTTCTCTTTCCCCAACCTCCATTAGCTTCCAGCCCTTCCCAAGGTCTGAAGGTCACAACTGTGTGGTGTGGTTGTACAGGATGTTCACTGCTCAAGGACACCCAATGGGAGCCTGCCTAACACTCACTTCCTGACGTGTCTTGGTACAGGCCGGCCAGCATTCAACCAAGTGGCCTTTTCTAGTGTGTACAAAAGCGATTATGAACTTTCATGGCCCTACTGTGTTCTCCCTACTCCTCTTGCCTGCAGGAGAGAGGAGAGAGATTAATTATTCCTAGTGTGGATTATAATGGAAACAGAGGCTAAAACTCTCAACAAAAGTCAGCCTAAGCCGGGCGGTGGTGGCGCACGCCTTTAATCCCAGCACTCGGGAGGCAGAGGCAGGCGGATCTCTGGGAGTTCGAGGCCAGCCTGGTCTACAAGAGCTAGTTCCAGGACAGGAACCAAAAGCTACAGAGAAACCCTGTCTCGAAAAATCAAAAAAAAAAAAAAAAAGTCAGCCTAAGATTTGTGGCTCTTCAGAAATTTGGGTATTGGAGTGTGTGTGTGTGTGTGTGTGTGTGTGTGTGTGTGTGTGTTGGGTGAGACTTGTTAAAACGCTATGGTTTATGTTTGGGATGTAGCTTTAGTGGTAGACTGTGCGCTTGCTCGGCATGCTCAAGGTCCCGAGTCTGACCCCCCCAAAGAGTAGTCTCGTTCACAGATAACAACTAACCTGTCTGGAACCCTCGCTCTGTGCCGGGTTCTAAGTGTTTCAAAGGTAATACATTCTCTACTACCACACTGGACTGGGTTTGAAGTGAATTATTACTGCCTCCCCTTTGGGTGAGCAGCTGTTAGTGTAGTTTGTTCTCTGCAAGTTTCAAGCCCAGCCTGTCCCAAGTGCTTATGACCTTAGCCGTTAGACAACTGTGCCATCTAACAGTGAACTCAAATTATAGAGGAGGGGCTTGGCTCTTTGCCCAAATCCTACCAGCATTTGCGAAACTTATCTAACTCCAAAATCCTTTCTCAAAACCGTTTTTCCTGTGATGTCTCTTTACTAATATTACATATGTGAGTCTTTTGCCTGCATGTATGTCTGTGTACCACATGTGTACCTGATCCCTATGGAGGTCCGAAGAGAGTGTCAGATCTCTGGAAGTGGAGTTATAGATGGCTATAAAATACCACGTGGGTACTGGGAATTGAATCCAGGTCCTCTGAAAGAACAGCCAGTGCTCTTTTAGCTCTCCAATCCCCTCCAAAGTCTTTTTTTTTTAAAGACCAGGTCTCACTACGCGCAGCTCTGACTGTCCTGGCGCTCACTGTGTAGACCAGCCTGGCCTCAGACTCATGAAGACCTGTCTCCCTCTGCCTCCTGTGTGCTGGGTTTAAGGGTCTGCATCACTGTGCCTGGCTCCATAGTTTTTTTTTTTTAATCCAAACATGAGTATCTCCAGGGACAGAGTTTAGGAAACTTGTCCTGTACTAATGAATGCTACTTATGCAGAATGCTCACTCCTTGGATAATTACTAGGCAGTGTTGCAACTATGATAATTAATATATTCACCTAACTTGGGGAAGTCTATTTGACGGAGCTGTTTGAAACTGCCTGGTTTCCTCTTTCTTTGCTTTCAGTCATCTCTCTGATTTAAAACAGAAGGGTTTGGTTTTGCCTTCTTTGTGGGTCCCTTACCCTCTGTCCGTTTTGATCCCAGGGCTCCTCAGATCACCCCTCAACTTACAAGTTCCACCCATATTCCTGGTTTTTAACGATGGCCTGGAACCTGGACACACTTCTCATCCCCAGATTTCTCTACACAGGCCCTTCAGACTCCACACACACACACACACACACACACACACACACACATTGTAGTTCTTATCTCCATTCAAAGCCCACTGCATAAGCCAGAAAGCAGGGATCCTCCCTGGACTTGTATCTCCCCCTTAAACCCACCGCATACCCATCCATCACTGCTCGCCTCCTGCCTCTTTTGCCAGTACCGTACGTCCAGCCCACTCTCGCCCAGTGGCTCTCAACCTTCCTAATGCTATGCCCCTTTAATACAGTTCCTCAGGTTGTGGTGACCCCCCCCCAACATGAAATATTTTCTTTCCTACTTCCAAACTGTAATTTTGCTACTGGCATGAATCGTGATGAATCTGATACGCAGGATATCTGATCTGCACCCCTGTGAAAGGGTGGTCCGACCCCCAATGGTCTGCTCTCTAGTAAGAATCCATTAACAATGCAGACATTTCTCTCCTGTTCCGTGGCATGCTCCCCTCCCTTCTACACACACACCTCTCTGCATGCCAGGTTTCCCCACACTTCCCATCTCGTGCCTGCTGCTCCTCCAACACCTCAGCTGCCTACATTTCCCACATGCAGATTCCATACCTCTCTTCAAGTGGTTCTTTCCCCCTGAGACTAGTCGTTTTTCTGCCTGGCTTTCTCTCACATCTAGGATGCCGTCCTTCCCCAAATCTCACAAGGGATGTGTACCTGCCACAGACTCTGTGATGTCCGGGGCTCGTCATTATCTCTTCCTATTAAATTTATCAGTCTTAGGTTTGCCTGTCGTTTCTTGCTAATAGGGGTCACATGTGATTTCTAACACAGAAGGACCTAACACAGTTCCTGAAGCAGGGGGGAGTTTCCTAGTTCTGGGCCCAACTGTGCTACAAATGAAACCTGTCTTAGAATGAGAGAGATAAGGAAGAAGGGAGAGGAGGGTGAGGGTGTGGAGGGGATATGAATTATATTAGGGAGACCTTGTCCTTACTGTCATAAAACTACACACTTTCTTATCTTCGGTATCAGGATGAGATAGGAACAGTGAGATGAGCTTCTACAAGATCTGCACAATCCTCCCCCCTCTCCCTCCCTTCCCCTCTCTCTCTCTTCTCTCTTCTCTCTCCTCTCTCCAGTGCTGGAGCTTAAATCCAAGACCTCACACATGCCAGACAATTCGCTACCACTCAACAGTATCTCCTGCCCTGCCTCCTTATTTTTCATACTTTTTAAAAATTACTTTTTTTTCTGTTCTGGGCATCAAACCCAAGGCCTTGCCCATGCCAAACAAGAAAACTATCACTAAGCCACACCCCCAGCCTTCTTTTGAGAGTAATTTTCAAAAACATAAAACCAAATAAACCAACCAGAAAATAAGCGCTTGGACTTGTCGGGCATAGTAAAATGTAGTTAAGCTAACAAAGAACTTGGGGGAGAATCTTTTCACTAGGAAAATGGAGGCCTAGTTTACATTTCAACATAAAGTAACCCTCCTTCTTTCCACATTCATTCATGGGTGAGCACGTGTTACGGTGCTCACATGTGGAGGTCAGAAAGTAGGTAGCTAGTTCTTGTCCATCTGATACAAACTAAGTTACCTGGGACGCTCAGCTAAGGCATGACTTCCATCAGATTGACCTATGGGTATGTCTGTGGGTCATTTTCTTGATTAATGATTGATGCAGGCTGGCCAAGCCTACTGGGCAGTGCCACCCCTGGAAGGTGGCCCTGAGGAAGTCATCGGGAGCAAGGCAGAAAGCAGTGTTCCTCTATGGCCTGCTCGACTTTAGTTCCTGCCCTGGTGTCCTTCAGTGCAGAATTTTGCCTAGAAATTACATAAAATAAGCCTTTCCTCTCTACGTTGCTTTCGGGCACGGTGTTTTTCGCAGCTATAGAAAGGTAGCTAGTACATGAGCGAGTTGTTGGAGTCAGTCTCGCCTTGCACCATATGGAGCCCAGAGATTAAATTCAGGTTCTGACTTGGCAACAGGTACCTAACTGAGCCATCTTGCCAGTCTAAAGCAAACTTTAAAAAAAAATCCTTAAGGTATATAACTTAATAGCTTTTTAAAAAATCTATGTTCACATATCTTTGTAGCCAGCACCCTGTCAAAATTTAAAACTTTTCATCACCCCCAAAACAAAACCTTCTGCATGTGGTTTACAAATATTTCCTCCTTTTCTGTGGGTTTTATTTTCAGTTCCTTGACAAGTCCTTTGAAACACAAAAGTATTAAATCTGGACAAAATACAATGTGTCTGTGTTGTAGAATATTAATTTAAGGAGTGTTATGCTGTGGAACATTTGTTTCATGATGCAAAGATGCGTTGCATTCCTTTGCATTACATTTGTTTAACTCTGTGAAACTGTGTTACTTTGCCTGCCTGAAACACCTGATTGGTCTAATAAACAGCTGAACAACTGATAGCAAGGCAGGAGAAAGGATAGGCAGGGCTGGCAGGCAGAGAGGATAAATTGGAGGAGAAATCTGAGAAGACGGTTTGAGGAGTAAGAAAAGAAGGGACCAGGGCTGGAGAGATGGCTCAGAGGTTAAGAGCATTACCTGCTCTTCCAAAGGTCCTGAGTTCAATTCCCAGCAACCACATGGTGGCTCACAACCATCTGTAATGGGGTCTGGTGCCCTCTTCTGGCCTGCAGACATACACACAGAATATTGTATACATAATAAATAAAAATATTAAAAAAATAAAAAATAAATAAATAAAAAGAAAAGAAGGGACTGGCCACTAAACCACACAGCCAGATACGGAATAAGAAGAAGAGAAAAGATGTGCAGAAATAGAGGAAGGTAAAAGCACAGAGGCGAAAGGTGGATGGGATAATTTAAGAAAAGCTGGCAAGAAGCAAGCTAAGGATGGGCATTCATAAGAAAGCATAGACCCCATGTGCTTATTTGGGAGCTGGGTGGCAGGACTCCCAAAGAGTCAAAGAGCTTAAACAACAACAACAACAACAAAAATAAGATGTGTGGTGGTGGTGCACACCTTTAACCCCGCACTCAGGAGGCAGAGGCAGGCAGATCTCTGAGAGTTCAAGGCCAGCCTGGTCTACAGATTGAGTGCCAGGACAGGCTCCAAAGCTACACAGAGAAACCCTGTCTCGAAAAAAACCAAGCAAACAAAATCCCAGCTACATGTCTCTGTTTTCTTTTTCCACTTGCGCTTTGCTGTCGGATCTAAAGTGTCACGTGACACCCGAACTATCAAGATTTACTCTTGTATTTTATTCTAAAAGTTTAAGTGCTTCCATTTTTAGATCAGTGATCTGATTTATTTGTTTGTTTGTTTGTAAACAGGGTATGCAGTCGTGGCTGGCCTCGAACACACAGAGATCTGCCTACCTCTCTGCCTCCTGAGTGCTGTGTTTAAAAGTGTATGCCCCTATCCATGGCCTGACGAGTTCTTTGTGCATGAAGGTGGGGTCCGCATCCTTGTTTTGGATGTGATATCCAGGTATCCTGTGTTGTTAGCTGAAAAGACTGGTAACTACTATAAATGTAAGCATTCACTTCTGGACTGTCAGTTCGACTTCATTTACTTATTGGCCCTTCTTCCAGCATGGAACTATTTCCATTACTGCAGCTACTAAGCAGCAAATGAACGGCTTTGCCTTTCTCAGAGTTTGGGTGGAGGAAGCAGAGCAGGCTTAGTTGTGCACACCTTGGCACTTGGGAGACTGAGACAGGAGGCTCGTGAGTTCCAGGCAGGCCAGCTTTGGCTACGTAGAGAGTTCTAAACAAGTTGGGCTGCATGGAAAGAAAGACACTATTTCAAACACACACACACACACCCCACTGATCCATTCTGGGCCTTTTAAATTTATAATTTATTAACTTGTATTAGAAAGTCTAATTGATATTTTAATAGGGATTGTATTGAATTTAGGAGGTACTGTCAACATGGCAATATTAGTTTTTCCAAGTCCACCAAGTTTAATACAGGTCAGGCTCCACTGAGACTCATGACTGAGAATAAGCAAAGTGCTTAGAAGACGCAGAGTTGGAGGCAACCAATTTGCTTGAAGAACCAGGGAGTCGAAAGAGCTGACAACCAATATAAAAAGTGGGTGGGACTTAGGGGGAAAGGAACGTTCTTTGGATAGAAGTACATGGACTCAGACAAAGAATGGTAGGAAGCCAGATACATCAGGGACACAGAGTGCTGAGAAACGGAGTGGGTGAGAGGCGAGAGTCAGACCTTAGCAGGGTCCAAAGGATGAGACAAGCAGTTAGAGCCTAAAATCCTAGTGAATCTACTCAGGGCTCTGAGTAGGGAGATGGTGTGATGAGCCTTCCTCACACCATAGATCTTGAACACTCCTCCAAAGGACCACGTGGAGGGTTTGGTGCCTAACCCATGGGGCTGTTAAGAGGTAGTGAAGCCTCTAGGAGGTGGACCTAGTAGAAAGAGGTTAGGTCATTGGGGATTGTAGTAGTATATTTTTTGTGTTTTAATAAATAAAGCTTGCCTGAAGATCAGAGTGCAAAGCAGCCACTGGTCAGCCACACAGACCAGGCAGAGGTGGCACACAACCTTTAAACCAGCAGCCACACCAGTTAGCCATAGAGGCTGGGTGGCTGTGGTGCACGGCCTTTAATCCCAGCACTAGAGAGTGATAGGAGATGGGAGGAGACAGGTCTCACCCTGAGACAATCTCAATCTGAGGATTTGTGGAGGCAGGATCGCCCATTTCTGTCTGAGGTACAGGTAAGAGCCAGTGACTGACCACTTGGCTTTTCTTATCCTCAGCTTGAACCCCAATTGTGTCTCTGGGTTTTTATTATTCATGCTACAGGGGAGGCACTCTTGAGGGGCTATTTGGAAAGAGAATCATTATTCTGGTTAGCTCACCACGTCTGTCTGTCTCTCCCTCTTCCCTTCCTGACTGCATGAGGTACCGCACGCTCCTGCCATAGCAGAGCACTGGCCCAGGCCCAAAGCGGCAGGATCAAGTGGCTGTGGACGGAAATCTCTGAAAGCATGAGCCAAAAACCCAAGCCTTTCCTTCTTGTCAGTTGGTGACGACAAGGGTTTTATCAGTTTCAGAAAGTAACCCGGTAGGAGCACAGACAACAGAAACCTAAATTTGTTTTCTGAGGCTCCAAAGTGGCTGATGTCAGCAAAAGTGGCTGCCCTCTCCACTGCTGGTCAGGTTCCCGTCTGGGCCTCCCCTCTGTGGGCTTCCGTGACATGGTGCTGCCCTGGTTTGACCCTACCTCTCTGGTTAGTTACTCCCTCCAGCTTCCTATGCAGGCTCCTCGTCCTCTGCCCATCCTTCAAATGTGGTGCTCCTCAGAATTCTCTGGATCCTGTTCTCTCCCTTAGTGAGCTCACGTTGCCAAGGTTTCATGGCCAGTCATCAGCTGGTAAGTTCAAGTCTCTTGATTGTCTTCCCTAACCTGTCTTTCAGATTCATCAGCTTTAACAGATCATCGGATGTTTTTTATATTTACCAGAATTTTGTCCAGTTGTGAGAAGAGGAAAATCCTATGTCAAACAGTTTAAATAAAGTAGAACTTTTTGTGTCTTTTGGAGGAGGGAGAGAGAGTTTCAAGACAGAGTTTCTTGAAACAGGATAGCCCTGGCTGTCCTGGAACTCACTCTGTACACCAGGCTGACTTCAAAGTCAGAGATCCACCTCCCTTTGCCTCCTGAACACTGGGATTAAAGGTGTGCACCACCCCACCTGGTGAACCTTGTCTTTTTGAAAAATATCTATGTATATTTTAAAATTATGTGTATATTGGTGTATTCGAGTGTGTGTGTGTGTGTTTGTGTGTGTGTGCGCGCGCACACACGTGCTGCACAAATGCGTGCAGATACCTGAAGGGACCAAAGGGGGACACTAGAGTCCCTGGAACTGGAGTTACAGACAGTCGTGAGCTTCCTGATGTGTTAGGAACCAAACGTGGGCTCTCAACAAAGCAGTACCCATTCTTGGCAGGGAAGCCATCTCTCTGACCCTTAGGAGTTTATTTCTCTTAGATTAAAGGAGACCAGAGGTACTAAGTCTGGGTCTGGTGTAATGTCTCCCTAGTCTTGGTATCAGGATCCTTCTGGTTTTCTGCCACCTCTATACTCTCAACTTTACCTCCTGATCCAAGGTGGCTACTCAGACTCCAGAATGCTTTGTCCTTAGAGACAACTTTCCAAAGTCATACCACATATACTCCACCAACTATAACTCAGTAAGAAGGCCCACACAGCTATAAAGTGGGTTGGTTGATATTTTACCTATTCTGAGTGGCTATGTGGCCAGTCACACGATTAGACAAATGAGTAGAGATACTCCACAAACACCATTTGTCTAGGGGCTGGAGAGAGAGCACTGTGAGTAGAGTGCTTGCCATGCAAGCATCAGGGCCTGAGTCTGAGCTCCAGAAGGGATGGGGGCATTCCTAGTGGAATGCAGTAATAATCCCACCACTGAGCAGGTAGAGATAGACAGATCCCTGAGGCTCAGAGGCTAGCTAGCCTGACCTAATTGTCAGGTCCCAGATACCAGTGAGAGACCATGTCCCAACACACAAGGTGGATGACTCCCGAGGAATGACACCCAAGGCTCACAACTAGCCTCCACATACATGTGCACCCACGTCCACACACGCACATACCCACAAGCACGCACACGCATGTGTGCGCACACACACACACACACACACACACACACACACTGTTGGGGGAAGAACTCATGCATCTCAGCTAGAACCCAAAATTTCCACCCTCTCCACACCCACTCACCTCAAACCTCCTCCTGACTTTGTCCATCTTACTATGTCCAGCTGGTTGCCTAAGACACAATCCTGAGAGTCCTATCTCTAAAATATTTCCCCTTGTCTCCATCCTCAAGCTGCCAGCATCTTCAAAATCACATGGGTCACCTTCTCTCCTACACATTCTGTGGATCCACATTATCCAGTATGGGAGCAGTTCATCACGTGGTTCTTCGGTGCTCAGAGGGTAACTAGTCTAATCTGAAATGTGTTGTTGGGGCTATGAGATTGCTTAGTGGGTAAGGGCACTTGCGACCAAGTCTGATGACCTGAGTTCGATCCCCAGGACCCACTAGGTGATAGGAGAGAACTCTCCCGTTGCCTTTTGACCTCCACGCATGAGTGGCAGTGTGTGAGTACCCACACATATACACGCAATAAATAAATGTAATTTTAGAGAAGTGTGTTGGCATAGAGTACATACCAGATTTTGAAAAATCAATATGAAAAATCTTACATTATATTGATTATATGTGAAAAATATTATTGGGGCTGGAGAGAGGGCTCAGAGGTTAAGAGCATTGCCTGCTCTTCCAAAGGTCCTGAGTTCAATTCCCAGCAACCACATGATGGCTTACAACCATCTGTAATGGGGTCTGGTGCCTTCTTCTGGCCTGCAGGCATACACATAGACAGAATATTGTATATACAAGCTGGGCGGTGGTGGTGCACGCCTTTAATCCCAGCACTCGGGAGGCAGAGGCAGGCGGATCTCTGTGAGTTCGAGACCAGCCTGGTCTACAAGAGCTAGTTCCAGGACAGGCTCCAAAACCACAGAGAAACCCTGTCTTGAAAAAAAAATTGTATACATAATAAATAAATAAATATTTAAAAAATATATTATTTTAACAGTCAGGTGGTAGTGGCACACACCTTTAATCCCAGCACTCAGGAGGCAGAGGCAGGTGGATCTCTATAAGTTTGAGGCCAGCCTGGTCCATAGAGTGAGTTCCAGAACAGCCAAGGCTAAACAGAGAAACCCCGTCTCAAAAAAACTAAGTAAATTAATAATAATAACTAATAAATAAAAGAATAACTTAACTATTAATTAATAAAATTTTGGTTTTATTTATTTTATGTGAATGGATGTCTTGCCTGAGCATGTGTATGTGTACCACATGCATGCCTGATGCCCATGGAGGCCAGAAGAGGGCACTGGGTACGCTGGAACTGGAGTTACAGAGGGTGAGCCACCATGTGGGGCCTGGGAATCAAATCCAGGACCTCTGTAAAAGCAGCAGGTACTATTAACCAGTGAGCCATCTCTTCAGTACCAAGGTTATTTTAAATTCATTTCACTATTTCTTTGTATATTTTATATGGCTATTAGATTTTTTTTCTTTCCTGACA